>NW_027361708.1:0-482500 GCF_039654945.1 Dendrobates tinctorius
CTCTCTCTCCCCTCTCTCTCTCCTCTCTCCCCCTCTCTCTCTCTCTCTCTCCCCCTCTCTCTCTCTCTCTCTCTCTCTCCCTCTCTCTCTCTCTCTCTCTCCCCCTCTCTCTCTCTCTCTCTCTCCCCCTCTCTCTCTCTCTCTCTCCCCCTCCCCTCTCTCTCTCTCTCTCTCTCTCCCCCTCTCTCTCTCTCTCTCTCTCTCCCCCTCTCTCTCTCTCTCTCTCTCTCCCCCTCTCTCTCTCTCTCTCCCCCCTCTCTCTCTCTCTCTCCCCCTCTCTCCCCAACAGGAGTCATAATACGGGTTCCCGAAAATGGGAGACAGCGTTCGGCCAATTCCTGGACCTAAAGCAACTCAAAAAGTTTGTAAGAGTTCGGCAGTTTCGCATGGAGTCCCTTCGATCCATCATTGCGGCTATGGAACAGGGAGAATATCTCACCCTCCATAGACATACAAGAGGCATACCTGCACATCCCTATTGCGCCTGCTCATCACAGATCTCTCAGGTTCACAATAGGCAGAATCAGTACCAGTTCGTGGCTTTGCCTTTCGGATTAGCCACGGCCTCCCAGAACATTCACCAGGTTATGGCAGCCACCATGGATGTCCTACACTCCAGAGGCATAGTGGTCGTCCCATATCTGATCTACTCATCAAGGCACCTACTGTCAAGGACTGCGAAGACAGCGTCTCGATCACGATCAACACACTAACTCGTGTAGGCTGGCTAGTCAACTTTAAGAAGTCGTCAACTACTCCCGAGTCAGTCACTGATCTTCCTAGGGATCCTATTCGATACCCTCCAGGGGTCTTGTACACCTTCCCAAGGACAAAAGCTATCCGCTGTGCAGTTCGCATGTTAATCCACATACCTTGCCGATCTCTTCGGTTTGCCAGGAGACTCCTTAGCAGGATGGCAGCAGCAATGGAGGTGGTACCATTTGCCCAGTTCCCCCTCAGACCTCTTCAACTAGCCATTCTCAGATCCTGGGACAGGAACCCTTTCTCCCTCGAAAGGGAGTTCCGACTGACGGAGTCAACCAGGAAATCGCTGTACTAGTGGCTCAAACCACCCATACTGGCCAAAGGAAAATCCTTTCTTCCCAGTCGATGGAAAGTCCTGACCACCGACGCGAGTCTAACAGGATGGGGTGCAGTGCACCTACATCACAGGGCACATGGTCTCCAATAGAAGCGACCATGCCCATCAACAACATTCTGGAGATACGAGCTATCTTCCTGGCGCTAAAAGTTTTTTGCCATCTGCTGAAGGCCTCTCACATCAGAGTACAGTCGGACAATGCCACGGCAGTGGCATATGTGAACCACCAAGGTGGGACTCTCAGTGCCCAGGCAATGAGAGAAGTGGTGCGTCTCCTTCGCTGGGCAGAAAACAAGAAATCAGTACTCTCAGTGGTCCACAGTCCGGGTGTGGACAACTGGGAAGCCGACTACCTCATCAGACAGGAAATGGACTCGGGGGAGTGGTCTCTCCATCCCAAAATCTTTCGTCGGATCTGTTATCGCTGGGGGACTCCGGACGTGGACCTAATCGCATCGCATCTCATCTCAATGCCAAGGTCTCCAATTTCATGGCAAGGACACGCGATCCGAGGTTGCTCGGGGCGGATGCCCTGGTTCAGGACTGGACTCAGTTCCAGCTTCTGTACATTTTCCCACCTCTTCCCCTGATGGCCAGAGTTATGAGGAAGATCAAACAGGAAGGAGTCCGACCATCCTAATTGCGCCGGACTGGCCCAGACGTACATGGTACGCCGACATCCTTCAGCTTACAGGCAGACACCCCTTGGCGTCTTCCAGACCGTCCCGATCCCCTGTCTCACGGCCCGTTCTACCACCAGAATTTAGGGACTCTCAATTTGACGGCGTGGACCTTGAAACCTGGGTTTTAACCCAGGCAGGTTTTGCTCCAGACGTCATTAGAACCATGATCAGGGCACGGAAACCAGCTTCCGCCAAAGTTTATTATCGTACCTGGAAAACGTATTTTACTTGGTGCGACTCTCGCGGCGAATTTCGTTCCCTTACTCTCTTCCGAAAGTTCTTGGTTTCCTTCAATCAGGTCTGGACGCCGGCCTATCCTTAGGTATCGCTTAAGGGTCAGGTGTCAGCGCTTTCAGTGCTCTTTCAGAAGCGTATTGCTCACAAACCACAAGTCAGGACGTTTCTTCAGGGAGTCTCCAGATTGGTCCCTCCTTATAGACGTCCACTGGATAGCGCTCTCCTGCAAACAGCTTTTCCTATTCTTCCACCATGACAAGGTGGTTCTCCGTACAGTTCCATCCTTCCTTCCAAAGGTGGTCTGACTCCACCTCAATGAGGGCATCTCATTACCGACCCTTTGCCCGGCTCCGGTTCATAGAGTGGTGAGGGCCCCGCATACGCTTGACCTTGCCAGGGCATTGCGTATGTGTGTGTGTGTCTAGGACTCCGCCTTTCCGGAAGTCTGATTCCTGTTTTTCCTTATTGCAGAAGGCATTCGCAAGGGTTTACCAGCTTCAAAAGCTACCCTTGCCAGGTGGATCAGGTCCACCATCCATGACGCCTACCGCCTAAACAATTCTCCTATTCCGGCCGGTATCACGGCACATTCCACACGGGCGGTAGGAGCCTCCTGGGCCATTCGACGCCAGGCTTCAGCACAACACCTGTGTAAAGCGGCCACTTGGACTAGCGTACACACGTTTACAAAACAATGCAGTGTGCATACTCTGTCCACAGTGGAAGCGAGTCTGGGTAGACGGGTACTGCATGGCGGCAGTGTCCCAAGTCTAGGGACCTGTCAGCACAATATTCGTCCATTGCTTCCCACCCAGGGACTGCTTTGGGACGTCCCAAGGTCCTGTGTCCCCCAATGAGGCAACAGAGTAAAGGAGATTTTTGTGTACTCGCCGTAAAATCTTTCTCTTAGCCTCTGATTGGGGGACACAGCTCCCACCCTGTTGCCCTTGCGGGCTGTTATGTTGGGTACACATATTGTTCCTTGAGCTGTACATAGTAGCCTTTGTTTATAGGCTAGGTTATGTTGGATTTGTTATCTCCTCCTACTGCTTGGGTACAAAAACTGAGGTAAGGCGGATGCCGCCCAGGGGTGTATACTGTGGAGGAGGAGCCAGAGCCAAATCTTTTTCAGATTAAGCATAGTGTCGCCTCCTAGTGGACAGAAAGCATAACACCCAAGGTCCTGTGTCCCCCAATTAGAGGCTAAGAGAAAGAGATTTTACGGTGAGTACACAAAAATCTCCTTTTATTAAACATGATTTTGTATTTTGGCTTGTTATGAAATGACAAGTCAGTAAATTCCATTTTTAGATGTGGCAGAATTGTTTTAGATTTATAGTTAAATACATGTGGTGGTGGTGGGTCTTCAAAGCTTTATTCACACGCAGTTTAGATAATGTGCAGAAATTATAAGCTCTGGATTTCCTGACTTGTATACATTTTGGTGCAGTAACCTCTGTTAAAGCTTGGGGGCGCTGCATATGCGACTCAGAATATGCATGTGGGCATTTCCTTGATGATGAAACAGTGACCGGCATGGTTGTAAATGTCCAGTATGTGTCGCAGAGGTTCTCTTCGCTATAAGCCAAAATAGCGTTGTTATGCTTGGACTTGTAGTCCACGAGTTATTTACCTATAAAAGGGTGGTTTACAGGGCTAGTCAGAGAGCTGGGCGGGATCGGCTAGCCACACATACACCGCCCACATATGGGGGTGGTTTGGGATATATAATGTGACTGAGGTCTGATCACATGGGTTGTGTGTTTTGATCCTGATTGGTCAGAGTGCAAGGTCCTGCAAGGCCTGTGTGTGTTGGAAGTATCTGGGACCGAACTTCCTGGAGAGCACATGGAAGGGCCCGGACATGATGGAGCCTGTGACGGCTCTGCATAGGGGAGCTACTGCCCGGTTGTGGGTCTAGAACTGTGGACGGCCTAGTGAGCAATGCATTGTCCGGAACGGTGATCCCAGCGCGGCCGCTTCCCTGATAACCCGTGAGGGATAAACTGTGAGTAATGCTGACCGGGGTCAGTAAGAGACTGTGTATGCTGTAAAGCTGGATGTTTAATGGACACTGTACTGGAAGCTATATGCTATTGAGTTCATGAAGAGCGGTTTATGCGGCAATTTAATAAACCGAACGAACTGTTTACCCTTGATTGTCCCAGCTTATGCCTCAAAGACCGGCCAAGCGAGTAAATCCCCGTCCACTCATATGGTGGTTCTCTACAACGTATTCTGATGCAGAATTGCTTCAATATATACTATGTAATGTACAAGTGCTTCTCACTAAATTAGAATATCAAAAAGTAAATTTATCTCAGATCTTCAATACAAAAAGTGACACTCATATATAGTCATTACAAACAGAGTGATGTATTTCAAGTGTTTGTCTGTTATTGTTGATTATGGCTTACAGCCAATAAAGACCCAAAAGTAATTATCTCAGTAAATTAGAATACTTTATAATACCAGCTTGAAAAAATATTTTAAAATACGAAATGTTGGCCTACTGAAATATATGTTCAGTAAATGCACTCAATACTTGGTTGGGGCTCCTCTTGCATCAATGCATTGTGTCATTGCTGAGGTGTTATGGAAGTCCAGGTTGCTTTGATAGCAGCCTTCAGCTCGTCTGCATTTTTGGGTCTGGTGTCCCTCATCTTCCTCTTGACAATACCCCCATAGATTCTCTATGGAGTTAAGGTCAGGTGAGCTTCCTGGCCAATCAAGAACAGTGATACTGTTGTTTTTAATCCAGGTATTGGTACTTTTGGCAGTGTGGAAAGCTGCCAAATCCTGCTGGAGAATGAAGTTTCCATCTGCAAAAAGCTTGTCGGCAGAGTGAAGCATGAAGTGGTCTAAAATTTCCTGGTAGACAGCTGCGCTGACTTTGGTCTTGATAAAACACAGTGGACCTCCAGCAGCAGATGACATGACTCCCCAAACCATTACTTCTTGTGGAAACTTCACACTAGACCTCAAGCAGCTTGGATCTTGTGCCCCTCCACTCTTCCTCTAGACTCTGGGACCTTGATTTCCAAATGAAATGCAAAATTTACTTTCATCTGAAAACACCTTGGACCATTGAGCCACAGTCCAGTTCTTTTTCTCCTTGGCCCAGGTAAGACACTTCTGTTGTCTATTGATCATGAGTGGCTTGAAACAAGGAATGCGACATGTCCTGGATACGTCTGTGGACTGCTGCTGGAGTCATTACTTCAAGAACCACCACACACTCCTTGTGAATTTTCCCCCAAATTTTTGAATGGCCTTTTATTAAAAATCCTTTCAAGGCTGCAGTTATCCCGGTTTTTGTGCACCTTTTTCTACCACACTTTTTTTCCTTCCACTCAACTTTCCATTAATATGCTTGGATACAGCACTCTGTGAACAACCAGCTTCTTTATCAATGACCTTTTGTGGTTTACCCTCCTTGTGGTGTGTGTCAATGACTGCCTTCTGGATATCTGTCAACTCAGCAGTCTTCCCCATGATTGTGGAGCCTACAGAAACAGACTAAGGGACATTTGTAAATGCTTAGGAAGCCTTTGCAGGTGTTTTTTGTTAATTATTCTAACTTACTGAGATTATGACTTTTAGGCTTTCATTGGCTGTAAGCCATAATCATCAACATTAACAAAAATAAACACTTGAAATAGATCACTCTGTATGGACTCTATATAATGAGTTTCACTTTCTGTATTGAAGATCTGAACTAAATTTACTCTTTAATATTCTAATTTTGTTAGAAGCACTTGTAAATGGCGAGTCACTACAAAATCTTTATGTAAACTTGGCTGTGAGTTCACAGTAAAATTCTTAGTTATCCAACTCCTGTATCTGCGTGTAACATGTGAGATGTTAATGATTGTATCCTCCACCCCATGTATAGGTATCCTCTCAATGGCTAATGCAGGGCCTAACACCAATGGCTCTCAGTTTTTTATCTGCACTGCAAGAACCGATTGGTGAGTATAATCTACCTGGATCTTGTGTACATAATCCACTTGACATTTGCTGTAAAATGGGTCAATATTGTAGGGTTTTTTTTTTTGTTGTTTTTTTGGGCAGCTACAGCAATTCAGCATTGAGCCAAGTTATTTTCTGCAATAAAAAACAAACGATGGAGAAATCTTTGTGGCCCTCTTTTATGAAATTAAGGCACAGTAAAATTAGCATTCCTACATAATTAATCTTGGCAGTTGTAGTGCTTAAGAAACACTGGTGCTCCATGCAAACAAGGATAAATATTCCCTGTTCTACACATCAGTGCCGGTCCCAGTGTTCACACCCCCACAAATCAACATGTTATCACCTATCCACAGTATAGGTGATAACTTGTTTTCCCTGACGAACCACCTTTTTAAGTAGTTATTTAATTTTGTTCAGCAGTCAACCTATGATGCTTTGTGTGGACTACAGACCCATAGACTCGTACACCATTCTGTGTGCGCATTGTTTACAAGGGCAGCACACTTCAGAGCAGTGTTTGGAGCAATTGGTGGATGTATAGAAACAAATAAATTGGAAGAGGCACTCCAATGGGAATCTTTGAAAAAGGTGGACCATATTCAGGCGGCTACATATGACTTTTCGGCTCCCTATTTGAAGCCTTTTTCAAGCATCACCCAATACTTGGTGCACTTATTTGTGCCAGTGGGATTTAAGCTTAATTGATTAGAAGGAAATATAAGTGGTGCAATCTGTGCTTATGGATCTAATTTAAAAACAAAAGAAGAAATTTTTTTTTTTTTTTTTTTTTCTTTTTTTGCACCACTTATATTTCCTTCTAATCAATTATGGTCCCAACAGTCTTGGCAAAGTGACCTTTCTTTGATGGGACCCCAAACCTTATAATGATAAAACCTGCCTCTCCTGTACTAAATGCATACAAATTTAAATGGAAGGTAGGATCCAACAATTGAAAACAGCCTTGGGGCTCTTTCACGCGTCCGTGTCTCCGATACGTGCGGTGACAGTTTTCACATGTACCGGAGACATTTTCACAGGTAGACCCATTCAAGTGAATGGGTCTGTGCACATGTCAGTGTGTTTCCACGAGCTGTGGGCAAAACACGCTGACACATCAGGTTTTTTTTTTTTTACTGGCAGCATGGGCCGCAAAATTTCCGACGCATAGATGACACGTTGGGATGTCATCTGCATGATATGTACCTGAGAAGCAGCAGTACAGTAAGCGCTGTTTCCAGGCGCTGGGTGCTGACGACCGCCCTCATTCTCTTCTGCCGGCAATCAGCGCGAGCAGGGGAGAATGATGAGTTGTATTCAAGTGAGAACAGGCTGCCAATAATACCAGTGAGAGCAGGTGGTAGCTAATAGGAGTATTCATCACCCGCCGCCTGCGCCATAAAAAAAAAAAATCCGGCTTGGGTTCCCCTGTATTTTCAATTGCCAGGCAAAATTGACAGCTGGAGGCTGCAACTATCAGCTGTCTGGTTATCAAGCAAAGGTGTGCGTGGTTTTTTTTTTTTTTTTTTTTTTTTTATATGTAAATTTCTGGCTCAAAAAGGCACATCTGTTGCACCAATTCTGGTGTTTTGCCTGGCTTTTCCCACTTGTCCTATAGCAGTGGCAAGTGGGGTTAATGTCACCTTTTGTATTGTCTGTTGACTTCAAACCCATGGCTTAGTAATGGAGAAATAAAGTCCTTTATTAGAAATAAAACAAAACACACTTTTAAATTTTTATTACAAAATAACAAACACTGTTATATTCAATGCCCATTCCACTGAATCCCTCATCTCCCGAAAAAAGAAGAAAAAAAAAAAAAAAAAAATCGCTCACCAGTCCGTTGCTCCGTCCCATGCCGTAATCCATGTCTGGGGGGATAAATAGTTTTCAACCTGGATGGTGCCAAGATGCGACTGTCGAGGCTGAGAACCACTGGTGAATGAGCATCATAGAGTAGCGGTGACATAATTGAGGTTACTGCTGGTCAGTGAGGCTGTGTTCCCAGCCGGGATGAACTGCGGTGACCTCTGGGAAAATCAGTGATGAGGTCACCACAGTTCCAGCTCTGTGAGATCACGATTCTCAGGTGCTGGTGCGTGTGGTACTGATGCGGCACACGGTTGACATACTTGTGCCGCAAGTATTACACACACACACACTGACACTGATATCTCCGTTACCAGAAATATCAGGATATGTGAAACCGGCCTTAGGTTGATGGGGAGGAGAACTCGCTCAGAAAAGAAGGTATTCAACACCTCTTAAAGTGTGTGTGTATGTGTGTATATATAGAGATATATATCTATATGTTTTTAGTCTATTACTTGGCTTCATCTACTGTCTTGTCTTTAAAGGTTGGATGGCAAACACGTGGTATTTGGACATGTTAAAGATGGCTTTGAGGTTATAAAGAAAATGGAAATTCTTGGCAGCAAAACTGGACGCCCTTCCAAAAGAATAGTCATATCAGACTGTGGAGAACTTGATTAACGAAACTTGATCCACCATAATTGCTGTGAACTTCTGGATGTAAAACTATTTTGCTTACAATGTGAAATGTCTTCAGGAGTAGTTTATGTATATAACAAACTATAAAAAAAAAAAAAATGTGATGCTGTGCCACTCACTGAGCCGGTTATATCTTTTACTGACAACGTGGCTGGTAAGATTAAGGATGTGAAGCCTGTCCTCATAACTAAATTGTGCATATGGTAAAAAAAAAAAGACTAAATGTATTACAATAACTGGATAGATGTGGAATTGATCCTTGATTTGAATATGCACAGTTTTCAAGGATTATCTGTGACAACTGGACTGATATAATACTGTAGTGGGCATCGGTGCCTAAAGGGGTTCTGTCAGCATAGAATGACTGTTTAAACAAAGTGCGCATCATCGTGAGGCCAGTCATTTATATACACCTTCCCACTTTTTTGGTTTTCATTTCTCCTCCCTTCTCTGGTTCTATGAAGCCAGAACTGTCAAGCAAAGAAAGTAGTAGAAGGTGTATATTAGTGATGAGCGGACGTGCTTTGGGGGGGGGGGAGGAGGTGTTATCCCAGCAGGCTAAGGTGTTAACAGTGTTTTTTGGAATGCTCGAAAAATGTTTGAGACACCCCCCCCAGTCACATGTTTCTTGGCTGTCGGACAACCTCAACACATCACATGCAGGAATTGGCTAACAAACCTGTATTTAACCCCTTAATGATCTGGCCAAATTTTTTAAATCTCACCATTGTCAATTTATTTGGTAATAACTCGAATGCTTCAACAAATCCCAGTGACTTTGAGATTTTTGTGGCACATTATAATTTAAGATGATGGCAAGCTTAGGTCAATATGTCTTGTATTTATATATAAGAAAAATATCAGAAACTTGACAAATGTAAAATAAAAAAAATGCAATTTTCAATCTTTGATTATCCCTTTAATCCAGATAGTCAGAGCACAGAAATATTAATAAATTTTCCCTCATGTCTGCTTTACATTGGCACTATTTGTAAAATGTTGTTTTATTTTGTTACATATTTAAACCTTCTAAAATGCTATCAGTAATTTAAATTTTTTTTTTTTTTTTTTTTTTTTTTTTGAGGGGTCTATCCAGGTTTGGTCCTATCCATTGGAAAACCTCAAAAAGTGATAACATTTTAAAAACAGCACCCCCTGACATTGAAAACTGCTAGTTTATTAACCCTTTGGGTGCTTTTCTGGAACGAATGCAAAGTGACATGACTGGAATGAAGAAAGTATTTTTACCACCTAAATGTTAACTTCTGAACAGGCCGCTATAATCGGCAGACTCTAAGGCCGCTATTTGGCCGTGAATTGCTATGGCAAACATCAGGACCACACAATCATGATCTGGGGGGGGGATGGGGTTAAAGAGGCAGCCCCACACTCTGTTAACCATTTATATAATGTAGTCTCTATTGTCAGCAGCATCGAGGGGGTTGGACAGATGTGGACGGTGTGAATGCTGATCGTGGCTGATACAGCAAGTTGTCAGCTATAGTGCACAGCCGACAGCTGCTGGATTGTCTCCTGTATAGGGATGATATTCTCTTATATCTCAGTAAAAAGACATATTGGCTGTCATTAAGGGGTTAATGCATGTGTTGCAGATGTTGAACAGTCGCGAGACCTACAGCTGCGGGGACTGAAACCTATTCAAGTGCACCGAAGCCACTTGGTTAACACCTTATCCGAGCATGTTCACTCATCACTAGTGTGTATATCGATGATTTTTTCCCTGCCGTGATGCACAGAACGCTTGTACTTGCTCTGAACAGCCATTCTGTGCTGACAGTCCTTTTTTAATGTTGCTTGCTGTAGGTTCACTATTATGTGACACGAACGTAATTGACACCCACCTATCTACTAAATTTTCCTTCTCTTTTGAGGCAGCTGTTGTCCATCTTTTTATGCCCTGGCAGGCAGTGAAGCACTGCTCAACAAATTACACGGAGATTACCTCTAAGCCATAAGCAGGTTTATTAATACAAGGTTTAGAGACCGGACCAATGACTTGTACCCTGAAAGCTCCATACAGTATGGGTAAGGCCCTACAAGTACCAGATGGTAGTTTCACTAATGATCCTTGTTTAAGCCTGTAGCATTTAACACTAGAGTTTTGGGTACTGAAAATTACTAGTCTAGGAGTTGAAAAGTGTGATCCCACTAAGCATTCTTAGATTTACCTACAATACTGTTGATCCAATACCATTTCTATAGCAAGTTTAAAAAGCCCAGTAGGAAATAAGGTGCCGTGTAATAATGCTGGTGCACATTATCTCTAACCATTGAATTCCAGGTGTCAACTGGCAACCTGTTGATTAATGCTCTTCAGCAATTGTTAGCGTTCTAGTGCCTATTGTGAGACAAGTATGCCCAGTACATGGGCATAGTACCAGGTGCCAATCAAGCATTATGCTCTGGTGTCTGCAGTGTTTTCAAGGCTTATTGAAGTCAGATTTTAATCTGCATGCCATGGCAAGTGTACCTAAGTATAGCCTGATCTCAGTGGCATGAAAAGGAAATCCCTACTGTCTGTCGTGGATATGGGGATGGTCCAGGAAAGCGGGGGTTCACTTCTGTGAGACACGTTGTCCTCTAGCCCTATTATGCTATCATGACAGTGGGAAGATTTGTATGTTTTGTACACTGAATAAGAAAAATAATGTATATTTATTGTTTATCGGCTTCCTTTATGAACAAAAACTTGGATATCCAAAATTATTTTTTTTTTTTATAAGAAAAATATTTGTAGTTTTGAATAAAATATTTTTTGCTTGTTTAAATAAAATGACAAATGGTTTATTAAACAAATGTCTTGTCTGAATGTAGAAATAATGTTCCAAAGTGAAGGCTTCATTCCTCCCAAGCCAATTGCATATTATTGAATAGTGAACAGTTCCCCCTAAACCACCATCATGGTACTTAGAATGTGGGCAGAGCCTAGATACAGAGGGGCATGCACCACAATTTGCAGCCCATAACGTTTAACTATCCAAGCATGGTAAAAGATGAGCTTATTCTATCACTAAGCATGCACTATTTAATACTTGGGCACAGGTATTTTAGGAAGGTGTATGAGATGCTGGTCTAAATCTCCCCTGTTCCCCTCCACCCCTGCTGTTCAGTAGGAATAGTTACTTAGAAAATACTAAGGTAGTACGAGGGTTGACTAGTTAAGCTTTATACTGGGTTTACATGTACTGTCTTCTACTAATAATGGTGTTGCATCACACTTTTCCGTTAGATAACAATTCCTAGAAATGGAAAACCATATACTGTATTAACCATATCATATAACTAATGAGAAGTGTCTATTGCCGTAATTATCTCTATTTCATTATTTTTTTTTTTTTTTTTTTTTTTTTTAAAGCCCTTTTTGACAATTTTTTTTTTTTTTTTTTGTGGTTGCTTTTAATAGTCAACTATAACACACAAATCCTGAATTGAGTTTTGTGATCTGATTTAATGTGAAGGGGATGAAGACTCATTAAGCCGACACAAACTTGGGTGATATCTTGGTTGTAGGGCAGCCATTAGAGCCACACATCCAAATCTGAATGCCTGGACTTGTTCACACAGGACATATGGAGACACTTCTGCTGTGTTTTTACGGTGACCAGCGTTGTGCTTGAGATTTTACGAATGGTCATCCACACGCTTTGTAGAACCCTGGAAATTACCCGCCGCTATATGTGAATTTGTGCTGCCAATGCTCGCCATGAATGTCATCCACCTGGGGGTGACGTGATGTATCCACAGCATTTGCACAGTGACAGGAACAGCAATATTCACCCAGTTATTTCCCCTGCACATTTGCAGTAAAATTTCTGCAGCAAATACATGTTGAGAAGATATCCCGAGACACTCAGTAACTTTCTTTAAAGATGCTCTAGGGTGTTTCCTGTTTTTCTCATAGAAATTTTAGAGAAAATTTTTTATTTTTTTTTCTTCCCCGTGATCTAAAAATGCAGCCCAAAAATTTTGAGTTGTAGAAAGACTGCACAAAAAAATCTGAATGAGGTGATCAGTGCACCACGTTTTCCACTAGAGGTTGCTCTAAGGAAGGGTCATCGAATATACAAGTGAAAAATGACCATCACCTTAATATTTTTTTTTTTTTTTGTGGCAGACAGAAAATGCTTCTAATCTAAATTTATGATTTGTACACAGTGTAAATTTCACTCATCAATTTCTCTGGTTTCTTTTGTAGAACTTGTATTTGAGTTTCAGTCTAAAAGGGAATAGAAAGCCATATCCTTTTTAGAATGCACAAATCACAGTATCCCTATCAATCCATTTTAATGAAGTGATCAAATGTATATTCAAAATGTTCTCCAGGAAAGAAGTCTCAAACTCGCATACATACCTAAACCATACAATACAGAATTGCTTGTAGGCAAGAGAAAAGGGTTGGAATCTAAAATGCTTCAAATATATCAAACCTTTTATTGATACATATTATAAGAAGAAAATGTTAAAAAGGTGATGCCAGCAAAGAGCAAGACTCACACTGACTACTAGTGCAAAATAGCCTTACCAAGGGGCTCATGAAATGACTATACCAAGTCTACAAGTAGCAAAAGGCAGTGCATGAGCCTGTATAACAAGATACCAGGTATGAATATGCTGGAAAGCAAACACTATTAATTAATATGCAAATGGCTTAAGTCTCAACATGTGATAAACAATCATATTTATAATTATGATATACAAGGCATACCAAAAATTGGCACCAGAAGGGAGGTCACCCCTGAAAGAAACCTCATGTCTCCAATTCTGTGTATATTCTGTACCTGGTAGACTTTGGTATAATACAGAATTGATGTATAAGAGAAGTTTGGGACTGTAGACAGCAATACTTCACTGAAAGAAATAGCAAAGGAAATAGACTGGCATAAAATACATTTTACTCAAGAGGGAGGAATTTTCTAACCTTGGATAGGAGACCTGATCTAAATTGTGTAGTTACCATCCACAACTCAGAAAATGTCCCGTTTATACCCAATCCATATCCCACAGAGCCCAGACTGCTTCAAAATTCTCAATGCTATTCTATAATCAGCAGACCCTGTTTAGGGCCTTGTAATATAATGCATCAACCGGGAGGATTCCGGGGTAGCGAAGAAAGCTGGAGTGGACATACCCCAGAAACTAGAATAGCAGTTCTGGCTTTGTTCATAATCTGAACACTGTTGGATAGAAATATTTTTCCAAATTGGTTACCGTTGCCATCAAAAAGTGTTTTTTGGACTTGAGAGTACACAGATTAAGACTCGTGTGCCGCTTCATGCTTGTCTTGTGGCCTTTGACATGTAATGATGATATCCTAACCATGGTCCAAAATGAGGTGAGAATGAAGCTTGTTTGATGTTACTTTAGGAACCATATTTCTCAATTTAAAGTGAAACGGTGAAGGGAAGACAAAGAAGACTGCAAACATCAGCATTGTCATGAACAGAAATGGGGAAAACCTACTGACTCCTTTTTTTTTTCCTCCTCATTAGGAAGACCCAAAAAATAAGATGGCAAAGCAAAACTTAAACTTAAATCATTAGTATTTCATAACGTCACCATGTCAGCAGTAGTAACTGAAAACATACTTTAAAAGTCAGAGAAAAACCTTAGAAAAATGAGGGGGCAGCTAACCTGCCCTCACCCACGACAAATTGCATCAAGAAGTTTAGAAAGATAATGTAGGAGAGGATATGAAAAACATAAATATTAACAGATCTGCCACTACTTTAGTGATAGAGCACATTAAGGTCTATACCTTAATGGCAGATATGTTAATATTTTGCTAAGAGAAAAGGATTATATTAGAAAAAAAAAAAAAAACAATCCTTATAATCCATATAAGTATGGACACACTCCCCACAGTGGTGGTGTTGGTAGTTCCCTTGACTCTGCCCTGTCCTTCAAACCGCACATCCAAGCTCTCTCCACCTCCTGACGCCTCCAGCTCAAAAATATTTTCAGAATCCGTCCTTTTCTCAACCCTCAATCTACTAAAATGCTTGTGCATGCCCTCATCATCTCCCGCCTCGACTATTGCAACATCCTTTTCTGTGGCCACCTTGCTAACACCCTCACACCTCTCCAGTGCATCCCTAAATCTGCCGACCTATTAATTCTTCTCCTTGCTACTCCTCCGCTTGTCCCCTCTGCAAATCTCTTCACTGGCTCCCATACCCTCAGTGTATCCAATTCAATTTACTAATACTTACTTCAAGGCCATCTATAACCTGTCTCCTCCATTTCAGCACTGAGATCTCATCTCTCGAGAGCTGGATCCCGAGATCCCATCTGCGCAAGCGCCAACGATCATCGTTTGTACTTGCTCCATGGTTTTCTCTGCCTGCTGTTGGTAACTTGATGCCACAATAAAGGATTATTTTGCACGGGACAGAATGTGCCTATCCCCTTTCTTCTCTATGGATTAACCCTTATGCAGCACCACCCTCGGCTTATACATGAGTCAATACGTTTTCCCAGTTTTTTGTGGCAAAATTAGGGGGGTCGGCTTATACGCGGGTCGGCTTATACACGAGTATATATGGTAACTGTTCTGCAATAGGTTACTGGATGTAAACCATGTCTCCTATCCTGTCGGCTTCTGTAATGATTTTCAAGAAGCCAGCAAATGAATTAACGACTATGTATAATATATATATATATATATATATATATATATATATATATGTTATATATATTATACTGCATATATGTATTATATATTATAGATATATATTATATACATACAGTATATATCTATTATATATGTGTATACAGTGTATATATAATATATATACTGTATATTATAGATATATATTATATACTAGATGGTGGCCTGATTCTAACACATTGGGTATTCTAGAATATGTATGTAGTTTATCTATGAAGTTTTAATAATAATGCAATAATGCACCCCCCAATCCTGATATGCATGGTACCCCTCACCCAATCCTGATATGCATGGTTCCCTCTCCCCCCCAATCCTGATATGCATGGTCCTCTCACCCCCCAATCCTGGAATGCATGGTCCTCTCATTGTAGATTGTAAGCTCTCATGAGCAGGGTCGTCTTATTTTACTTTAATTACTGTATTGTTAACGTTGTTACTTATGACTTGTGTTTTGAAATTGTTAAACTGTAAAGCGCTGCGGAATATGTTGGCGCTATATAAATAAAGATTATTATTATTATTATTACATCTAACAGTAAAAAGCTCTTACTCATGTTACAATTTGTGAGACTATAGCACGTCAATTCCTGTTGCATAAAAAAATGCAGAAAAATATAAAATCCCAGAAAAAAGAGCAAAATAAAATATAAAGTTGTAAAACAAAAACATAATGTGATCTACATAATTTGATGCGGATCTGCTACTGCTGGCTACTGAGCAAACCTGGGAGCTTAATATTGACATTTAAACATATTAGATGTTGCCTCACACTTTTCCATGGAAGATAATTAGATAACAATTCCTAGGAACTGGAAATTATACATTCGCCATAAAGCTAATGTACAGTGCCTATTGCAATAATTATCTCCATTACTGTTCTTTGTGCTATTTTAAGTCTTTTTTTTTTTTTACCTTTTCTGTGTTGTCATTAATGTTCCATTTCAACATAGAAAACCTGAATTTGACTTTGTGTTATGATTACAGTAACTTGAAGGGAAAGAAAATGTATTATGTAAATGTAGCTGATACAAACCTAGATGATATCTGGGTTGTAGGGCAGTCATTAGAGCCAAGTGTCCTAATCAATGTCGGACTGAGGTACCAAGGGCCCAACAGTAGTCAACGTCAAGACCCCACTTTTCAGCTTCCTTCAAATGTAACATTATCCTCAATCTCAAAATTATACAACAATAAACTGGGTAGATTGTTAAATGACTAACATTCTTCCTTTGTCTGTACATAGTGTTTCAATATATTGTGCCAAGTATTACTCATATAAGAGACTGGTGGCCCACTCTTGCACAGGGGCCCACCTGAGGATTCTCCTGCTTTCCTGTGGGCCAGTCCAAGCCTGGTGTTAATCTGAATGCCTAAAATTGTTCATATTTGACATTTCTGATGGAAATTATGCTGCATTTTAGAGTACTAGTGTTGTAAGAGAGTGGATGGGCAATCAGCAGCCCCTAAAAATGTTCTAATTGATATATTTGTCATGTTAATGCAATTTTCATTTGCAATTTTTTTTAATAAAATATACTATGGAAACTAATTCTAGCTGAAGGAGTTATGTTGAGGAAAGGCTTAACAATTAGTGGGGAGCTCAGTGAGGGGAAGTCCATTTCTTGCTTCATAAGAAACTTTGGAAAGGTAGTTGATGCAGCTGGTTTGCTGAAAGTAGTAGAGAAGGATTGTGCTATTATTGATCTGTATTATTGTGAGATCATATTTAAGAAGAAATGTAAGAGTGCCATGTATAACCATTTGTTTGAAAAGTCTGTCAGTCATCTGTGAACACCATGCAGTCAAACTACACTCGGCTAAAGGAAACCTTACAACAAAACTTGTTGTAGTCACCAGGATCAAAACTGACCCTGGTGCACCGGAGAATCCTCCGATTTTCCGGTGGGCCAAGGTACTGGTACATGTGCGTTAGCGTGTGCGAGTGATCCGTGACATAAAAATCCATCTGACAAAAAACTGACTGGCACATCCAGACTAGTGTGAATAGGTGCATACCAGGAGGAGCTACCTCCATATACAATATACAAAAAAGGTTGCACTCTATCATGCTAAAGTATGTCAATGTGGAATATGTGAAATTTGAATAGCAATATGGCCTTGGAGTATTAGTTAAAAATATGAGACGCTTAGCATAAAATTCGGCCAAATATTATCTGCCCATTAACCATCGTCAAGGCGATCTCAGTCTGATGGGTCCCTTACCTGTGTGAAAACCTCTTTAAGGCTGATGTCTAAATTCCTGGTTGAATGTGGACCCCTCTGTCAGAAATACCTGCAGTAATGGGTAAGTAGGGACTTGCTGTAATTAAAATCACCACCTGGTGGAGGGCGCAGCTGTTTATAACGGTAAGCTGCACCTGTTGATTGGTCGCGGCCTGACAGCCGCGACCAATCAGCAGCAGGTGCAGTCGGGCGCAGCGCATCTGTAAAAAATAGAATTAAAATAAAAAAGGTTATACTCACCTTCCTACGGCCCGCGATCTCCTTTCCACGCGCCCGGCCTCGCAGTCCCAGTAGTGCCTTGCGCCTTAGACCGGAGATGACGTCACTCGCGAGAACGCAACGTCATCCGCGGTGTTTCTCGCAAAGCATTACTGGGACCGCGAGGCCGGGCGCGTGGAGTGGAGATCGCAGGCCGTTGGAAGGTGAGTACATAACTTTTTTATTTTAACAGAGATCATGCATACCAGGAAAGGGGAGGTGATGGGACCATGCACACCAGGAAAGGGGGGTGAGGGGACCATGCTTACCAGGAAAGAGGGGTGAGAGGACCATGCATACCAGGATTGGGGGGTGAGAGGACCATGCATTCCAGGATTGGAAGCTGTGGGGGCCATGCTTACCAGGATTGGGGGGTGAGGGGACCATGCATACCAGGAAAAGGGGGTGATGGGACCATGCATACCTGGAAAAGGGGGGTGAGGGGACCATGCTTACCAGGAAAGAGGGGTGAGGGGACCATGCATATCAGGATTGGGGGGTGTGGGGACCATGCATATCAGGATTGGGGAGTGAGGGGTACCATGCATATCAGGATTGGGGGGTGCATTATTATTAAAACTTCATAAATAAACTACATACATATTCTAGAATACCCGATGTGTTAGAATCGGGTCACCATCTAGTATATAATATATAGCTATAATATACAGTATATATATATTATATATATATATATACTATATATAATATATATTTTATATATCTATAATACACATGTATAATAATAGATATATACTGTATGTATCTAATATATATATCTATAATATATAATACATATATACAGTATAATATATATATATATAACATATAAATATATATATCTATAAATTATACATATATATGCTTTATATGTAATATATAGATATCTATAATATACATGTAATATAATATATATAACATATAATCTATATTATATATATATATATGCTGTGTGTGTGTATGTGTATATATATATATATATATATATATAAATATGAGGAAATTGGGATCCAAATAGGACCGTGAGGAAGGCACATAGTGCTGAAACATGTAGTCCCTTGCTGGAATGCTACTAATTGATTGGAGTTCCTCATACTTTTTATGACATAATGGATTAATAAAGAAGAAGTTTTTACAAATCTGGTGAACTTTCATCCTTTTGCTGGATCCCAATTTCCTCATATTTCTATTTGTTGGGGCATACTCCCTGCCTGGATCCGTGCAAAGCATAGGGTGAACACTGATTACTGCATCAAGAGGAACTCCTTTATGGTGAGCTGGCTATATGTTTTTCACATTGTTTGAATATATATATATATATATATATTATATATAAAATATATTTTATATTATATATCTTTATATTGCATAGAGATATAGATAGAAGATTAGCCGTTAATTCATTTTTTGGCTACTTGAAAATCATTACAGAAGCCAACAGGATAGGAGACATGGTTTACATACAGTAAACTGTTGCAGAACAGTTACCGTATATACTCGTATATAAGCCGTGCAAAATAATCCTTTATTGTGGCATCAAGTTACCAACAGCAGGCAGATAAAACCATGGAGCAAGTACAGACGACGATCGTTTTGCGCTTACATTGCGCGCTTACTTGCTCCATGGTTTTATCTGCCTGCTGTTGGTAACTTGATGCCACAATAAAGCATTATTTTGCACGGGACGGAATATGCCTATCCACTTTCTTCTCTATGGATATACAGACTATTTTCCTTAGAAGTGGCACCCGTGTTCCCTGATGTGTGTGCAGCATCATTAACCCAAGGTCATACAGCTGTGCCTTTGTCCTGCTTTTTCTCTTCTATGGTATGTATAAGGGTTAATGGTAGTCCAAGAAGATTCTCCATAGATAACCCCCCCATATATTGCTGCAAAAGGGTTGATGGAGGCCCAACAAGATGCTCCATAGATTAAAAAAAAAAAAACATATGCTGCTGCACAAGGGTTAATGCTGGTCCAAGAAGATGCTCCATAATACCCCCATATGCTGCTGCACAAGGGTTAATGCTGGCCCAAGAAGATGCTCCATAAATATCCCCCATATGCTGCTGCACAAGGGTTAATGCTGGCCCAAGAAGATGCTCCATAAATACCTCCCATATGCTGCTGCAGGAGGGTTAATGCTGGCCCAAGAAGAGGCTCCATAAATACCCCCAATATGCTGCTGCACAAGGGTTAACGGTGGCCCAAGAAGATGCTTCATAAATTCCCCCCCATATGCTGCTGCACAAGGGTTAATGGTGGCCCAAGAAGATCGGTCCCTGCTCCATCGCTGTTCTGTCTCCCGGGTCTCTGCAGTGACATCATCGCGCCCTCTGCTGAACGTCAAAGCCAGAGGACCCGAAGACCGAGTGGTGCACGGCGATGGAACGGGGACAGGTGAATATTGCTCTGCCCCCCGTCATACCCCCTCTTGACACACGGTCTTCTCTGCAGCCCCTGCTTCTCCCTCGGTTGTCTTCTTCCTGCATTCAGCGGTCACGTACCGCTCATTAGTCATAAATATGCGCATATTCACGTAGTGCTGAACACAGGTGCAGGAGACCTATGGAGAATCAGGGGCTGCAGAGACGTGCCAGGAGGGGGTGATTATGGTCTCTGACACGCCTGCTCCCCCTCCCCCGCCGACCCCCGGTATATGACTCGTGTATAAGCCGAGAGAGGGACTTTCAGCCTTAAAAAATGGGCTGAAAATCTCAGCTTATACACGAGAATATACAGTAGATTTATTTATGTCAGTGACTAATACTGTTAGTAGTATATGTGTGTAAAATTTGGGACCTGTATGTATTTAATAAAAGAATGTATTCACGGAAAAAAATTGCATGGGCCCTCGCACAATTTTATTCGCCAGAGACGGAAAGCCGGTGACTGAGGGCAGATATTAATAGCCACCCAGCCTGATCTGCGATAAACTCAGCAGCATGGAAAAATGAACTGTCACTTTCCCACACTGCAGAGTTCACCTCACGTCAGGCTGGGAGGTTGCGCTGATGTCAATAGCAAGGTGACATTAACCCCTTATTACCCCATATGCCACCCACTACAGGGCAATGGGAAGAGAGAAGCTAAGTCCCAGAATTGGCACATCTTACTGATGCTCTTTTTTTGGGGTGTCTGGGGGCAGATGATTGTAGCCGGGGGGGGCCCAATAACCATGGTCCCTCTCTAGGCTATTAATATCTGCCCTCAGTCACTGGCTTTCTCTCTCTGGTGAAGAAAATTGCGCAATATTTTTCTGTGATTTAATTCTTTAAATTTAACACAGCTACAATTTTTTGCACACATACACTAATAACATTAGTAATCAGGGACATATATAAATCAAAATGATATGCAATGGTTTACTGATGTAAACCATGTGCCATATCCTGTCGGCTTTGCAATTATTTTACAGAAGCCGACAATTGATTTATCGGCTTTTCTACTATTCTATCAAATATAAAGATATATATATATATACCATATATACTCGTGAATAAGCTAAGATTTTCAGCCCATTTTTTGGGCTGAAATCCCCCTCTCGGCTTATACACGAGTCGTATACCGGGGGTGGGCGAGGGAGGGGGAGCGGGGGTGTCAGAGACTATACTCACCCCCTCCTGGCACATCTCTGCAGGCCTGCTCCCTCGGTCATCTGCTTCCTGCTTCCTGCGTTCATATTTATGAGTTTAATGAGTGGTGCCACGTGGCCGCTGAATGCAGGAAGCAGACAACCAATGGAGAAGTAGGGGCTGCAGAGATGACCGTGCGCCAGGAGGGGGTGAGTATGATGGGGCAGAGCAATATTCACCTGTCCCGGTTCCATCGCCGTGCATCGCAGTGTCTCTGGGTCCTCCTGCTGTGACATTCAGGTCAGAGGGCACGATGACGTAGTCAGAGCGCGCCCTCTGATGAATGAACGTCACTGCAGAGACCCAGGAGACACAGTGGTGGATGGCGATGGAACAGGGGCCGGTAAATATCGCCGATGCCGTGGGCTCAGGACACTGGCACATGGCCCCCAGCGATGGAGAGGTGAGTATGCCATTTTTTTTTTATTGCAGCAGCAGCGGCAGCAGCAAATAAGGGGATTTGTGCCACTTGCGAGCCACCATCCTTCCCCTAGTGTGACGTCACGTTACACCCCGCCCCCACCACGCGCCGATCTCCTTAGCGTTGCTCACGGCCGGAGCACGCGAGGCAGCGGCGGCTCCCACTGCTTCACAGTTTAGCAGCAGCGGCTATCACCCTCACGTCTGCACCACTGATCACCTGCCAGCCAAGTAAGTGCCACATATTCCTGCACCACGTTAGCGGGCACAGGCCGTTACTGATAATCATCCACGTTGCAGGTGGTCTGCCTTCATGTGCATCTGCACAGCATTCAGGCTATTCCTGGTTCAACTGAGGACACTTAGAAAATAGCACCCAGCAAGGTTAGCATATAGTCTCTAACCAGTCAACTAACATTCGGTGGTATTTTCCTTTATTCATTATCTATTTTTTGGCTCAGCATTTTAAATCATATCAAGATTTTGAGGCACCTTTCTTTCTGATATCCATACTACAGCTGTTTCATGGTATGCCGTCCACTTAGTCTGATGCACTATTGTGAACAAGTTCAGGTCAGTGTTTATAACCCTTAAGGGATTCACTTTCAGGCAAGCATTAGTGTTCATTTATTTATCACTGGTAGTTTTTATTTTATCTTAATAGCTTTTTCATCTAATTAAAAGGCATCACATATATTCAAGTACAGGCAAACAGCTTCAGGACATTCCAATTTTTCCATTTATTTACAAGTGAGTAATCTGATTCACCCTTTTGAGTTTCCCAGTATTGCGCGGTGTTATACCATTTTCTACCAGCTTTTCTGCTTTTCTTAACAGGCACCAGCACAGAGCCTGTTAATCACCTGCTGCATCTGGGAATATTGCACTCCCGCTTCCTGGTCTAGTGGATTTGCGCCAGTGTGTAATTATCTTAGCAAATAAGGGGTATTTATGGAGCATCTTATGGGGCAGCATTAATCCTTGTGCAGCAGTATATTATGGGGGTATTTATGGAGCATCTTATGGGGCAGCATTAATCCTTGTGCAGCAGTATATTATGGGGGTATTTATGGAGCATCTTATGGGGCAGCATTAACCCTTGTGCATCAGCATATTATGGGGGGTATTTATGGAGCATCTTATGGGGCAGCATTAACTCTTGTGCAGCAGCATATAGGGGGTATTTATGGAGCATCTTATGGGGCAGCATTAACCCTTGTGCATCAGCATATGGGGGGTATTTATAGAGCATCTTAGGGGGCAGCATTAACCCTTGTGCAGCAGCATATGGGGGGTATTTATAGAGCATCTTAGGGGGCAGCATTAACCCTTGTGCAGCAGCATATGGGGGTATTTATGGAGCATCTTAGGGGGTGGCATTAACCCTTGTGCAGCAGCATATGGGGGGTATTTATGGGGCATCTTATGGGGCAGCATTAACCCTTGCGCAGCAGCATATGGGGGGTATTTATGGAGCATCTTATGGGGCTGCATTAACCCTTGTGCAGCAATATATGGGGGGTATTTATGGAGCATCTTATGGGGCAGCATTAACCCTCGCGCAGCAGCATATGAGGGGTATTTATGGAGCATCTTCTTGGGCCAGCATTAACCCTTGTGCAGCAGCATATGGGGGGGTTATCTATGGAGCATCTTCTTGGACCACCATTAACCCTAGGCTTATACACGAGTCAATAAGTTTTCCCAGTTTTTTGTGGCAAAATTAGGGGGGTCGGCTTATGCACAGGTCGGCATATACACGAGTATATACAGTATATGTGTCACTGACACATATATATTTATATATATATACTGTGTATATATATATATATATATATATATATATATATATATGCCGGTTGATCTACAGATAATATTTGGCCTAATTTAATGCTAAGCATCTCATATTTTTTCCTAATATTCCAAAGCCGTATTGCTATTCAAATTTCACTTATTCTACATTGACATGCTTTAGCATGATAGGGTGCAACTCTTTTTGTATTTTGTAGATGGAGGTAGCTCCTCCTGGTATGCACCTATACACAATAGTCTGGATGTGCCAGTCAGTTTTTGTCATTTGTATGTTAGCTTACTGACCGAGCACTCCGCCCTCCACCAGGTGGTGATTTTAATTACAGCAGGTCTCTACTTATCCATAAATGCAGGCTTTGCTGACAGAGGTGTCCACATTCACCCAGGAATTCAGATATCAGCCTTAGAGAGGTATTCACACAGGTTAGGGATCCATCAGGCTGAGACCACCTTGACGGTCATATTTTTTCCTAATACTGCCAAAGCCGTATTGCTATTCAAAAATCCATCATGACAGAACAGCACTCTGTTCCTTACAACTAGTGAGCTCCAGTCTGCAGAAAACAACCATATCAGCAGTGATGTGCTGTGCGCACTACTCTCCCATGTTGTCTAAGGATGGGAAGAGTGACGAGCAGTACATAAATTCTCCTCCCAGCCTTAAACAAGCCAGGAGAGCAGTGCTCGTGTCCCTTCTGACACAACTGTCTTCTGCAGGCTGGAGCTCACTAGTTGTAAGGAATAAGAGAGTTGTTCTGTTATGATGATTTTTTTTCCCTGTGTTGAAGAAGCCGGGAGAGCGGTGCTGCTGTTTATAAGGCTAACACTGATTGGCAGCGGCGCAGTGTTAGTCTCCTTTGGGTGTTCTTTTCCCAGGTTGTACAGCACAGCTCATTCTGTGCTGTAATTCATAAAGCACTCGCTATCCTCCAGTTCCCCCTTGCAGGCACAGTGTAGGAGCAGAGTGAGATAGATGGCTCCCTGGTACATCAATGACTAATGGAAGGCCCTCTGCCAGCCTAACACAGTGAGTAAGTGTAACTGGGGGGCCTTTAGGTGATATGAGGAGAAGGGGCTAAGACACTTAGGGATGAATGAGGGCCCCATTCCATCATTTCTTCTTTCACTCCTTACTCCAGTCTAAACTGTTTTGGCTGGTTTTACCAATTAGATAAATAATGTAAAAAACAACATGGTTCCCTTCTATTTTTGATAACCAGCCAAGGTAAAGCAGATAGATGTGGACGTATATTATCAGACAGGGAAGGTCCCTAGTTTTTTGGTCCTTCCTAGCCCAAAAATCCCAGCCCACAGCCACCCCAGACATGAGGCATCATATGAGATACGCCAATTCTGGCTCTTTCCCAGCTCTTTCTGATTGGATGCGGTGCCATTCGGGGAAATGGTAGTTGATATCAGGGGTTGATATCAGCTGTGATATGTCAAAAAATTGTTTATTTGAAAAAACACTCCACCCACCCCTTCCCTGGTTCACCAATTTATTATAAAAAAAAAAAGCCATGGTGGTTCACAGTAGTCCATCGAATCTGCCATAGTCCACAAATGGATATCTGAAAAACGTAAAAAGAGAGAAATAAAGACAAGACTATGTCTTCCCATGCAAGTCCGACGTAGTACATGGTGATCCCACATCAATCCCTGAATCCAAAGTCCAAAGGCTGTGGAGCCTCGTTCAGAGAATCAAGCTTCATAGGCTGTAGCAGCAACCACTCCGGGTCCCACTGCACTCTGCGAGACCCGACAGCTGTGATGAGCGGTGACATCAGTAACTACACCCCTGATCAGAGTCACAGAGTTCCCCTGCCCTTTGTGAGATCTGGCAACTCTGCTTCCTCCCTTGCGCAGGAGCTGTGGTATGATCAGACCATGTCCCTGTACAGTCAGGCTCAGACATTACACAGTACACAGCAGTGGCACATTTATAGGATTATCTCAGCACAGGAGCATTGATTGTAATCATATCCAATTGTGGAAGTTAATATTATTTCAAGATCTATTCATTAAAGTGTACTTTGCTCTTGGGACAACCCCTTTAAGTACTGCCTATAGTGTAGGATTACTGTCCTGCACACAAGAGCCCCGCATCTCTCTGTACTGAGCCACTAATAGCGTCTCAGTTATAGGGAAGGGGATATGACATTACATAGCTCCATGCAGAGAGGAACACGTTTGCACCATAAACTCCCCATTTATCCTGATCTCTTCCAATAGGGATCTCTCTGGAGCAGTTAGTAGAGTGGTTGGTGCACAGCGTAAACTGGCATGCTGATTCAGCAACACGAGCTGTCTTCCTTCTGGCTATGTTCTCTTACTAGGCCTCAGGAGCGAAGCAATAAGTGCTCCCATACTAGCTAGCGGTCTAAGGCTCACTGATGACTCCTTTATCTCCATATGGCATCCAAGGACAACATCTGCAAGGAGTTTGTATGTTCTCCCCGTGTGTGCGTAGGTTTCCTTCAGGTACTTCGGTTTTCTCCCACATTTCAAAGACATACTGATAGGGAATCTAGATTGTGAGCCCCATCGGGGACAGTGATGATAATGTCTGTAAAGCGCTGTGGAAGTAATGACGCTATATAAATGAGTAAAATAAATAAAATAAATTGGCTGCTTGCAGTTTGTGAGTTTCCCCTTCAAAAAACATAAATGACCATGACCAATAGGCCGCAATGCAATGAAATTATGATGTAAAAATGTTATCTAGAGTTAGCCAACAAAATGCTAATCTAAAGATGTGAGAAATTTAGAATCCAGCATAAGGCATTTGGTGCAACTATATAAGCTCCATTAATAATAACGTTTAATAAATCTGTCTTTTTGAAAGCAATAGAAAATGTAATTTATAGGTGCATATTGGTATCATTGGTAAAAACTCAGAAGCGACATGTTAACAGTCTGTGAGCTGCCTAGCACATATCGTATACACTGTAATACTGAAACTGCTGGGGATTTTACCTACAGGTTTTTGAGCGGAATATTTGCAGCAATTTAGAGTTTAAACAAAGTAGATGAGAATTTCTCATTCACACAATACATGTATTTTCTGTACAAGAAATGGACTTATTACGTGTATTTGGTCTCATCCGCAGGAAAAAATACAAGAAAATATAAAAATTCAGAACTAAAACAAAAAAACAAAGGAAAATGTAAAGTTGTAAAAAACAAGCATGATGTGATCTACATGATTTGATGTTGATCTGCTACTGCAGGCTACTCTGCAAGTCTGGGAGCTTAATACTGAAATTTGAACATATTGGGCGTTGCATCTCACTTTTCCATGGAAGATAATTATAATTAAATAACAATTCCTAGGAACTGGAAATTATACATTCTAAATAAATAATTAAAATTTGCGCTTAATAATGAACCCCTTTAGCTTGTAGTGAACTATAAAATACACACAAATAAATTGGATTGCTCCTGATTAGGTAGTTATTACCTTAAGGTGTAATCTGAAGAGATGTCTGGACTCCAGAGGACCAGTAGTGAGTGCTGTATATCTTGATGTGAAGTCAGATTAAATGATATTTGCCAGATAAACGTGGGTTAATACCACGATTCTTCAGGAGTGCTGTCCTGGCCGGTGACAGACACTCCACGCTCCCCTCTTCCAGCGGCGTGCCAGCATGCAGTGTGCACGATGTGAAGCTGTGGCGTGAGATGAGGTAACAGGACATCCGTGATGTCACCGGTCACGTGATAGATTACAGAGAGCGCAGTGGACCAATTCCTCTCCAACTAGTTTCGGAAAAAACACGGTTTCCTTCATTAGGGATGGTCCAATGGAAGAATTGGTCACCTTAAATATTTTCTGGTACAACCTTTAATTGAATCCAAATAATTCAATCTCACAGTTTAACCCCTTAGGTGCAAGACTGTCCATATTAAAAATCCACTAACTCTCCATGCGGGACATTTGCTTAATATAGTCTCCTTTTCTCCAACTTTTGCACACAACTTGGAGACCTGTGATTGTTGTTCCCAAAGGGGATCCCCCATAATATTCGCAATAGTGTTTAGACAAGGGATGTCCTAGGAATTTTTTATTTATATTCCTAAGGTGCTCATTCACCCTTACTTGTAATGGATGCTTTGTGCGTCCTATATATAGTTTATCACAGGGGCATCTTAATGAATAGATAACCCCTGCTGTGTTACATGTAATGAAATCCCGGATTTTAAATATTTCATTTCCATTGGATATGATAAACTGTTTTTCTGTTTTTAATGTTTTACAAATCCTACAACCACGGCATGGATAATAACCTGGTCTCTGACCAAAGGGACCAGGTTGGGGTACTTTTCTTGGATTGGCTATAGGTACTGTTGGTGCCACTAGATTCCCAAAATTTCTTGCCTTTCTATAAATGAATTTTGGCTCCATTGGTAATAGATCCCCTATGGTCTTATCTTCCCGTAAAATCCCCCAGTATTTCTTTACAATTTTTCTCAGAATATGAGTATCTGCACTATACTGGGTTATGATTGGGAAATCAACATTCATATCATATTGTGAATGATGGTTATGTTTATCTTGGAGTAAGTTATCCCTAGGAATATTATCTGTTTTTTCTCTTTCATCCAAAAGGAAATCTCTATATCCTTTCCCCTTAAATTTAACCATTAGTGTATTTGCTTCATCTAAGAAATCTTGCTTCTGTGAACAATTTCTATGTGCTCATATAAATTGACTCTTTGGGACATTGATAAGCCAAGAGGGTAAATGACAACTGTTCAGCGAAATATAGTTCTTAGAATCAGTTAGTTTATGATATGTTTTAGTGTGGATAGTTCCATTGTCTATAAAAATATTAAAATCTAAAAAATGTATTGACACCCTACTCGTCACCGCATTAAAATTTAAAAATTGATTTTTATTTATGTCCGTTAAAAACGGTGTCAATTTATCTGGACCCCCTGACCAAATAAAAAGATCATCGTCGATGAAGCGACGCCAGAGGACTAGGTTCTCACCCAGCACGCCATCGAGGTAGATGGCTTCAGATTCTCATCTACCCACATAGAGATTTGCATAGCTGGGTGCGAACCCATAGCTGTGCCCCACTGCTGGAAGTAGTAGTTCGTCCCGTAATAAAAATAATTATGAGTTAAAATAAAGTTAATACATTCAATAATGAAGTAAATTTGTTGCTCTGGCCATAAATCTGATTCAGTTAAAAAATGTTTTGCTGCTTGATATCCTTTATCGTGTTGGATCACAGTGTATAAAGAAGTAATATCCAGTGTGCCTAAAATATAACGATCCTGCCATTGAATATCCCTTAAAATATTTAAAACATGTGAACTGTCTTTTAAATGGGAGGGAAGTGTAGATACTACTTTTTGTAAATGGCAGTCCAAGTGCTTAGACATATTAGCAGCAGTAAGGCACTGGATTCCCAAGATAATTGATCTTCCCGGGGGGGGGGTTAATAAGATCTTTGTGGACTTTTGGCAAGTAATAAAAAATGCTATCCTTGAATGTGGAGTGTCAATGAATTCAAATTCTCGTTTATTTAAAATACCTGAATCATAGCCTCTCTTAATAAGCATTTTCATCTTTGGTCTTTCATTTTTGTTCTTTTCCATACAACGTAGCTATGCATGTTTTTCTTTGGATTGAGCACCCGTTCTGTGGATAGCTGGCGTGCAGCCCAGGTGTGTGTTTGTACGGCACTATAGTGCACATTAAGGTGGCGGCAGTTGTGCCGAATTTTCTTCTTTCTTCTTGTACAGTTTCATCTCATGTTTATAAGTATCTACAGTTACTAGCGCCACCAATAGTTTATACTAAATTATACATTCTGTTTGAATTTATTAATAATAACACTGTTATTAAATCTTTTCCTCTGAAAGCAATAGAAAATGTAATTTATTGGTGCATATTGGTATCATTGTTAAAAGCTCAGAAGCAACGTGTAAGGCCGACTGCAGACAAAAGTATGAGAAATTTTCCTAGTTTCATCCAGAAAACTCAAACAATTTTTTTCTAACTTTCATCTAATTTTCATCCGTGTGTCAGTTTTTTGCAATCATGTGACCAGGGGCGGATTAAGAGTAGCCAGAGCCCCAGGCAGTGTAGAAGGTGTGACCCCCCATTCTCCAATGTATCACGTGACGTCACAAGAAGCCTTTTGATAGATCATGTGATAAATCACGGGATTAACACACAGTTGCTCTGGCGCACGTCTGTAGATGCAAAACAAGAGTGATAATGGCGCGCTCTGTACACATTTTTTTAAATTATGGACAGCACTATACATAACATAGCGCTATATATAATAGAGCAGGAGTAGGCAATTAATTTTCTCGAGGGGCCACATGAGACACCGGACTGTTGTGGAGGGCCAGGTTGAGCTCTCACATAGTCCCCTTTATACAGTATGAGCTCCAACATATATTTGAGCCTCCTATATATGAATTCATACTGTATATAGGTGGCTATGTGATGGCTCATACTGTATATAGGAGGCTATGTGATGGCTCATACTGTATATAGGAGGCTATGTGATGGTTCATACTGTATATAGGAGGCTATGTGATGGCTCATACTGTATATAGGAGGCTATGTTGGAGCTCATACTGTATATACGGAGCTATGTGAACTCAAGAACAGAAGTTTCAGAATTATGATTTGTGTAATCTGTGGGTATTATGTGCACAAACAGTAACTTTGAGAATGATACATTTGCGACTCCTCCATTTATACAGTGTCATTATTGAAGGATATATACAATCTGTGATTTGAAAGGAATAATTATCTTATAGATGGAAATTTTTTAACTTTTCAAGCTGAGTCCATCTGAGAATAATTATTTAGTGAGAGATATAAATCTTGGATAACCCTGGTCTTTAAGTCCCCAGCGCAAGCTTCCAAGATTTTTAGAAATCTTAGCCCTCTTATGTCATGCACTGATTTCCCAGGGGTCATTACACGTGCTTCTTAAGCCAGGTTCTTATAAAGAACAGGAACATTTTACAGTCTTTATTTACTGTGGAAATCCTTGCAGGCAGGACTCACTGTATGCTTCTTATAAATCTGTTAGATGGACATGGGAACGCCCGTGGTGAGTCACAGAATCAGGGAGAAAGATATTTCTAAGGATAAACTGGAACGCATTTTTATTGGTTAACTCTTTACCTTTAAAATAGAAACCTTGAGAAACAATGAACAAAATATTGCTTACTAATGGATTGATTGCAAGTATGGGCTACAGGGGATGCATTGCTTACTCACCCTGTGGTGATCCTAAGGCCGGAATCACACTACCGTAGAATACGGCCAAGTTCTATGCGTGTTAATCTATGGGGCAGCTCACATCAGTATTTATTTTCACAGCCGTATTTGGCGTGTGTCTAAAATCGCAGCATGCTGCGATTGTCACCAACACTCGGCCAAGACTCGCCAATGCAAGCCTATGGGTGCGAGAAAAAAATCCCAAAGCACTTGGACCATGCGAGTACTGTCCGATTTTTACGCATCAGTGTCCTTTGAAAAGCTGGCAATTAATGTGTCACATACAGTAAAATCAGAGTGACAGGTTAGAATAGAATAGATGAGCATGAGCAGCATGGTGGCTCAGTGGTTAGCACTGCAGCGCTGGAGTCCTGGGTTTAAATCCCACCAAGGACAACATCTGCATGGAGTTTGCATGTTCTCCCCGTGTTTGGGGTTTACTCCGGGTTCTCCAGTTTCCTCCCACATTCCAAGACATACTGATAGGGAATTTAGATTGTGAGCCCCATCGGGGACAGCGATGATAATATGTGCAAACTGTAAAGCGCTGTGGAATATGTTAGCACTATATAAAAATAAAGATTATTATTAATAATAATCTTGGAAATCCGTATACAGTAATACAGTATACACGTAATACAGTATACACATAGAATACATAGATATATATATATGTCAGTGACAAACACATACAGTGGGTACGGAAAGTATTCAGACCCCTTTAAATTTTTCACTCTTTGTTTCATTGCAGCTGTTTGGTAAATTCAAAATAGTTCATTTTTTTCTCATTAATGTACACTCTGTACCCCATCTTGACTGAAAAAAAACCAGAAATGTAGAAATTTTTTCAAATTTATTAAAAAAAAACTGAAATATCACATGGTCATAAGTATTCAGACCCTTTGCTCAGACACTCATATTTAAGTCACATGCTGTCCATTTCCTTATGATCCTCCTTGAGATGGTTCTACTCCTTCATTGGAGTCCAGCTGTGTGTAACTAAACTGATCGGACTTGATTTGTAAAGCCACACACCTGTCTGTATAAGACCTCACAGCTCACAGTGCATGTCAAACCAAATAAGAATCATGAGGTCAAAGGAACTGGCCAATGAGCTCAGAGACAGAATTGTGGCAAGGCACAGATCTGGCCAAGGTTGCAGAAGAATTTCTGCAGTACTCAAGGTTCCTAAGAGCACAGTGACCTCCATAATCCTTAAATGGAAGAATTTTGCGACGAACACAAGTTTTCCTAGACCTGGCCATCCAGCCAATCTGACCAATGTTGGGAGAACTTTGGTGAGATAGGTAAAGAAGAACCCCAAGATCACTGTGGCTGAGCTCTACAGATGCAGTAAGGAGATGGGAGAAAGCTCCACAAAGTCAACTATCACTGAAGCCCTCCACCAGCCGGCAGAGTGGCCCGATGGCAGCCTCTCTTCAGTGCCAGACATATGAAAGCCCGCATAGAGTTTGCGAAAAACACATGAAGGACTCCCAGACTATGAGAAATAAGATTCTCTGGTCTGATGAGATGTCGACAGAACTTTTTGGTGATAATTCTAAACTGTATTTTCTAAGCGGTATGTGTGGAGAAAACCAAGCACTGCTCATCACCTGCCCAACAATGAAACATGGTGGTGGCAGCATCATGCTATGGGGGTGTTTTTCAGCTGCATGGACAGGACGACTGGTTGCAATTGAAGGAAACATGAATGCGGCCAAGTACAGAAATATCCTGGATGAAAACCTCTCCCAGAGTGCTCTGGACTTCAGACTTTGTCGAAGGTTCACCTTAGAAAAAGACAATGACCCTAAGCACACCACTCAAATAACAAAGGAGTGGCTTCAGAACAACTCTGTGACCATTCTTGACTGGCTCAGCCAGAGCCCTGATCTAAAACCAATTGAGCATCTCTGGAGAGACATGAAAATGGCTGTCCACCAACGTTCACCATGCAACAGCAATGAACTGGAGAGGATCTGCAAGGAAGAATGGAAGAGGATCCCCAAATCCAGGTGTGAAAAACTTGTTGCATCATTCCCAAGAAGACTCATGGCTGTACTAGCTCAAAAGGGTGCTTCTACTCAATACTGAGCAAAGGGTCTGCAATGAAACAAAGAGTGAAAAATTTAAAGGGTCTGAATACTTTCCGTACCCACTTTATATACTGTATGTATATATATTAAATGTGCGGTATAATTAATTATTCTGTCTATATTCAAAAAGATGTTGTGGCTCATTAGTCATTACATGAACATATTGTAGCGCTGAGGTTTTGTTCTTTTGTAACATGCTTGAAAATGTGAGACCTATACAGTATCTATGCTGTTTTATTAGCATAAGATGAAAACTGAACTATAATCGTGCCTTCATGTGTTGTATATTTATTTCTTTGTTCATTTTTTAAAAGCGCTGTGACTTAGTAACGCTGAGGTTTCGTTCCTTTGTAACATGTTTCTTTGGGTCTTTTTGCTTTCACCTAAGATGATGCAGTGACTCTTCATTTATTATCTGCGCAGATGTGTGCTGACATTCTCTCAATGCCTTTTTTCCTTTTTTGACATCTGCATTGAATTACATAGGATGCTGACTGGTATTGGCATTTCCTGACATGCGCATTGTGTAATACAGGATGCCGACTGGCGCATGTTTTTTCATTAGACGAATGGGGCAAGGCATGAATGTGATTAATAAGGTTGTACACCTGTTTTATTATTACCAATTGATGTCTAAATGCATATTATTCAATGCCTTCTCTATTTATATTTATGCACTGCACTTCATATGATGAAGACATTTTTGTATCACTGTTTGCACTTTATGCATGTTAATTTTAATCTAAATATATGCTCTTACAATGATGATTAATGTAAATGATTATAATAATTATGTGTATCCTTTATATATCTGGCTCTTTCACATGTTCACTGCTTGAGAAAGGTTCCTGTTGTTTGGACCGAAACGTCGCCATTTGGGCTTATTAAATAGCTCTTTTTTTCACTACAAACGGTGTGCTGCCTCCAATTTTTCCTGGATTTCTATATATTACATAGATAGATAAATGAAAAGCTGGCAATTCAGCATCCCACGTAGTATAAAATCACAGCATAGAATAGATGGATTACATACAGTAAATACAAATAGAATAGGTAGATATACAAATGTCTGTGATAAATAAAATTAGTACAGTGTGTGCAGCTTACTGTACATGTATTTAATTGATAAGAGATAATTTTTCTGAAAAAAAATGGTGTGGGCTCCTGCATAATTTTTGTAACCAGCAGAGGGAAAGTTGACAGCTGGGGACTGATGTTTATAGCCTGGGAAGGGGGTAATACCCATGGAAGTTCCCAGGCTATTAATATCAGCTCACAACTGTATACTTAGCCTTTATTGGCTATTAAAATGGGGGACTCTAAAAATAAATGACGTAGGTCCCCCTATAATTAATAACCAGCAAAGGCTATGCAGACAGCTGCGGGCTGATATTAATAGCCTAGGAAGGGGCCAAGGATACTGAGCCCTCAAGGCTAAAAACATCAGCTCTCAGCCACCCCAGAAAAGGCTCATCTCTAAGATGTGCCAATTCTGGCACTAAGCCTCACTCTTCCTACTTGCCTTGTAGCGGTGGCAAGTGGGGTGCTAGTTGGGGGGGTTGATGTCACCTTTGTATTGTCAGGTGACATCATGCCTCGAGGTTAATAATGGAGAGGCGTCAATAAGACACTCCCATTTCTAACCCCATAGTCACATTGTGTGAAAACACAGACATCCAAAATAAAGTCCAATGTAAACAGTAGAGATTGATGAAGCAACGTTTGAAACGTGCGTTGGAGTGTGGGGTGGCGGTACAAGCACATGCAGCATGAATTCCGGTTAGTATCACCTTCGCTTCTACTGTACTTTTACTTATAATATATTTTCATATTATATCGCACTGTGCACTTTTCCTACCGGTAATGGTACATATAGATGATCATGATTACTATTGATTGGTGTGAACTTTTTAGGAAACTAATAAATAAATCTAAATGACTACCACTAGAAATTATATATATATATTTTACGCTGCACTGCACTTATATATTTCTTTGGAATTATACCACTCTTTTTTGTTATCTTCTATTCTAATTGCTCATACTAATTTTCTCTAGTGTTTACATTTGATTTTTATTGATTACCATTAGTGCTGTATGTGCTGATCTGCTCCCCTTGGTTTTTATTATATTTTTTTATTTTGTCTTGTCAAATTTTTTAATATATTTTTGTGCTTTGGTGTCTTTACTTAATAAAATGAAAATATGTTACATGGAATGATTTTCGGTGATTATTTTTTTCACGTAGTTTTTTTCTAAAACAGTGTTGTGTTGTTTACTTGAACTTTGTTAAATATTACCAATTTTCTCCTTATTGTTTGGTCCTCACTGAAATTTTGCTTTGTTTTCCAGACCAAATTTTGACTTCCACTGTTCCTGTTAACCCCTTTACCCCCAAGGGTGGTTTGTATGTTAATGACCCGGCCAATTTTTACAAATCTGACCACTGTCCCTTTATGAGGTAATAACTCTGGAACGCTTCCATCGATCCTGGTGATTCTGACTTTTGTTTTCTCGTGACATATTGCACTTCATAATAGTGGTAAAATTTCTTTGATATTACTTGCATTTATTTGTGAAAAAAAATGGAAATTTGGTGAAAATTTTGAAAATTTCACAATTTTCCAACTTTGAATTTTCATGCCCTTAAAACAGAGAATTATGTCACACAAAATAGTTAATAAATAACATTTCCCACATGTCTACTTTACATCAGCACAATTTTGGAACCATTTTTTTTGTTAGGAAGTTATAAGGGTTAAAAGTTAAACAGCGATTTCTCATTTTTACAAAACCATTTTTTTAGGCACCACATCACATTTGAAGTCACTTTGAGGGGTCTATATGATAGAAAATACCCCAAAGCGACACCACTCTAAAAACTGCACCCCTCAAGGTACTCAAAACCACATTCATTAAGTTTATTAACCCTTCAGGTGCTTCACAAGAATTTTTGGAATGTTTAAAAAAAAATTAACATTTTATTTTTTTTCACAAAAAAATTACCTCAGATCCAATTTGTTTTATTTTACCAAGGGTAACAGGAGAAATTAGACTGCAAAAGTTGTAATATTTGTCCTGAGTACGCTGATACCCCATATATGCAGGTAAACCACTGTTTGGGCGCATGGCAGAGCTCGGAAGGGAAGGAGTGCCGTTTGACTTTTCAATGCAAAATTGGCTGGAATTGAGATCGGACGCCATGTCGCATTTGAAGAGCCCCTGATCTACCTAAACAGTGGAAACCCCCCACAATTGACACCATTTTGTTAAGTAGACCCCCTAAGGAACATATCTAGATGTGTGGTGAGCACTTTGAACCCCCATGAAGTTTAGATTGTAGAGCCGTACAAATAAAAAATCATATTTTCTTCACAAAAATGTTCTTTTTGCCCCCAATTTTTCATTTTCCCAAGGGTAACAGGAGAAATTGGACCCCAAAAGTTGTTGTGCAATCTGTCCTAAGTATGCTGATACCCATATGTGGAGGTAAACCACTGTTTGGGCGCATAGCAGAGCTCGGAATGGAAGGAGCACTGTTTGACTTTTTCAACACAGAATTGGCTGGAATTGAGATCAGACGCATGTCGTGTTTGGAGAGCCTCTGATGTGCCTAACCAGGGGAAACCCCCCAATTCTAACTCCAATCCTAACCCCAACACACCCCTAACCCTAATCCCAGCCCCAACCCTAACCCTAACTTTAGCCCCAACCCTAACCTTAACTTTAGCCCCAACACTAACTCTAACTTTAGCCACAACCCAACCCTAACTTTAGCTCCAATCCTAACCCCTAATCCTAACCCTAATGGGAAAATGGAAATAAATACTTTTTTAATTTTATTATTTTTCCCTAACTAAGGGGGTGATAAAGGGGGGTTTGATTTACTATTTATAGCGGGTTTTTATGTTTGGCAGCTATCACACACTAAAAGACGCTTTTTATTTAAAAAAATAGTTTTTGCATCACCACATTTTGAGAGCTATAATTTTTCCATACTTTGGCCCACAGAGTCATATGAGGTTTTATTTTTTGCGGGACAAGTTGACGTTTTTATCGGTACCATTTTCGGATGCATGACATTTTTTGATCGCTTTTTATTCAGATTTTTGGGAGGCACAAAGAACAAAAACCAGCAATTCATTAATTTCTTTTGAGGGGGGGCATTTATATCGTTCCGTGTGTAGTAAATTTGATAAAGCAGTTTTATTCTTCGGGTCAGTACGATGACAGCGACACTACATTTTTTCAGAGGCAGCTGCTTAGAAGAACCCATGACTGCTCTTTTTTGGTACAAGGTTAGATGAGGCTGGATTTTCATCAAGATGGGAAATTTGCACCACTTGGCCTGTCCTAATGATGACAGTGAACAAGCCATAACCCTAACAGGCTAATTAAGGTCTGAAACCTTGGTCAAAGCTATCTGAGCACATAAATCTTCAAGGGTGCCCAAAATATCAGCATCAGCCCAATTTTGTTTTTGTAATTTAATTTTTAAAATGTGTGTGTGGGTGTATATATATATATATATATATATATATATATATATATTTTATGTGTGTGCCTAAAATACAAAGGAAATGTGTCACCTTCTTTAACTTTCATCCTTTTAGAGATCATCTCATCTTCAACTTGCTGAACTATTCATAATAACAGTAATACCTGGAAGGGGTCCAGCATAAGGGGCATATATGCTAGGATGAGGCACGTATACATTTGTGCTCAAAAGTTTACATACCCTTGGCTCATCTTCCGTTTAGTCATTTTTAAAATGTAAAAAATAACTATATATATATTATATTATATATATATATACATATATATATATATATATATATATATACACAGTATATATTGCCTAAAATCCAAAGGAAATGTCTCATATTTAACTTAGGCCCTTTAGAGGTCATTTCATCTTCAGCTTGCTTAACTGTTAACAATAACAGTAATGTTGACCAGGAGTCCCAAACTTTTACATACGACTGTATATGTGATGTAAAATTGCAGCCACCCGGAGTCCAATGACATACCCAACAATGCAACCTATGGCCCACCTATAGTATGCTGAATACACACAGGCAAGCCAGTCTAACTTATTGACAGATGAAGTGGAGGCACGACAAACTAAATATTACATTGGGATACATGTACAATTGGACTGCATATAATTCACACAATTGCCTAAGGTTCTCCAGACTGCAGGTATATTTTAGGCAGAAATGCAAAAGTGTGACATTTAATATTTCCTCTAGTTGTAAAAGGAGTAGTTCCACCAAGACCCACAAGATGGCACATAGTCCTTCCTTACTGTAGAGTACAGTTTGTACATAAAAATGCTCAGAAATAATCATACGTGCAAACATTGCCAATACAAGTGGGTATAGTGCACTCAGAAAATGTTAGGGTCCACACATATCTTCTTTGCAGAAATACACTGCCATGCTACAGAAATAAAACCTTCACATGTATGGAATGAATTTTCAGCTGCAATAAAATCTTCAACAATTTTGCTGTGTGTGAGTAGGCCCTAACTCCTCATTCAGACGTCTGTCAATCACATACATGTGATTTTCACAGATACAGTGGGTATGGAAAGTATTCAGGCCACTTTAAATTTTTCACTCTTTGTTTCATTGCAGCCATTTGGTGAATTCAAAAAAGTTCATTTTTTTCTTATTGATGTACACTCTGCACCCCATCTTGACTGAAAAAAACAAAATGTAGAAATTTTTGCAAATTTACTAAAAAAGAAAAATTGAAACATCACATAGTCATAAGTTTTCAGACCCTTTGCTCAAACACTCATATTTAAGTCACATGCTGTCCATTTCCTTGTGATCCTCCTTGAGATGGTTCTACTCCTTCATTTGGAGTCCAGCTGTGTTTGTAAAGGCACACACTTGTCTATATAAGACCTCACAGCTCACAGTTCATGTCAGACCAAATGAGAATCATGAGGGCAAAGGAACTGGCCAAGGAGCTCAGAGACAGAATTGTGGCAAGGCACGGATCTGGCCAAGGTTACAAAAAATGTCTGCAGTACTCAAGGTTCCTAAGAGCACAGTAACCTCCATAATCCTTAAATGGAAGAAGTTTGGGACCCCCAGAAGTCTTCCTAGACCTGGCAGTCCAGCCAAACTGAGCAATCGTGGGAGAAGAGCCTTGGTGACAGAGGTAAAGAAGAACCCCAAGATCACTGTGGCTGAGCTCCACAGATGCATATGGAGATGGGAGAAAGTTCCACAAAGTCAATTATCACTGCAGCCCTCCACCAGTCTGATCTTTATGACAGAGTGGCCCGACGGAAGCCTCTCCTCAGTGTAAGATATATGAAAGCCCACAGAGTTTGCTAAAAACACATGAAGGACTTCCAGACTATGAAAAATAAGATTCTCTGGTCTGATGAGACGAAAATAGAACTTTTTGGTGATAATTCTAAGTGGTTTGTGTGAAGAAAACCAGGCACTGCTCATCACCTGCCCAATACAATCCCAACAGTGAAACATGGTGGTTGCACCATCATGCTTTGGGGGTGTTTTTCAGCTGCAGGTATAAGGAGGTGGCAGGTCCCCTTAGGTGCGCTCTCCTTCTTGCCATGTGACCCCCCTGTGCACTTCCTATGTACCCATGTCACATCCTGTAACGTTTTATAATGTGTTATGTCATGTCATGTGAATCAAATTGTCTTATATTGTAATGTAGTGTTCTCCTTTAAATGCCATAAGAGCTAGGGGTAGCAATGGTTAACAAGGGGCTGAGTCTGCAGCCACAAGGAAGGAGGAAGCTGTTGCTTCCACAGAATTGCTGGGATTTTTGACCAGTGTAGACATGGAGACAGACCCCCCAGATGGGAGAGATCTGTTGTTCTTGGCTCAAGACCACCAAGGACTAAAAAGGACTGCAACACAGGCCCTTTGGACTCTGGAGGAGCTTTCACTAAAGGGGTCTCAGGTGCCCAGATTCCAGTGGTTGGAAGAATGTGGCCGTTGTGGGTACGACTGTAGCAAATGTCAGGGCGAGAGCAGGAAATCCAGTGTTAAAAGTTGTCTTTTATGTCCATCCTTTAACCTATGTTCAATAAAAAGTTACGTAATCCCTGTTGGAATATAGCTGCATCTCTGGACTCTTAATTGCCTGGACTCCTGTGGCCCGAGGAGAGAAAATAACTCTGTTTGTGGAAAAGACTGAATCCGTCCCAGATTGCACGTACAAGGGGTCGGGGTGTCTACAGACTGTGTTTAGTGGGTGAGCTCGGTCTGGACTACCACCCCGGTGCCCCTTGTCTTACACTTGGAGCAGTCACGGCAGGATGGACCCCTGCAGCCTAAAGACTTATGATTTGGAAGTGACCACCATGGAAGAAATAGAGATGGAAGAGTGGCCTGATCTTGCCTGTCATGCCTTGGATGTTTTGTCATGCCCGGCAGCCAGAGTTCTCTCAGAACATGTCTTCAGCGCAGCTGGTGGTGTCCTGACGTATAAGCACATCCGGCTGTCCCTTGAAAGTATAGACCGCCTAACTTTCATCAAAATGAACAAGTCATGGATCTCTGATGACTTTTGCACCATAATTGCCGATTGGGCAGACTAGGTGATGGTGTCATTTTTAGTGTCATGTATTGATCTTGAATTATTGCAGTCTGTGCCATCTTTGTACTGTCTTCTGTGCCTGCTGTTGCTACTGTTGCTTATGTTCCAAAAATTTTTTTGAAATTTGGAGATTCAAAGTCTAGTGGGTTGCTTGTAGTAGAAGGTGTGTCAGAGGCCTGTTATACTGTTTCTACTCTGTGGAAATTGATGCCACTTTAGGCTGGTTTCACACGTCAGTGGCTCCGGTATGTGTAATGACAGTTTCCTCACGTACCGGAGACACTGACACACGTAGACACATTAAAATGAATGTATCTCTGCACATGTCAGCGTGTTTTCACGAACACACGGTCCGTGTGCAAAACATGGAGACATGTTAGTGTTTGTGGGAGCGCTCCATTCGCAAAACGTGTTGAACACGGCACACGGAGAACGGTTCACACTGTCCTCCGTGTACATGGATGGCCACGGGGGAAGAAGCGCTACTGTAAGCACTGTTCCCCGGTGGCTGGTACTGAACGCGGCTGTCATTCTTCTCTCCTGCTCTGCCGACTTTAAACTGTTGCTTACTGTATCGCTTCTTCCCCGGCGGCCGTCCGTGTGGTCCTGATGCGGCACACATGCAGCACACGGTTGCCACATGTGTGCCACACGGAGGTACCACGTATCCACACAGACACAGATAGCTCCGGTACCGTTTTTTTCCGGTACTGGAATTATCTGGATGTGTGAGACCGGCCTTAGTGCTGTGTGACAAATATTTTTTGAAATGTGGAGACTCAAAGTTGGGTCTCCATCTGGTGGGTTGGCTGTAGTGGAAGGTGTGTCAGAGGCTTATTATACTGTTTTTACTCTGTCGAAATTGATGTCACTTTAGTGTTGTGTGACAATTATTCTTTTAAATGTGGAGACTCCAAGTTGGTCTCCATTTGGTGGGTTTCCTGTGTAAGGGCAGTTTCACTCGTCCAGATAATTCCGGTACTGGAGCTATCCGTGTTCGTGTGTCCGTATGGACACGTGGTACCCCCATGTGGCACACGTGTGGCAACTGTGTGCCGCATCAGGACCACACGGACGGCGCCGGGAAGAAGCGCTACAGTAAGCGCTGTTCCGGGCGACTGGTGCTGACCGCGGCTGTGATTCTTCTCTCCTGCTCTGCCGGCAGGAGAGAAGAATGAATGAAAACCCGACGTGGGGTCCCCCTCATTTTCTTAACCAACCAGACGAAACTTACAGCTGGGGGCTGTGACCCTCAGATGTCAGCTTCAGCCAGGTTGATGTGAAGAATAGAGGGGTCCCCACGCTGTTTTTTTAATTATTTAAATAAATCATTTAAAAAAACGGCGTGGGGTCCCCCCTATTTTTGACAGCAAACCTGACTAAAGACGACAGCTGAGGGCTGATATTCTCAGGCTGGTAAGGGGCCATTGATCTTGGCCCCCCTTGCTTAAAAACAGCAGCCCCCAGCTGCCCAGAAAAGGCGCATCTATTAGATGCGCCTAATATGGAGCTATGGCCGGTTCTTCCCACTTGCCCTGTAGTGGTGGCAAGTATGGTAATAAAGGGGTTAATGCCACCTTTCTATTATAAGGTGACATTAAGCCCAAATTAGTAATGGAGAGGTGTGAATAAGACACCGATCCATTACTAATCCTACAGTAAATAAAGGGTTAAATAAACACACACACAATAAGAATAAATTATTTTAATGAAAGAATGCAACACACACATTTTTATAATCTTTACTAGACTGGTAATTCCTTAGCGAAGCCATCGATCTTCTGAAAAAAAGGTGAACATAATAAACCAACACTATACATTACCTGTCCGGCACTCAGTCACGTCCCAAGGCGTAAATCCATCTCGGGGGTTAATACATTTACAGCCAGAGCACTGCTAACACAGCCGCCCCCGACTGTAACTGACTGGGGAATGAATGGGAGCAGCGCCTGCTCAGTAACTAGCGGTGACGTCACTGCCCATCATTGAGTCTGGCTCTGCTCCATTCATTCCCCAGTCAGTAACAATGCACAAAATACTCATCAAATGGCCACGTTCACACATTCAGTATTTGGTGAGTTTTTTACCTCATTACTCAGCAATATGAAAAAGAAAGCAGCTTTATTTAAAGCACGACACACCAAGAGACAAAAAAGCAGAATCCAAAACACGATAAAAACGCATGTAAAAATACAGAAGTAACCTACTTTACATAACAGATGCAGAAATTCTGTAACATTAAGTTCATCTTGGGAACATAATCAACCATCATCTGCTTCACCCCTCCCACGGCTGACGTGTTAATATCAATCTGTGACAGCGGCATTTACAGCGCGCCAGCAGAGAGGAGCGTGCCGACTTGTTCTATGCACCCATCGGTGCTCCTGTCAAGTGATCTCAGGGCGCTCATGGGTTGCCATGATGACCTGGGGTCTACGGAAGACCCCTGTGCCTGTCATGACAGTACACCTGTGAAAGCCAGCCTGTGGCTGGTGTTCATAGCAGCCAGTGATTTTTGCTGTTTACAGCAATTCTGTGGTATTGCAGTATAAAGTAGAAGTGATCAGACAATGACATGTTCAAGTCTCGTAAGGGGATTTACAAATACAGTGAAAAGTAAAAAACCTGAAAAATCTCTAAAAATCCAAATCACTTCCCTTTTCCGCCATTAAAAAAATAAATAAATAAAAATGAATAATAAGTTGAAATCGCTGCATTTTTAAAAGTCCAATCTATTAGTAAGTTAAATCAATTGGTAAATGTCATAACAAGAAAATCAAAACCCCAGAATTGTGGGTTTTTTTGCTCGTCGCAAAAACACAAAAAATTTAATTAAAGGTGATCAAGAACAAGCAAATTTATTTATTTATTTTTTCAAATGTATGAGGTTTTTTTCAGCACTTAAATAAAAAAGATGCATGTTTGCTATCTCCATAATCGTACTGACCTTGAGAATGACATTGCCAGGCCATGTTTACCGTAAAATCTACTCTCTACATGAAAAACCCAAAAAACAATTGCAGAATTGCGCTTTTTTTTTTTTTTTTTTGCAATTTCACCACCCTTTTTTCCCTCTATTTACAGCACATCACATGATAAAATGGATGTTGCCACTCAAAAGTGCATCTCGTCTCGCAAAAAATAAGCCCTCACACAGCTATATCAATGGAAAAATACAAAAGTTATAATAAGGGAATAAGGGGATGAAAAAACAAAAGTGCAAAAATAAAAAATCGCATGATCTTTAAGGGGTTAATGTAACATCTGGTGACAGGGTTTTTAACAATAACAGAAAGGCTGTCAGGGTATGTGCACACAATCAGGAATTGGCAGCGCATGTCCGCTGCATCCAAAGCGCTGCCGGCTATTGTACGCAGGTGATTCCGCATGTGTTCACTGAACCGTGCAGATTCACCGTGTCAAATACATTGTACGGGTGATATTTATCTTGTAGAGACTCGCATATCTGCAAGATAAATAGACATGCTGAGCTCTGGAGAGACATGTCATGTGCGTCTCCACGGGGGTGATCCGCGGGCATCGGTGCACTCATAGTGGGCATGGGATTTCTTGAAATCCCATCCACTATGCTATCACAACTAGCTGCTGTGTGTTGGACGCTGCACAAGTACCCAGCATCCAACTCGCAGCGTTTATTGATCGCATGCACATACCCTTAAAAGAGTTTTTCAGAAGCGATATTTACCATCTGTCTGCCGGATAAGGGATAAGATCAAATGAGCTGGAGTCCACGAGTCCCCTGCATGAATTAAGCGGTAGTGTGTAACTGCCTAAGTGTATGTTCAATCAATGTATTTTTTGTTATTTGAGCTGGTCTGCATCAAAAAATGCCCGAAAAGCGCTCAGAAAACACTAGTATATTCACATTTGTTTATATGTAAAAAAAAACAACTCAACTTGCTGTTAAAAGGTTAAAGGAAGTGAGCTGACTATTCTTCAGATGTTTTCTGGAAAATGATTCACATATCAAAACAGAAGTCAATGGTAAGGCTAAAAAATACACCCGAAAGATGGCTTGGCTTTTTTTTTTGGAGTGTTTTTTTTTTTTTGCTTAAAAAAAACTAGCATTTTCTTCATTGCTTAATGGAGGTAAAGAAAAAAATCCAAAAATCAACCCCTAAGAAATACTAAAACATGCCCCCAAAATGTTCACAGAAAATGGCACAAAAACTTTTAGCAGACCACTCAGGACACTAACAAAATGTTAACAAAAACACTTCAGGATAAAAACAAACACCTACCTTTCCTGAAACAGTTTCCACAGTGACATAACTAGAGTACGATGGGCCCTGGTGCAAAATTTTGACCTAGGCCCCCACCTGCCCCCATGTTGGTCAGATGCATGGGCACTTGTAGCAATCTAGATCCTATAAAGACATAGGTGTTCACCCTACATGTAATAATGTCCCCTGTCCTTGCACCTTTATGTAATTAGATCCCTATCATGGCACCTTTCTGTAATAATGTTCCCATCCTGGCACCTTTCTGTAATATTGTTCCCATCCTAGCACCTTCCAGTAATAATGTCCCCTGTTTAGCCCCTTTCTTTCTGTAGTAAAGTCCCCTGTTCTGGCCATTTTCTGTAATAATGTCCCGCATCCTGTCCCCATCCAGTAATAATGTCCCGCATCCTGGGCCCCTTTGTGTTTTAATGTCCCTTGTCTTTGGCCTCTTCCTGGTAGAATGTCCTCCTTTCTGGTATAATGTTCCCCATCATGGGACACATTTAGTAATAATGTCCACCCATCTTGAGCATCTTCCTGGCATAATGTCACCTGTCCTGGGCCCCTTACTTTCTTACTGTAATAATGTCCCCCATTCTGATATAATGTCCCCTATCATGGGCCCTTTCCTGCTATAATGTTCCCCATTCTAATACAATGTCCTTCATCCTGGACGAGCTCCTTCCTGATATAATGTCCTCCATCCAGGTATAATGACCCCATCCCGTTTACTGACCTCCATCCTAGTATAATTTTCCCCCATCATGGGTCCTGGTTTAATGAACTCTCGGATGCACATCCAGCTGAAATAGGCACTGCACTGGCATCAGGGGGTGCCCTCCTGCACAGACCTGGTCACAGTAGCACCCTCTGTGACCGTTACGCCCCAGGTTTTTTGCTGGACAGCCTCATAATTTTCACCAGCTTGAAAAATCATTGTGTAAAAATATCCTAAGGGTTCAAGCAAATAGCCTTATTGTGTATCATTTTTGTAAGACGTTGTGATAGAGCTGACATAGAGGTTTATGAGACCTCTACCATTCCTTCATATGCCTATCATTTCACAAATCGAACAGAAATTGTGGTATATTCCATTTGGTACATAGGTCTATGAGTACAGTCCCCTTTTTTACAGGACCCATAAGTGGTAAGACGGATCCAATCTGTTATGACTGGAGTTGAGCAAAATGATTCCAGGATCCGAGTCCAGGGGCACATCAGCAGGACTATAGAGCACTTCGAACTCCTAAAACCTGTGAAATCCCAGGTGCCTCTTCCGTATTAGCAGGACACTCTGACGTCATGCATGCATCGTGCTGCAACGTGATGACTGTGCTACAGCCCACTAATCAAAAGAGGAGCTTGTGGATAGTAGGAAGTTCACAGTGCTTTTGTCCGGTAGCCATGGACTACCGATGAGACCACTGGACAAGGGTTCGGTGAATCTCTTCGCTCAGCTCTAGTTATGATCCATTTGACATATCGATTATGGTCTGGGGCTGTGAGATTCTCCCAATTATAAGAGGCTCATCCGTTTTGAATATTTTTTAACTGCTCTATTATTCTGAACACTAAAAATGCATGTAAAACCAATGAAAAACATTTTCAATAAGTTAACATCTCATGGACAATCAGAAATATAGTTATTATTTTTTTTAAAAGTCTGCATTGTTCTATAAAGGGTTTTTATATCTTGCTGATAGTAAACTGTTGTCCCTAATCAGTGAAGTTACTTCCTGCGGTGTCTTACAATAACCTGATACACAGGAAGTCATCTGTACAGAGAGGCAGCAGAAAATCCTGATTTCTGTATTCATTTTATTTCCCAATCACTTGGACCAAAGATTTTATACCGTATAGAGAAGGATTATAGATGGTGTTTGGGATGTTAGCGATATATTAAGCTGGGGTCATTTGGGCAGACAAGGCACTTGGTTGTGTTTTGTTTCTGCATAAAGGCAAATCACCCTCAGGTGGACACACGATATAGGACCTTAGATACACTTTGCTCTGTAATGGGGTTAAAGCTGTAAAGTTTTAGCAGCACTATTTTGGGAAATATTAGGGGTGTTGACGCAAAGTGTTGCTACATGAGCTCCAAGGATTTTTTGTGGGTTTGTTGGGGGGGGGGGCTTTGCTGTCTAATTTTGTGCATTTTACACCATTTTTTTCTATGTGCCATGTTCATCTTTTCATTTGTGCATTCTTTATTGTAATCGCTTATAGAGCGCCATTTATTTCACAGTCATCGTTATAATTGTCCCCATCAGGTTAACCATGACATTTGACGTCACTCTACATCATGATCGGAAAGGGGTTCTCGCAAAATGATGTAAATTTACATCATAGCCCTTAAGCTAAGCCAAGCCTTGGCTGTCACTGCCAGAGGCGCCCGAGGCATTTTAACCCCCTAAATGCTGTGATCAATAGCGATCTCAGCATTTAGAAGGCAGGGAGAAGGAGGGAGCTCCACCTCCCTTAAGATCGGCACAGGTATATTTATGTAAAAAAAATAAAATAAACAAACAAAATATACTATTTGGTATCGCTCCTGAAAAGACCCAACCTATACAGCCGTCACACTATTTAACCCCTTCGGTGAACTCCGTGAAAAAAATAAATCATAAACAAATGGCAAAAAACAATGCTTTTTTATCATACTGGGAAAAAAAAGCGATCAAAAAGTCAAATGTAAATAAAAATGGTATAGCTGAAAACATAATCTTGTCCTGCAAAAAACAAGCCACAATACAGCTGCGTTCGAAATTCTCAGAATATAACAATGCAAAAACAATTATTTTGTCTATAAAATAATTTTAATTGTGTAAAAGTGGCAAAATATAATTTGCTTTATAAATGTGGTATTGCTGTAATCCTACTGACCCAAAGAATAAAGCTGCCATATCACTTACTGTATACCATATAGTGATTGGTTTAAAAAACAAACTAAATTAATTCTGTCTCACAAAAATCAGAATAGAAAGAGATCTAAAAATGTTATGTGCCCGAAAATGATACCAATAAAAACGTCAGCTCGTCCCACAATAAATAAGCCCTCACATGACTCTGTTGATAGAAATATAGAAAAATTATAGCTCTCAAAATATGGCTTTATTTGTAGTATGTGACAGCAGCCAAACCGTTTTTTTTAGCAACCACATCACATTTAGGCCGGGATCACACTACCGTGTGTGATGCGAGAAACTCACGTGTGTCTCGCATGAACACCCGTCGCTGCCGCCAGCACTACATGCAGCCGCAGCTCCAGTCCTGAGTGCCGGCGGTAGCGCCGGGTGTTGATACGAGAGACTCATGCGAGTTTCTCGCATCACACATGGTAGTGTGATCCCGGCCTTAAAGTGACTTTGAGGGGTCTATATGACAAAAAAAATACCCAAAAGTGACACAATTCTAAAACTGCACCCCTCAAGGTGCTCAAAGCCACATTCACGAAGTATATTAGCCATCAATTGTGCAAATGCTTGCTTGATAAATTGCAATAAAAATGATATGTTCAAAACAACAAGCACATATAGTTAAACATCATACACCATGCAATGAAAATTCGTTATCCGATAGCCATAGTTGATAAAGTGAACACCAAGGATGGCAGGCTTAGTTCGTTATTTACTAAGACCAATGGTTAATGGAGTTGTCCATTTAGTGATTTTAGTTGCAGCCTTTATAGGGATAATGGTTTAATAGTTATTAGCCATAGCTGACAGACACGGTTCAATAGTCGTCCTCAGTTTTAATCTTCGTGTTGCCTTAGCCATAGGACAACAAAAAAAAGTGGCATTTAACCCTGCTGTTATGTTCGGTCAAAAACGACCGATTGTGAACTTTAATATTTTTTAAAATATTCAAGATGCAGTTCTGAAACTTGTGGTTGATTGACTTTTCCTCATTTGAGGGGTTCTTACTATGGGTACTTTTTTTTGTTTGTTTGTTTGTTTACTTTTTGCTCCACAATTTTTTATACACTTGTACTGTTCGGTCAAAAATGCCCGCTAGCCTTTTATAGTGATCTCCAGCCATTTTATCAGTAAAATAAAGGAGCTATAATCTCATTTTGGACTATATATTACATCTACTACTATTTATCAATTTATTTAGGTCCTTTTGGTCCATGCAGATTTACACATACATACATTTTCTCATTACAATACTGCTGATGGATTACCTTCCAGTATAGTTATGTGCCAAATATTTTTACCCTGCTGTTCATGTAAAATAGTTAAATTCAGTTCTCAACATTTTACTTACTTGTGTTCCCTGATCTAATTTCTGTGAAATGCTGACCTGAAAGAGTACTAATAAATTCTGTCTGAAAAGTGTGTTTGCTTTACTCTGAGCTCTTATCCTTAAGGGTGGGGGTGTTTTATTTTATCTTATCAGTAGACAATTGCCATAGTAGTCTATCCAGTTTCATTTTCAGTCCAGCTGGAGAGAGCAAAGAGGACATATACAGTACAAACAACAGAGTTCTGAAGGATCATCCTTACAGGTTATGTAGCAGATAAACTATTTTTTTATTGTCAAAGTATTCAATTCTTTTGATTAGATGGTATAGTGTAGAGCAGCAATTGATAGAATGAGTGCATGCTTATATGGATGGTCTTGTTTGCGACGCTCCAGCATCACAATCGCAGTGGATTTCTCAATGTGTGATGGGGCCCTTATTTTGTTTATTGTTGTAAAACTGGTAATAGTTTGTTCCCTCATTGTATTATTATTGTTTATGTATATATTTTATTTTTTCATTCGAGTGTTGCCTCTTTGCATAATGAGAAAACATATATTGACTGAAGCAGAGTTGGAGGACCTTGCAAACGCCTCTAATTCTGATGATGATGCCTCATCACACATTTTTGTCTTTTTTTGTTGGAAAATAATATAATTACCTTTAGTTTATTGTTATTAGTTATAGTTTACAGTTGGATAAATTATTGTTTTATGTGCAAATATGCAATCTGCTAAATATTCCAATAAAACCATGTTAAATGTTCTGACACAAAAAAAAATAAAAATTAAGTTTTTCTTTCCATTTTTCATTTGTTTATAAACAACCAGGTTCACATACAATATAATACTGCAAAAATTATTCAATTAAAACACTTAAATTAGCTAAAAATCAAGACTTTATTAGGTCCGGTCAAAAATGACTGGAACATAACAAGTGTATAGTGGTAACGAACAGAATAGCTGGGTTAATCTTGTGTCAATTCTATGCATTACAGACTATAAAAGTCATGTGTCAGTGGCTTCTCATTGATGCTTGCAAATAATGAACGGTGTTAAACTTGTGACACAATTAAGTATCCTTGTGGTAAATACCTTACATCCACATTTCCACTAGTATAGGGAAGATACTCGCACAAGTTGGTGTAAAGAAGACTCAAAAGTTTGTTGCAGCACACCTCAAAGCAGGGAGTCCTGTGCCATGTGTAGGAGCAGTCGGCATGACGTCACTCGTTGCTCATGTATGGCGTCCCAAAGGGTCGTACTTTCCCTTTATGCATTGGGTGATGGCAGGGCTCGGAAGGGAAGGAGCACCATTTGACTTTTTGAATGCAAAATTTTCTGGAATAATTAGCTGACTCCATGTCTCGTTTGGAGAGCCCCTAATATGCCTCTACAGTGTAAACCTCAGCACAAGTAACCCCATTTTGGAAACTATATCTAGACATGTGGTGAGCACCTTGAACCCCCAAATGCTTCACAGAAATTTATAATGTAGAGCAGTGAAAATAAAAATCAAATTTTTTACAAAAAAATGATCTTTTAGCCTAATTTTTTTTATTTTCACAAGGGTAACAAGAAAAATTGGACCTGAAAAGTTGTTGTGTAATGTGTCCTGAGTACGCTGATACCCCATATGTGAGGGAAAACCACTGTTTGAGCTCACAGCAAAGTTGGGAAGGGAAGGAGCACCGTTTGACTTTTTCAATGCAGAATTGGCTGGATTTGAGTGCGGATGTCATGTCACGTTTGGAGAGCCCCTGATGTGCCTAAACAGTGAAAAAAAGCCACAAGTGACACCATTTTGGAAACTAGACCCCATAAGGAACTTATCTAGATGTGTAGTGAGCACTTTAAACCCTCAAGTGCTTCACATAAGTTTAAAACGTAGAGCAGTGAAAATAAAAAATCATTTTTTTTCCTCAAAAATGATTATTTTAGCCCTCTATTTTTTATTTTCACAAGGCTAACAAGAGAAATTGGACCACAAAAGTTGTTGTGCAATTTGTCCTGAGTACACCTATACCCCATATGTGGGGGGAACAACTGTTTGTGCGCATGGGAGAGCTCAGGAGGGAAGGAGCGCCATTTTGGAATACAGACTTTGATGGAATGTTCTGCAGGTGACATGTTGCGTTTGCAGAGCCACTGATGTGCCTAAACAGTAGAAACCCCCCACAAGTGAACCCATTTTGGAAACTAGACCCCCAAAAGAGCTTATCTAGATGTGTGGTGAGCACTTCGAATCCTCAAGTGCTTTACTGAAGTTTATAACACAGAGCCGTGAAAATAAAAAATCATTTTTTTTCTCAAAAATCATTTTTTTAGGCCGCTATTTTTTATTTTCCCAAGGGTAACAGGAAAAATTGGACCACAAAAGTTGTTGTGCAATTTGTCCTGAGTACGCTGATACCCCTTATGTGGGGGGAACCACTGTTTGGGCACATGGGAGAGCTCGGAATGGAAGGAGCACCATTTTGGAATGAAGACTTTGATGGAATGTTCGGCGGGCATCATGTTGCGTTTGCAGAGCCGCTGATGTGCCTAAACAGTAGAAACTCCCCACAAGTGACCCCATTTTGGAAACTAGACCCCCAAGGAGGTTATCTATATGTCTGGTGAGCACTTTGAACCCCCAAGTGCTTCACAGAAGTTTATAACGCAGAGCAGTGAAAATAAAAAAAAAATTTCAGCAAAAGTGATTTTTTAGCCCCCAATTTTTTTATTTTACCAAGGGTAACAGGAGAAATTAGACCCCCAAAGTTGTGCAATTTGTCCTGAGGACCCTGATGCCCCATATGTAAACCACTGTTTGGGCACACGCCTGGGCTTGGAAGGGAGGGAGCACCAATTGACTTTTTGAGCGCAAATTGGCTTTAATCAATGGTGGTGCCATGTCGCATTTGGAGACCCCCTGATGTGCCTAAATAGTGGAAACCCCTCAATTCTAACTCCAACCCTATCCTCAACACACCCCTAACCCTAATCCCAACCCTACTCCTAATCCCTAACCCTAATCTCAACCCTAACCCTAATTCTAACCCTAACCCTAATTCCAACCCTCACCCTAATTCTAACCCTAATGGAAAAATGAAAATAAATATATTTTCTTTATTTTATTATATTTCCCTAACTAAGGGGGTGATAAAGGGGGGGCATTTGCTATTTTTTTATTTTTATCACTGTAATAGGGTGTATTACAGTGATCAAAATGTACATTGAATGAACGAATTGAATCTGCCGGCCGGCAGATTCGGCGGGCAAACTACGCATGCGCCCGCCATTTTCTTCCCGGACTAAGATGGTGACACCCACCAGAGGAGGCAGGAGGGCCTGAGGACCACTGGGAGGTACCAGGGGATCAGGGATCCTATTTCTCTCTCCTCTGATGTGCAATCACATCAGAGGAGAGAGGAAGTGAAAGCAAAATTGCTGCTTTTTTTGTGGTCGCCGTTATACGGTTTATAACACCCATCGCAAAAGCGAGGTAGGTAAAAACCAACCCAAATCATGTTATCTGGGGTCTCGGCTACCCCCGGAAGCCAAAACCCCAGAGAAAATACAACTCTGGGGGGCGCTATACACTTTTTCTACAGCGCCGTTAATTAAGTACCCTTAACTACCGCTGTTAAAAGGCGTATCGGCGGTCGTTAGGGGGTTAACATGTGAACCACACCCAGCACGACGGGCCCATCTCTCAGGCTGCCAGTTAAACCCATCTCAGATGCACCAAACAGGCCTCTTAGTATTATGTGCACTAGAGCTATGTGCACTAGAGCAATGCTCCTTATGTACATCACAGATGACCAGCTCTGTAGCACTAGCCACCTTACAATATATACATGTCTGGCATGCAAATATATATATATATATATATATATATATATACATACATGTACATTTGGGACACTTCCCTTTACAGTTTTCCAGCGTCGCTCCCATCGGTCTCTGGTGAAAAACAACCTGCTGAGAAGCTCCAGTGTTTCATGGAGTGGCGCGGAGGTCACTTTTAAATACAAGTCTAGGAGAGCCTTGTTCTGGCTGTCATAGAATTGCATTGAGAGCTTATGACGTAGCTTTTGACTTCCAGCCTGATAGAAGCTGGCGTCGTGGAACCAGAGCGGTGGGGAAAAACTATGAAGAAGATGCCGGAGGGTGAGTATATCATGCGGCAAGTGTGACTCCAGATCTGAAAAAAAAACAGAGGAGTGATGCTTTAACCATACTCTATTCTGCAGCAATTTTATGTATGCCAGATATCTTGGCACAATTTTTGTCTTTTTGTGAAAGGTACAACTTTTTATGTTAAAGGTTACAAAACTAGATTACAGACAATATTAAAAAACCATCTTTGACTGCACAAAATTCATGTACCATGTGCGCCATTTTTAAGAATTAGGCACAAAAATTAGCAATGAATATGTAACAATTCTGTTATTGGGTGTCCCGGGATCAAGTGCTCCTTCCCTGTCCCTAATGCTAGGGTTATGTGGCTCGCCTTGCTCCCTGGATTACTTCAGATGGTGCATACACCAGGGCCACGTACCTTGCCTTAGCTCCTGAATCTGCTCTCAGTCTGTACCCTTCCCCACCCAAGGAAGAGAGAAGTAGTAGTTTACCGTAATACACCAACCAATCTAACAAGGTGATACAAACAGGGATAAAGGATAATACCAATCATACAAATATACTCACACAAGCAGAGGTAAGCACCGGTGTGTGGAGGATGTATAAAACCAAAGTAGGAAAAGGAGGGGGATTAGCACACAACCAAAACCTAGCAGCAGTCTCAGATAAATCCACCAAATACCTTCTCAAACAACAACAACAACAAACCACCTTCTCCTAAACCATGCAGCATGAAGCTATCTCTGGCAAAGAGTGTTTGCCAAGGCCAAGAATATATAGGAGAGGGGAGTGGTCAATGAGCAGATGAGAGCCTTAATGCAGGAAATCTTCCAAGAGCTCTCAAATGAGCAGATTAACCCCTGCACTGTTAAAAGAAACCTGCACCATTTAATATGAAGGTGAAGTGCTTCTAAACAGTGCAGAAGTAGGATAAATCAGATACTGTAAACCTGTGACAGAATTTCTTAAGACAAGAAAAGAAAAGTGACTTTAAAACCTGCAAATGACCAAGGGCCTTAGTGCGTGTGAAACATCAGACTGCACTCGGATGTCATCTAAGTGCAGTCTGATTACCACAGACAATGGAGACGATGGAGATATTAAGTTTTCCTTCTCTGCACCTGTACTACAATTCACTCAGATGACAGAGTTTGAGCTGAGTGTCATTAGCATAATCGTCTCGATTCTCGAATCTACATCAGTGTGAGTGCAGTCTTAATACTAGATGTGTATTTCCTGAAGGAAGTACAGATAGTGCTTTGAAATGGTGCCCGGGCTGCCCCTTTAAGAGAAACTTGCCTGCTGCCCCTGCAAGACTTTCAACTCAGGATCCGTTTTAACTGTGGGTGCCTCTCAGGGGCCACTTTGGCCTCAGGGTCTGATTTGGTGGGTGGGGCCCCTCAGGATCTGATTTGGTGGCCTGGGCTCCTCAGGGCTTGAATTGGTGGCCGGGATCCCTCGGGGTCTGATTTTGTGGGTGTGGCCCCTCAGGGTCTTAATTTGTGGGTGTGGCCCCTCAGGGTCTGATTTTGTGGGTGGGGCCCCACAGGGTCTGATTTTGTAGGTGGGGCCCCTCAGGGTCTGATTTTGTGGCCGGGGCCCCTCAGGGTCCGATTTTGTGGCCGGGGCCCCTCAGGGCCTGATTTTGTGGGTGGGGCCCCTCAGGGTCTGATTTTGTGGCCAGGGCCCCTCAGGGTCTGATTTTGTGGCCGGGGCCTCTCAGGGTCCGATTTTGTGGTTGGGGCCACTCTGGGTCCGATTTTGTGGGTGGGGCCCCTCTGGGTCTGATTTTGTGGGTGGGGCCCCTCAGGGTCCGATTTTGTGGGTGGGGCCCCTCAGGGTCCAATTTGGTGGGCGGGGCCACTCTGGGTCCGATTTGGTGGGTGGGGCCCTCAAGGTCCGATTTTGTGGGCGGGGCCCCTCAGTGTCCGATTTGGTGGGCGTGGCCCTTCAGGGTCCGATTTGGTGCGCGGGGCCTCTCAGGGTCCGATTTTGTGGGTGGGGCCCCTCAGGGTCCGATTTTGTGGCCGGGGCCCCTCAGGGTCCTATTTGGTGGGCGGAGCCCCTCAGGGTCCAATTTGGTGGGCGGGGCCACTCTGGGTCCGATTTGGTGGGTGGGGCCCTCAAGGTCCGATTTGGTGGGCGGGGCCCCTCAGGGTCCGATTTGGTGCGCGGGGCCTCTCAGGGTCCGATTTTGTGAGCGGGGCCCCTCGGTCCGATTTGGTGGGCGGGGCAACTCTGGGTCCGATTTGGTGGGCGGGGCCACTCTGGGTCCGATTTGGTGAGTGGGGCCCATCAGGGTCCGATTTGGTGGGCGGGGCCACTCTGGGTCCGATTTGGTGGGCGGGGCCCTCAGGGTCCGATTTGGTGGGCGGGGCCCATCAGGGTCCGATTTGGTGGACGGGGCCACTCTGGGTCCGATTTGGTGGGCGGGGCTCTCAGGGTCCGATTTGGTGGGTGGGGCCCTCAGGGTCCGATTTGGTGCGCGGGGCCTCTCAGGGTCCGATTTTGTGAGCGGGGCCCCTCAGGGTCCTACTTGGTGGGCGGGGCAACTCTGGGTCCGATTTGGTGGGCGGGGCCACTCTGGGTCCGATTTGGTGAGTGGGGCCCACCAGGGTCCGATTTGGTGGGCGGGGCCACTCTGGGTCCGATTTGGTGGGCGGGGCCCTCAGGGTCCGATTTGGTGGGCGGGGCCCATCAGGGTCCGATTTGGTGGACGGGGCCACTCTGGGTCCGATTTGGTGGGCGGGGCCCTCAGGGTCCAATTTGGTGGGCGGGGCCTTCAGGGTCCAATTTGGTGGGTGGGGCCCATCAGGGTCCGATTTGGTGGGCGGGGCCCCTCAGGGTCCGATTTGGTGGACGGGGCCCCTCAGGGTCCGATTTGGTGGGCGGGGCCCTTCAGGGTTCGATTTGGTGGACGGGGCCCCTCAGGGTCCGATTTGGTGGGCGGGGCCCTTCAGGGTTCGATTTGGTGGGCGGGGCCCCTCAGGGTCCGATTTGGTGGGCGGGGCCACTTTGGGTCCAATTTGGTGGCCAGGGTCGATCAGCCTCTGATTTGGAGGCCGGGTGGCTCAGCCTCCGATTTGGAGCCTGGAGTCACTCAGCTTTCGATTTGGCGCGCCGACCCTTTAAGACTCATTACAGTGCGCCGGCCCTTTAAGAATCACTTTGGCGCGTCGGCCCTTTAAGAGCCAGTTTGGCTCACTGGGCTACTAAATCCACTTTAGCACACATTCTCTCTCAGGGGCATGTGTCATGTGATGAAGCTAGATTTGTATTCGTGCTGTAGGTTTCGCTTTAAGAGCTGATATTATCTGCAAGAAACTCTGTCCTGGAGGCATCATGTATAGTTCGCAGGGTGTGCCTGCACCTATCAATGAATAAAGATAAAGGATGGTGTGCACTCAGGTCTGTAACGGGAGGAGGTGCTGGTGGATTGGACTAAGAAGCCCTGAATATGGAAAAAAGGTATAATCCATTTGCACACTACTACTTGATGATTTGCAAAAATAAGTAAATTTTATTCAAACGAAGACATCCAGTCTAGACAAAGAGTAGTGCCACAACTTCAATTGTAGTATATACACATAGGCTTTCCAGTAAGCTACCCAACGTTTCGATCCCCCCTTACTCAAGGGGTACTATAAAATAAGGAAAACAATACATAAAAATAAAGACATTGCATCAAAGATTCCAACAAAAAGAGAAAATATAGACTGGCAATGGGAACATAACACATGTAAAAAAAGGGGACAATAAAATAGACCAGGAATTAATATGTCACATACAGTTAAGTCTTGTACAAAACAAAAACAAAAAAATGAAAAACAACAAAAAACGCTAATGTACAATTTGTTAAAACACAGGAGTTTTCAGAGCAGAGGAGAAACCTAACGGTCTTATTACCTTGGAGAAAAAAGTGTCAGTATAAGGCACTTATGAGCAGAGAGTGGTCACCCTTCAGAATAGTCCCAGGTACTGTATTGTGTGAGGACAAGTTGCATCTATGGCTGCATAAACTTTAAAGAGAGGCACAATTATTAATAGGATTAGGTCCTATGTGTAAAAGTAGTAAAATGGTTGTGACAAGGACCTTGTTATATACCTTAGAATTAGAATCAAAATTGAATAGGGACGGTGGTAGCCGTCATGTAGGTTTTGGAACCTGAGAGGCAAAGGAGCATAGAAAGGTGGGGTAAATAAAAAAATAATAATATGATAAAAAAAAAATTCTACTTCACAGGTATATAGAGAATAAAATAACCTAAATGCCTGTACCTTAAATAGCCCGTCGGGATAAGGTAATAATTTTGTGGGCCGCTATCAGCGGCGAACCTATAGCAGAATTAGCATAATATTAGAGGGTGCTATTGCTGGCATTTAGCCTTTTTTCTTACTAAATGCCAGCAATAGCAATAGTGGATGAAAAAATGGCCCAGGACATTCCTGCACGATCAGTGATATCCTGAGGGGGGGGCGGTCACCGCTGCATGTCACATGTAGCGAGATCGCTGGCGAGGTCGCTATTTCGTCACAAAATAGGTGACGCTTCAGCGATCTCACTAGCGATCTCGCTATGTGAGTCGGGGGGCTTAACTCTCAGGGAATGATTGTTGTCCAGATCAGAATGCTTGTAGACTGTCTATAATATTGTGTATGCTACGTGTTTTAAAAGATTAAATAACATGTCTCTACAAGTCATCGAAATGACACTGTGTAATAGTGAGCTGACAAAATGCTTACATCTACAAATCCCTTTGGTAAAATAAGTGTTAAATGGTTATCATTCCAGGAAGTACAAGCACCAGATTAAAAATAAAAGGCCTTTCAGAGTAGAATTAGAGGGGTCAGTGTCCTGGCCACACACCTTGCCAAGTGGAGGTTTACTTTCTGGGAATGTTCCCTGGGGTGTTCCGGAGACTAGCTATACTCAGCATCATGGAGACAGTAATATGTTTGAAAAGAAGGAAAACTCCAATTTTAGAGAAGGCTTGCTTTTCTAAGCTCTTTTAGTGCTCTACATGAGTACATGTTTCTTTTCATCACCATTTTCACTATTAAAAACGTTAAATATAACCCAACAAATACACAAAGTCAAATATTCTGAAACTAGGCTCAAATATCTTTGAACCTCACTGTATTACAATGCTTCTGTATTTTTAAATGCTCACCTCTCCTTACCACAAAAACCCCATTTCCATCACTACTTTGTTGCTCTAAATCCTGTGTCCATGAATATGGAATTTTGGCTAAGCTGGCATGAAAATGTGACATTGTTCAAAAATGATGAGACTTTTCAAAGTGTTTTCAAAGTTACAACTTTTCAAAGAGTAAACACTTTGATGAATCAGAACCTTAGTGTTCTTTTTATCTTTCTTTGTTTTCACTATATTAATCTTTCCACTTGCGTCTTTTCATAAGTCTATTGTATATATCTGTTCACGGTTTGGTTTTTTTTAGTTCTCCACTGTGGGCCCAGTTTAGGATTTCCAGATGTTTTTTACCTGATTCATTTCCGACTTTTTAGAAAGTTGCAAAATTTGTCAAAATTGTACTCCAGTCCTCCCGTTGGATTCATGTTATGCACACCACAATATTTTGGCACAATTTACAGTGAAGGAAATAATTATTTCATCCCTTGCTGATTTTGTAAGTTTCCCCACTGACAAAGACATGAACAGTCTATAATTTTAAGGGTAGGTTAATTTTAACATTGAGAGACAGAATAAGCAAGGGATCAAATAGTTATTTCCTTCACTGTATGTGCCATTTTGAAAAAAGTGCAACTTTTTGCATTAAAAAGGTGCAAAAAAGGTTAAAAACAAAAATTAACACGTATTTGACTGTACAAACTCCATGAAACGCGTTCACCGTTTTTAAGAAACAGCAGGGAATACCACAGGATAGAAAAATAAAAGTGAAGTTTTGACACCATAACAACCTGAGGTATTTTTGGTTTTGTATTTTCATATTTTTGCTCCCATTCTTCCCAGTGCCATAACTTTTTTATTTTTTGGTTAATATGGCCATGTGAGGGCTTGTTTTTTGCGAGATGAGTTGTACTTTTGAACGACACTATTGATTTTACTATGTCGTGTACTCGAAAATGGGGAAGAAGATTCAACTGTGGTGAAATTGCAAAAAAAGTGCAATGCCACACTTCTTTTTTGTTTTTTTCACCATGTTCACTAAATGCTAAAACTGACCTGCCAAACATGTCTAGATTGTTTTTTATTTAAGCGGTGAAAAAAAATTCCAAAGTTTGTTAAAAAAAAAAAAATTCGCCATTTTCTGATAGCATCTCCATTTTTCGCGATCTCAGGTTGGATGAGATGTTATTTTTTTTTCATGCTGAGCTGACATTTTTAATGATTCTATTTTGGTGTAGAAACGATCTTTTGATTGCCCGTTATTGCATTTTAATACAATGTTGCGGCGACCAAAAAAACGTAATTCTAGCGGTTTGACTTTTTTTCTCGTTACGCGATTGGGTTAATTCTTTAATTATATTGATAGTTCGGGCGATTCTGAATGCGGCGATGCCAAATATGTGTATGTTTGATTATTTTTATTGTTTTATTTTGAATAGGGCAAAAGGGTGGTTATTTGAACTTTTATATTTTTTATTTTTTAATATTTTTTAAAACACTTTTTTTTTTACTTTTTGCATGCTTCAATAGTCTCCATGGGAGACTAGAAGTTGCACTTGTCCGATCGGCTCTGTTATATGCCGGCAGTCATCAGATCGCCTGTATGTAGCAGAAATGCTCACTTGCTATGAGCACCGACCACCGGGTGATGTTGTCTGTGACATGCTGGTGTAGTGCAGGCACAGCTCTCTCGGAGAAGTAATGGTGACTGGGCAACTGTTGAAACTTTCTGTATCTACCAGATGGAAAGGCAGCATTTTTGTGGCCAACAGTTTGGAGATGGTGGTGTTCAACCTCTTAGTTTTGTCATGTGTAGGAGGAAACAATCTTTTAGTTGACCACAACTGTGGGAACGTGGACTGGCTGCAGTGCTGAGAGAGTGTGGACTCGGAGTATGGTGAACTGGACAAATTACTGAACTCTGAGTGAGGTGCAGGCAGTGATGTTATGGCAGACTGTGCTCGTTCTCTCAGGATATGTGCACACGTAGATTTAGGTCCTGCGGATTTTGAAAAATCCTCAGGTAATTTCTCAGGACAAAAGATCTGCAGTTTACCTGCGGATTAGCCTGTGGTTTAGCCCTGTGGTTTCACACCTCTACAATGGAGAAGGTGTGAAACCGCAGTGGAATCCGCACAAAGAATTGACATGCTGCGGATTTGAACCCGCAGCAAATCCACGTGGAAAAATCCACAGCATGTGCATAGCGTTTTTCAGTTTACCATTGAAAGCAATGGTACTGTACAACGCATCTAAATCTGCTGCGGACCCGTAGAGCCTGAAACGCTCTGGATCCGCAGCAAAATCCGCACCGTGTGCACATAACCTTAGATCGGTAAAAAACAGCAGGCATGTCTGCTTCCATTACAGTTGACTGGCTCTCATTCAGTCTGACAGGAGCGGGTAAAGAACCCAAGGTTCTGCAGTCGGAGACCTACGTCAAAATACTTGGCACAATAATAGAGAATGAGCATTTCAGCACAGTGGGATTCCCAGAGTAATGCATGTTGATTGCGCATGTGAAGGTTCATGCACGTAGTAGTCAAATTATTGCACTTTTTCCCTTTACTCAGTTTATTTTTGCAAAGTTGACAGATTATGTGAGTTGGCTTATTCTTTGCGGTGTCAAAAAAGGCCCAGGCTAAGCAACCCTAGCTGCCCCTGTGAGCTGCAGACCTGCGAATGTCACTAGCCGCATTGCTCAACATAACCTCCTCATCTTTCTCCTCCTCTTCCTCAGATCACCTACTCAGCTGCATGCCTCTGTGTTTACACCAATTGGGATCTACCACCTCATCATCATCCTCTGTGTTATCACATTCCTCACCCTGAGAGTCATTCTCCTCCTCTGTTTATTTCTGTTAAATACAGGTATGAAATACATGAGAAGCACCTATACCTTCTACTACATAATGACTGAAATACATTAAGCTGCTGCTAAATAAAAGAAAACGAAAACTATTAAAAAAGAGGAATGTTACCACCATACTGTAGATATCAGTCTTGCAGAATATACAGGAGATTACAGTATAGTTACAGATAGTGACTTACAAATGACATTCTTTCTGATGGAGTCGTTCACTTTTCTCATCTTTCTCATCTTGTTCAGACCTCCATGACTTTTCCCAGCCATGATTGACCTTCAGAAATTAGAACGGACACATTTGATTTCACACATTACCAGCACAATCCCTATCTATTCTCAACCTACAAAAACTCCCCATTCTGTATGCACCTACTGCGTGAAATACTGACCCTAATATTTAAAAAAATTGTGTCATTACTATGATTAACCATTTCCCCCCACATTAGTGTCCCATAGAAAGTATTAATGTCCCTGCTGTGCTACCTAGAAAGTTATAAAGCCCCATATGCTCATTTTGAAGGTTAATATATCCCAAGTGCCCCCTTCCAGCATCAAATACTTTAAATTTGCACTCAAGGGCTACAATGCCCACCCTAAAAAAATATTAATGCCACCTGACTACTACAATCAAACCTAATAATGCCCCCTGACCAATGTCCTAATAATACCACATACAAGCAACAAATACCGCCACACCATTACCAAGCCACATAGTACCACCACATAGTGATCAAATAATACCACATACAAGGGGCAAATACCACCACATCATAACCAAACCACATAATACCAGCACAAAATGACCTAATAATAACATACAAGGAACAAATACCGCCACACCATGACCAGACCACTTATTACCAGCACATAGTGACCGAACACTACAATACCACAACACTAATAGCACTAATATTATCATCAGTGCCATTATGCGCAGGAGATTTGTATATAGTGTACAGGTAATACAGTGATCACCAGTGACATTATACATAGGAGCTCTGCATTAAAAAAATATCCCAAAAGCACATATTCTTCATGGGGCAAGAGACAAGAGTCTAGTGTTCTCCCATAAGGTTATACTACTGCAACATCAAGCAGTGGAGTGTTCCATATAGCATACACATAGCAAAGATATGCTGAAGTAGCCATAAACCACCAGTGAAGTTAGAACAAGAATATTTATTAGAAAAAAATGCATTAAAAATAAATATCAAACAATGTTAAATTAAGGAGGATTAACAGGCAGAGATCCACCAGAGCAATCCAAAATATCAAGCAGTATAACATATAAACTAAAAATATACAGCCAGTCACCATGTATAATAAAGACCCAATGGACATAGGATGAAACATGAGAGCGAAAGTGCTGGCAGAGTCCCACCAAGTCTCCTCTCCTCACCGGTGACATTATACACAGGTTCTCTGTATATAGAGAACAGGTAATACAGTGATCACCGGTGACATTATACACAGAAGCACTGTATATATTGTACAGGTAATAGAGGTACTGTATCATCAATGACATTGCACATGAGCTCTTTATATAGTGAACAGTTAATACAGTTATCACTGGTGACATTATACACAGGAGCTCTATATATAGTGTCAGTGTACAGGTAATATAGTGATCATCGGTGACATTATACACAGGAGCTCTGGTCCTCATATGTCCCTCATCCTGGTCCTTGTATGTGCTCTATCCTAGTCCTCATATATGCTCCATCCTCGATCTCGTATCTGCACCATCTTGATCCCATATGTGCTCCATCCTGGTCCCAGTATGTGCTCCATCCTGGTCCTCATCTTTGCTCCATCGTAGCCGCCGTATGTGCTCCATCCTGGATCTCGTATTTGCTCCATCCTGATCCCATGTGTGCTCCGTCCTGGTCCCCGTATGTGCTTCTTCCTGGCCCTCGCATCTGCTCCATCCTGATCCCTGTATGTCCCTCATCCTGGTCCTCGTATGTTCTCCATCCTAGTCCTCGAATGTGCTCCATCCTGGTCCCGGTATGTGCTCCATCCTGGTCCGTGTATGTGCTCCTTCCTGTTCCCCGTATGTGCTCCATCCTGATCCCCATATATGCGCCATCCTGTTCTCCGTATTTGCTTCATCCTGGTCCCCGTATGTCCCTCATCCTAGTCCTCGTATGTACTTCATCCTGGTCCCCATATGTGCTCCATCCTGGTTCTCATATGTACTCCTTCCTGGTCCCCGTATGTGCTCCATCTCTTCCACTTATGTGCTCTATTCTGGTCCCCGTATATGCTCCATCCTGGTCCCCACTTGCACTTTTGTAATAACATACAAAACTTTCTTCTCACCCGTCCTCAGTCTAGCAGCATACTCTTCCAGCTCCAAATGCGGTGTGGACAGTCCGACACATGAGTGACATCATATGTCGGCAACATGAACTCCAACGTCAGTTGCGACCTCTGATTGGCTGATGGTTGTTAAAGGGTATAGCTGGGACTTAAAAAAGTGCCTATGCATTAACAGCCAGGTAGTTTCTACCTACCTGCCTGTTGTTCCTGACACTGTTCTCTGCCGGCACAGAGCGGTCACAGACTTCTGCTGATGTCACGCCAACAGTGTACATTCAGTTGAAATAGGCGGCACACAAAACTGGATTGGGGTGCCCCCCAAACGGGACAGAACCGACTCAAACCCACCTCTGGTTACATTTTTTTCTGACAGCATATAACATCATAGGCTGCAGCGAATAGCAAAGGACACACAATAATACATTCAATTTATCATAAATGACAGGCAGTACTTGAATGCATTGCCAATATACTGCAGCCAGACAAGAGGGAGGACAGTGCAGGGAAAAAGGGGGTAAGTCAAGGAGGAGACAGCCAGTGCCTTATATACAGCCCCCACACCTGTCTCTCTTGTGTCTCATGACTCTTTCTTGTCTCCTGCCTTTGTCTTGTGTGTCCTGCCTCTCTATCTTGTCCCTTCTTCCATCTTTCTATCTCTTGCTCTTTAAATTCATTCTTTCTCCCTGGTTGCATGTGGCACCACCCCCTCCGTTTAATCCTGCTCCTCCATGTCGCTCCACAGTCTGATAGCTGTGACGCTGCTGGAGGGGAGGGACCGGATGCCCAGCCCCTGGCTCTGCTGCTGACTGCAGGCTGGGGTGAATGATCATAGTACCCTATGTCAGGACTGCTCCTGACCATACTGCACTGCAGCGCTGAGGGCTCCTGTTGCAGGAGTATTGTGCTGACCCCTGAGAGATACCTCGGAGTGCAGCTGCTGACTTTTGAACTGGTTTTGAATTAAACTGAGATTCGTGGCAGTGCACTCATGATCCTGGGCCCAAGCCTTAATCTAAATACCTAGCGATGCCCCTGACATAGACTAGATGCTCAAAACAATTTCAAACTGAGATCTCCCCTACTGTATGACCCGGAGACTCTCTGCCACTATTCACACTAGGTAGGTTTTACCGTTAGTGTAGTTACTGTCTCAAATGGGTATACCTTGCCGTGGTGGGACAGCTTTATACTTTTTTGATCAAAACAGTGTTTACCAAGTACCCTATGTTAATTATTTAATGCACTTGCTTTTTTACTTATTTATTTTCATTAGAGTATATACACATATTGTTTTTTTCCTTGGTTTTGTATGATGTTAGTAGCAGAAGAGATGTTTGAGAGTGGATGAGGCCTGTATGACAAAGAAGATAAGCCCCTACTCTAGAACTCTAGTAACAGAAGAAATATTTTTTTGGGTGTGGATGAGGCCTGTATAACATAGACTAGATGCTCCAAACAATTTCAAAGTGAGACCTACCCTAAATTATCACGTTAGTAACAGAACAAATTTGGTTTTAGTGTGGATGAGGACTGTATAACCTAGAAGATATGCTCCAAACATTTTTTTACTGTGCAACAGCTCTGCACACAGAACAATTTCACTGCCACAAAATGACAATGTGGGATATAGCGTGCTGAATCATGTTAGTAGCAACTACCAAAAAAAAAAATATTGTACACCAGCTCGACACAGAGAACAATTTCAGCACCTAAAAATTATAACGTGGGATATGGCGGGCTGTATCACGTTTAGCAACAGAATTTTTAATGCACATGAGCTCTGCAGACAGCTTAATTTCACCGCAACAAAATTACAACGTGGGATATGGCATGCAGAATCACGTTAGGAACAGCCCAAAAAGTAATTTTTTACTGTGCAACAGCTCTACACACAGAAGAAAAAAAAAGTTTACAAGCATGCCGCTTCTCTGAGCTCTGCCAGCCCCCTACCCTCATCAAGTACATGCCCCATGCTCATTATCTTTCTTTTTTTCTTTTTATATAGCGCCAACATATTCCACAGCGCTTTACACCTTTGCACACATTGTCACACTGTCCCCCATGGGGGTCACAATCTAAATTCCCTGTCAGTCTGCCTTTGGAGTGTGGGAGGAAACCGGAGTACCCCAAGCAAACATGGGGAGAACATACAAACTCCTTGCAGATGTTGTCCTTGCAGGACTCCAACGCTGCAAGACAGCAGTGCTAACCACTGAGCCACCGTGCCATCATATGCCACCAATATCCTAGCCAAAGTGCTGAAAATACTTTTGTGGCAATGCAAATATTTTCCTGCACTTTTTACCGAATGCTTCCAATTTTTTCCGATCTTATAAAATTTTGCTCATGTTTCCAATCACAAATCCGATTGTGCTATATTCATGCCGATTTTATGTTTGGCAATCGTTTTTCAAACAAATTCACTCATCACTAGGTCCTAACTCGTGTTATGGTATTTTTAATAGTAATCAGTAACTCGCAAAAAACAATGACCTTATACTAAACTGACAAGTATGTCACCTGGTAAGGAAATTTTCTGTGCAAAATTCAACTTAAATATTTGCTCTGTGGTGAAAACTACTACCTCCATCAGTAACATTAATGAACATTAATGTAAAGTATGTCCAAAAGTTTTAGGCAGTTGTAGAAAAAAATACTGCAAAGAAAGAAAGTTTTCAAAAATAGAAGTAATAGTTTCTTTTTATCAATTAACAAAATGCAAAATGGGTGACCAAAAGTCAAAGATAACTCAAATATTTGGTGTTACCAGTCTTTACCATCAAAACACATTCAATTCTTCCAGATACTTGAACAGAATTTTAGAAAAAACTCAGCAGGAATGTAGTTAAAAATATTTGGAGAACTACAGAGACTTGCAAAAGTATTCACTCCCACCCGCGCCCCCGACATATACATATTTCGTGTTTTTCTTCCTCATAACCTGGAATTTCACTGTTTTTTAAGGGCTTGCATCAGTTTATGTAAAGAACATGCCTGCAACTGTGAACATTTGGTTCAACTTTGTAGAGCTTCCTTTTGCGGCAATTACAGCTATTAGTCGCTTTAATTAAGTCTGTATGAGCTTTCCACTTCTTGCCACTGGGATTTTTGCTCATTCCTCAAGGCAAAACTGCTCCAGCTCCTTCAATTTATATGGTTTCCTCAGGTAAACAGCAATCTTCAAGTCTGATCACAGATTCTCAATTAGATTAAGTTAAGGTCTGTGCTTTAACTAGGCCACTGCAAAAAATTAACATGTTTCCCCTTAAACCACTCAAATGTTGCTTTAGCAGTATGCTTTGGGCCATCGTCCCCATTACTGACAGACTGAAACTGGTTTTGCTCAAAAATATCCCTGAATTTCGCACCATTTATCTTCCCCTCGACTTGGACCATTTTCCCTGTCGATGAAAAACATCCCCACAGCATGATGCAGCCACCACAATGTTTCACTGTGGGGAAGGTGTTCTTGGGGTAATGACCTGTGTTGGTATGGCGCCATACAAAGCGTTTACCTTGGTGGTCAAAAATTTCAATTTTGGTCTCATCTGAAAACAGCACCTCCATACATTTGAGGAGTCTCCTACATGGCTTTTGGTAAACTCAAAATGAGCCTTACAATTTTTGTGTGTAAGTAAAGGCTTTTTTCTACCCACTTTTCCATGAAGGCCTCCTTTATGAAGTGTATGGGCTATAGTGGTTGTATGGATAGATACTCCAGTCTGCTTGGGAACTCTTCAACTTCTTCAGGGTTATCTTTGGTCTCTGTGCTGCCTCTCTGATTAATGCCCTCCTTGCCCAGGCTGAGAATTTTGGTGGGCAGCCTTCACGTGACAGGTTTGTTGTGGTACAATGTTCTTTCCGTTTGATGATAATCGATTTGATGGTGCTCTGGGGTATCATCAGAGATTGGGATTTTTTTTTCATAACCCATGTAATGCCAAACTTGATTATGTTGAGTTCAGATCTCTGTGGGGCCATTTCATCAATTGCAGGACTATTTGTTCTTCTTTATGCTGAAGATAATTCTTAATGAAATTAGATGTATGTTTGGGGTCATTGTCCAGCTGCAGAGTAAGTTTGGAGCCAATCAGATGCCTCCATAATGGATTAATATTTGGCTATATTTATCAACATTAATCTTGACCAAATTCCCAACTCCATTTGCTGAAATGCAGCCCCAAAGTTTCAGGATCCTCTACCATGCTTCACTGTCACCTGCAGACACTCATTATTGTACCACTCCCCAGCCCTTCAAAAATCCCTGCTGCCATTTTTCTAAACTTCACTTCCTATGTTTTCTTGCATAGTTGAATCACTTGGTGTTATTTTCAAGTTGAAGTTAGGGATCTGTGGTCACAATTGATCCACTAAGAACACTTCTGGTCAAAAAGTATTTGGGTGTAGCTGGGTCCTACTGGTTACTTCCAGCCATACTCTGATGGCACCACTGTTTCTATCGCCCGTAATGTTGCCCATTGCTTGGTGCTTCTTCAAAACATCTTGAAACCCCAGTCAGCTTTGAAATCTTTGCCTGGTAGAGATCTTGTTGATGGACTATAACTACAGTCATGGCCAAAAGTTTTGAGAATGACACAAATATTAATTTTTACAAAGTCTACTGCTTCATTTTTTCTAATGGCAATTTGCATATACTCCAGAATGTTATAAAGAGTGATCAGCTTAACAGCAATTACTTGCAAAGTCAATATTTGCCTAGAAAATGAACTTTATCCCCCAAAACACATTTCAACATCATTGCAGCCCTGCCTTAAAAAGACCAGCTAACATCGTTTCAGTGATTGCTCCATTAACACAGGTGTGGGTGTTGATGAGGACAGGGCTGGAGAGCAATCTGTCATGATTAAGTAAGAATGACACCACTGGACACTTTAAAAGGAGGCTGGTGCTTGGCATCATTGTTTCTCTTCTGTTAACCATGGTTATCTCTAAAGAAACACGTGCAGTCATCATTGCACTGCACAAAAATGGTCTAACAGGGAAAAGTATCGCAGCTAGAAAGATTGCACCTTAGTCAACAATCTATCGCATCATCAAGAACTTCAAGGAGAGAGGTTCCCTTGTTGCCAAAAAGGCTCCAGGGCACCCAAGAAAGACCAGCAAGCGCCAGGACCGTCTCTTAAAAGTGTTTCAGCTGCGGGATCGGGCTACCAGCAGTGCAGAGCTTGCTCAGGAATGGCAGCAGGCAGGTGTGAGTGCATCTGCACGCACTGTGAGGCGGAGACTCTTGGAGCTAGGCCTGGTCTCAAGGAGGGCAGCAAAGAAGCCACTTCTCTCCAGGAAAAACATCATGGACAGACTGATATTCTGCAAGAGGTACAGGGAGTGGACTGCTGAGGACTGGGGTAAAGTCATTTTCTCTGATGAATCCCCTTTTCGATTGTTTTGGACATCTGGAAAACTGCTTATTCAGAGAAGACCAGGTGAGCGCTACCACCAGTCTTGTCTCATGCCAACTGTCAAGCATCCTGAAACCATTCATGTGTGGGGTGGCTTCTCAGCCAAGGGAATGGGTTCTCTCTCAGTCTTGCCTAAAAACACAGCCATGAATAAAGAATGGTACCAGAATGTCCTCCAAGAGCAACTTCTCCCAACCGTCCAAGAGCAGTTTGGCGATCAACAATGCCTTTTTCAACATGATGGAGCACCTTGCCATAAAGCAAAGGTGATAACTAAATGACTCAGGGAACAAAACATAGAGATTTTGGGACCATGGCCTGGAAACTCCCCAGATCTTAATCCCATTGAGAACTTGTGGTCAATCATCAAGAGACGGGTGGACAAACAAAAATCTTCAAATTCAGACAAAATAAAAGCATTGATTTTGCAAGAATGGACTGCTATCAGTCAGGATTTGATCCAGAAGTTGATTGAGAGCATGCCAGGGAGAATTTCTGAGGTCCTGAAGAAGAAGGGTCAACACTGCAAATATTGACTTGCTGCATTAACTCATTCTAACTGTCAATATAACCTTTTGCTACTCATAATATGATTGCAATTATATTTCTGTATGTGATAAAAACATCTGACAAACACATAAAAACCAGAGGCCAGCAGATCATGTGAAAATATAATATTTGTGTCATTCTCAAAACTTTTGGCCATGACTGTACTTTGACTTTTGTTGCTGTGATAAGTCTTGCCATGGTGTATTACATGGGACATTAAATAGTCTTCCACAACCTGAACATAAAAGTAGAGCTACACTGCACCTCATCCAGTTTTAAGCTCTTTCTGTTTCAGTTAATGACCGTGTTTCAACTTACATATCAATATGATGATCATTATCACTGGTTTGGTATAATTGGTATAAACGTATGAGAACCACACACAAAAATCCCTGCACTTGCACACTTTGGCTGCTATTAATGGTTGATTGGTAATTGCAATGGCAGCTGCCAGTAGCAGATAGTGATGATTTGCATTCAGAGTGGCAGAATATTCTTCAGACAACTAATAATAGCCTCATTGATAGCAAGCAAGAAGTGTAAATGCTGGGATTTCTATGTGCGGCACTCATACTCTAATTCCATATTGAATAAATCGAGATGTTTTAAACATTTTCTTTCAATCTTTTTATCATTTGCATATCACCAACATGTCTATCCATCCTGTCACTTTCAGAATTCAAAGACAATATAGTCCACGACTATATAGCATGGAGCAACGAAAGAAATGATTCTGGATACCCATGATCAACATTGTCCATGCATAAATTGACATTCAAATGTTTATAAAAAAAATACATAAAAATCAGTTCTGTGGTGCAATGAACATTTCATAAACATTAATTGATGTATGATAATATACCAATAAATAATAGTCTATACCACTTCATGACACGTACTCTAAATTAAAAACACATGAGACATGCACAAAAGTGAACAAGTCAGTAGGACAGTGTTCACACCACCCAAAGACTGAAACACATTAAAAACACAGAATAACAAACGTGCAAAAATACTCTGTTGTAAAAAATATATAACAGTTAACAGCAAGTGCCAGTAAAAGGATGATAACAAAAACAGGGTATTTAGTTGATACGTTTTTTGCAAAAAATGTATACTAAGGCTGGTTTCACACTTGCATTTTTTTTTCGCGGTATTTTAGCGCTAAATAGCGCATGCGTTTTTTTTCCTATACTTTGCATGGGATCCGCTTATGTGCGCATACACATGCGTTTGTACGCGTTTTTCCGCGCATGCGTTTTTTTGCGGTATGCGCTCGGGCACACAAAATGCATCCTGTTGCATTTTTTGGTGCGTCCGACTTGCCTCAAAAAAACGCATGCGCGCGCAATGCGTTTTTTTACAGCAAGACACCCATTATAGTCTATGGGTGCGCATATGTGCGCATTGGCATGCTTATGTATGTGTTTTTTTGCACATGCGTTTTTTTTGTTAACCATGGAATTTAGGGGTTTGGGTTAGAGTTAGGGTTAGTTAAGGGGGTTTAGGGTTAGGGTCAGGGTCAGGGTTAGGGTTAGGTTTAGGGTCAGGGTTAGGGTTAGTTAGGGTTTAGGGTTTGGGTTAGGGTTAAGTATGGTTTGGTTAAGGGTTAGGGTCAGGGTTAGGGTTAGGGTCAGGGTTAGGGTTAGGGTTAGGTTTAGGGTCAGGGTTAGGGTTAGTTAGGGTTTAGGGTTTGGGTTAGGGTTAAGTATGGTTTGGTTAAGGGTTAGGGTCAGGGTTAGGGTTAGGGTCAGGGTTAGGGTTAGGGTTAGGTTTAGGGTCAGGGTTAGGGTTAGTTAGGGTTTAGGGTTTGGGTTAGGGTTAAGTATGGTTTGGTTAAGGGTTAGGGTCAGGGTTAGGGTTAGGGTCAGGGTTAGGGTTAGGTTTAGGGTCAGGGTTAGGGTTAGTTAGGGTTTGGGTTAAGTATGGTTTGGTTAAGGGTTAGGGTCAGGGTTAGGGTTAGGGTTAGGGTTAGGGTCAGGGTTAGGGTTAGTAAAGTCATGGTTTGGGTTAGTGTGAGGGGCCACCTAATGTTTGGAAAAAACGCAAACGTGGTAAAAACGCACTAAAAACGCATACAAACGCATAAAAACGCTGCGTTTTTTTCATGCATGCTCATAAAAATGCTTGAAAAAACGCAGCAGTTGTATGCTTTTGTATGCGTTTTTTCAATGCGTTTTTTTGCGGGAAAAACGCGCTGCAAAAAAAAGCAAGTGTGAAACCAGCCTAAGCCACACCACCAAGGTCATGGTATACCCATCTCGGAGCAGTCCTATCTAATGTATTTAAAACCTGATCATGTGAACAGTACCTATATGAGCAGGATTCAGAAATGCGCTGCCCGATGTGGACTCGGTGTGCAATATGGCTTTTTATGTGGAGGGGCCGGAATCTCCCAAAACTTGCATAAGCAAGAAACTAATAGATTAAAAACACATGAGACATGCACAAAAGTGAACAAGTCGGTAGGACAGTGTTCACACCACCCAAAGACTGAAACACATTAAAAACACAGTATAACAAACATGCAAAAATACTCTGTTGTATAAAATATATAACAGTAAGCAGCAAGTGCTAGTAAAAAGATGATAACAAAAACAGGGTATTTAGTTGATAAGTTTTTTGCAAAAAATGTATACTGAGCCACCCACCAACATCACGGTATACCCATCTCAGAGAAGTCCTATCTAATGTATTTAAAACCTGATCATGTGAACAGTACCTATATGAGCAGGATCCAGAAAGGCGCTGCCCGATGTGGACATGCTGTGCAAGACGGCAAAGACTGAAGCACATTAAAAACACAATATAACAAACTTGCAAAAATACTCTGTTGCAAAAAATATATAACAGTAAATAGCAAGTGCTAGTAAAAAGATGATAACAAAAACAGGGTATTTAGGCTAGTTTCACACTTGCGCCCTTTTGCGCAGCGTTTTGAACGCACAAGACATGCATGCAAAATACGCTTGCAAACGCTGTGATTTTTCGTTGCATCATCATGCGCATTACAACAAAAAACGCAGCGTTTGTATGCGTTTTCAAGCGTTTTTCATGCGTTTGTGTTTTTTATGTGCATGGGTTGTCTATGTGTCACATTTCACAGGAGGAAAATCCTTGAAAAATTCTTGCAACAGACTCCACCAATGGGACAACAGTGGGCGTGTGTTATGGGAATTCTTTATATATGACAGTCACAAGCAGAAAAGAATAGGCCACAAATCGGGGATCACCCTGAATAGGAATTTAGCAAAAATATTACAATTTTTATTTATTTAAATTAAGCACAGCAAACAACAACACATTAAAAACATTAAAAAATGGTCACACATGTGACACAATCAAAAGATATACATATCTCATAATAGAGAACCAAGCCTGATAACCACTACCACTTTTGGTGGAGAAAGTGTCTTATACCCAAGGTCCATGTAAACTAATACCCAATTAGAAGGTTTTGAAAGCACACTAATACACTGTAGCCATCACAAATGAATCATGGATATTAGTGATGCAGATAAATTTTAAATTTTAAATGGATGTTATCACAAGCTCAAATAATGCCTTGAGACAGTGCATACAATTAGTTATATAGCTCTGGCATACTCTTATTCACAATGTGGTACATAAAAAACAAACATTTCTGGAATGTACTGAATAATATACATAGATGCACAGAACCCAATACATCACATATGAAGTGAAGTGGAGTGGGGCAGGCTGGACTAATGACCCGACGCGTGTGCATCTATGTATATTATTTGAAGGTGGACATGTAGATGTCCTTTGGTTGTTTGCACTCTTTACAGCCCATTTCTGGTCTGGATGATGTGGTCTGCTCTTGGAGCCTGACTTCAGGCTGAGGTATTTCCAAATGGGGTTTATTCAGTACATTCCAGAAACGTTTGTTTTTTATGTACCATATTGTGAATAAGAGTATGCCAGAGCTATATAACTAATTGTATGCACTGTCTCAAGGCATTATTTGAGCTTGTGATAACATCCATTTAAAATTTAAAATGTATCTGCATCACTGATATCCATGATTCATTTGTGATGGCTACAGTGTATTAGTGTGACCATTTTTTAATGTTTTTAATGTGTTGTTGTTGTTTGCTGTGCTTAATTTAAATAAATAAAAATTGTAATATTTTTGCTAAATTCCTATTCAGGGTGATCCCCGATTTGTGGCCTATTCTTTTCTGCTTGTGACTGTCATATATAAAGAATTCCCATAACACACGCCCACTGCTGTCCCATTGGTGGAGTCTGTTGCAAGAATTTTTCAAGGATTTTCCTCCTGTGAAATGTGACACATAGACAACCCATGCACATAAAAAACACAAACGCATGAAAAACGCTTGAAAACGCATACAAACGCTGCATTTTCTCTTGTCAACATGGATCTGCGCTGGAAGAGTTTTCACTTCAACTTGGATCAGGACATCAGGATGGCTCAGGCTTATGCAGTTGCTTGCCATCAACAAAGGGAGATAGAGAGACAGCGAAGACGGCAGTGGCGGCATTTGTGGATACATCCGATTATTGAACTCCGGGAGATCCGTGGAGCGTGTGACACCCTATACAGCAAGCTCCAGGCAAACCCGGAGAAATTTACTGATTATACCCCGATGTCCCAACAAAGCTTCAGGGATTTGCTTGCTCGTGTCCAAGAAGCTATCCGGAAACAGGACACACAGCTCCATCATGCGATTCCTCCTGAGTAACGGCTCCTGGTCACATTACGGTACGTAATATTGCAAAACCAATGCCTGCATAATTTTCTTTGTTGTGACATGTACTATTCCAAAGCTGGCAGAATTATTGTTCTGCAATTTAGTAAACAAAAGGCTGCAGAATTATTTTTATGCCATGTATTTTTTTGTGTGTGTTTTAAAAAACCATATACATAAATATTAATTTTTGCTCTTTCTCGGTTTCACAGATTCCAGGCTACTGGAGAGAGCCTCTCTTCACTTCACTTCCAGTACCGAATTGGAATATCCACCTTGTCGGGAATTGTTGCGGACACCTGCCGGGCTTTGTGGGACGTTCTCTGTCCTAAATTTATGCCCCTGCCCACCGCAGAAAAGTGGATGGAAATAGCAGACAAACTCTGGACAGTCTGCAATTTCCCCAACTGTTTGGGAGCGGTTGATGGGAAACACATCCGGATTATCAAACAAAAAAGAACTGGCTCTGAGTACTATAACTATAAAAAGTACTTTTCTACAGTACTCATGGCCATTGCGGATGCAGACTGTATTTTTGTTGCAGTGGACATTGGGGCATTTGGCCATGGGAATGACTCCCAGGCTTTTAAGAACTCGGACATGGGCCGGAGGTTGTATGGCAACCAGTTCAATTTCCCCATGGCACGGCCTATTCCCAACACCGAAGGTCCGCCACAGCCATTTGTAATGGTTGGGGATGAGGCATTCCAGATGTGCCAAAACCTGCTCAAACCCTACTCCAGCCGTGACTTGGACCACACCAAAAAATTTTTTAATTACAGACTGACCAGGGCCAGAAGAACTGTAGAGTGTGCCTTTGGTATTCTTGTATCCAGATGGTGAATTCTCGCCACAGTCATTAACCTGAAACTGGAAACAGTGGATGAGGTGGTGAAAGCCTGTGTGGTTTTACATAATTTTGTGATGGCTAAAGAGCACCCTAACTTTGAACTAGATGAACCTGCTGCAAACCCATTGCCTGAATTCAATCAGAACCCTCTCAGGTCACCCATTGAAGTTGGCCAAATGAGGGACCAATTTGCGGCCTACTTTATCTCAGATGTAGGACAAGTGGAATAGCAAGATCAAATGTTGTAAAGATATTTTCTTGTGTGTTTGTTAATAAAAATCCTGTTTTGATACCTGTACCGAGTGCACTCTTTTTGTATACACTCCAATACAATAATCAACTGCCCAGGTGTACCAGTGAATACATGATGCTGTGTATTTTGCATCATGAATTTACTAGTACTCCTGACCAGGTGACTATACATACACACAAGTTGTATGAGCTTTATCATCTCTCCAGTTTGTGTTCAATTTACAGCGACGGTGGAGATAATACAACTAATATTTGTGTCACCTAGGCTGATGTTACAAATAGTGATGTGGGCACGCACTAGCATCCTTCACTCTTTATGACACCTGACCTTGTGACTATAAATATTATCTGTAGGATCACTACTGTGGCTTGACTTTGAACGCAGACTGTAGAGATTATAAAGGTTATACAACGTCTACAATACCCAGGCCTGGTGTCATGCTGAAGTGAGGACGCCCAAAATAACGCATCCTGACTTCAGAATGTTATCACACCTGGGAAGGTGAATACACATATGAGGTAAACTGCAGCATCGCTACAGTCTGCGTGAAATATATGCAGACTGAAGCGACACTGCAGGTTAAAACTCATATGTGTATTCACCTGCCCAGGTGTGATAAATAGTTATGATACCAGGGCACGGTATTGTAGATATGACATGACGTGTATATTCCCCATCATCTCCTCAGTTCATTCACCACACACTGAATAGAGGATGTGGTTAATTACAAGGTATATCTACAATCCCCTGGCCTTGTGTCACAAAATGTCAATTAATGATGATAAAAACACACCATACTCAATTAACTTTTTATAATAACTGACAAGGTAACAATAGATATGCCTTGCAATCAACACCACCCTCTATTCAGTCTGTACAATATTAGCAGACTGAAGACAGTAATGGTGGTGAAAATACAAGTCATATATTTGCGTTTTTGACTACACATATCTCCAGGAATGACACAAGAAACATGTGTCATTCCTGGAGTTATGTTGCGGCAAAATCGCAAAGTGTACGGCGCAGTGTGTGTACGGCGCAGTGTGTGTAGGCGGCGAAAGACTCAGTAACCAAACAGTATTATGGTAAACCATAATTTGACTTTTATTTTAAAAAATAAAAAAAAGGGTTATTGTGAATGACGGCTGGGCGAAGATGGGGCACTTTAGGGGTGTGGAGAGAAGAGGAACGGCTGGAAGGTGAGGAAGGGGTTCTAGGGGAAGGGGCGATGAATGTAGTGGGGAAGGGAGCTCAGGGATGGAACTGGAGGCAGGGTGAGACACATTAGGAGGAGAGGGGGAGCCACATACAAAGTCTTTTTTTTTTACTTTCTTTGCCACTGGAGTCTCCTGGCTGGAATCACTTAAAGTGCTTAACTGCCTGGAGCTGCTGGACCTTTGCCTTGAATCACAAAAGAGGGAATGAGGGTCATCGCTCTGATGATGATGCTCGATGGTGGCAGTGACAGTGGCGGTGCTCCTATGAGGAGGAGCTGACGGTGTTCCGAGCAGGATGTGGAGTGGTGGCAGTTCTTCTAGGAGGAGGAGCACTACCGGTCCTCCGAGCAGTATGAGGAGTGGTGGTGATGATCCGAGCTGGAGAAGTGTTAGTGGTGCTCCGATCTGGATAAGGAGTGGTGGCAGTGCTCCTGGACGGAGAAGTGGTAGTGGTGCTCCAATCGGGATGAGGAGTGGTGGCGGTGCTCCTAGACAGAGAATATGCAGCAGTGCTCAAAGGTGGTGCTGTGGCGGTGCTCAAAGTAGGTTGAGTGGTGGCGGTAGTGGTGCTCCTAGGTGGAGTTGTGGTGGTGCTCCAAGGAGGAGAATAGGTCGCAGTGCTCAAAGAAGGTGGTGCCGTGTCGGTGCTCCAAGCAAGTGTTGTGGTGGCAGTTCTCCAAGATGGTGGAGCAGGTGGAGCGGTGGCGGTGGTGGTGCTCCAGACAGGAGCAGCACTTACCATGGTGGTGGCGGTGGAGTGTCCAGCAGCACTCGGGGTGGTGTAGTGGTGTCTGGCTTGGCTTGGACTGCAGGTGGCCGTGCAGTGGTATGCAGCAGAAGTCGGTATTGAGGTATAGCGAGTCAGTGGTGGCACAGTTGGAAATGACACCACTGACTGCTGCACGTACCGATTCTGCTACATAGCCTGCAAGTAAGCAATGTTGCAGGCCTGCAACACACTCAGCTTTTGCTCAGGACTAAGGTGTTCTGCCATGCCCCGTTCAATTTTACTGAAAAAATGGTGCGCTGGTCTGTTGAGGTTGGCCTCCAGACGGTCAAGGAGCTGGTCGACAGAGTGGAAGCGGTGTTCCATGTGGGAAAAACCGCATTCCATGAGTGAAAAACCGCTTTCCACTCTGTCTGACAGCGCCTTGAGGCTGGCATGAAAGGCCTCGCTCAAGTGTATGAACTCGGGCAAGACAGGCCTGTCCGAGGCCCTCTGCCGATGGCGGGAAGTGCCCGCATAACCAGTGGCAGAGACCTGGGACAGGGGAACACCTGATTGACCAGCTTCCTGGTCACCAGCTGTCCGTGTTGCTGATCTGCAAGATGCTTCCTGGCTGTCGGATGGCTGGGACAGGTCCGAGGTCGTCCGATGAAGGACCACTCCAGGGACAAGTTGCAGGGTGCTGCACCAGGTGCTGTGGAAAGAAAAGAAAAGCATTAGTATCATACATTTACAAGAAGCATCAGCTGTGGAATAGAAAAGCACACATTAAAAAAAAAAAAAAGTAAATACTTACGCTCTGGTGGCAAGGACCGGTCTTAGGAAAACCAACTCATGATGGCAATGATATTTTCTTCTGGTCCTTGCCGCTGAAGCCCTGCCAACCTGTCCCTCAGCACGAACATCAGTGTTGAAGCGATCCTTCATCGAGCGCCAACGTGTTCGGACTTTGTTCACTGTTGGAAAAAGAAAGAAAAAAACATACAATGCACTGATGGCAAAATCTGTATCATCACACACACCAGAGTGAATTTGGCAAACAGTCAATGCGGCATCACAAAAGAATTTAATAGACAATGCAGTCACTGTTGATCCTGATGACACTGTTGTGTTTCCTGCTAGAATATATCTAGCAGGAAACACAACAGTGCCATCATGAACAAGAGTCAATGCGGCACAATAAAGCAATACAATACACAATGCATTCACTGTTGATCCTGATGACACTGTTATGTTTCCTGCTAGAATATATCTAGCAGGAAACAAAACAGTGCCATCAGGAACAAGAGTCAATGCGGCACAATAAAGCCATACAATACACAATGTAGTCACTGTTGATCCTGATGACACTGTTATGTTTCCTGCTAGAATATATCTAGCAGGAAACACAACAGTGCCATCAGGAAAAACAGTCACTGCAGCATCACAGAACTGGGAAATACTTACTAAACGCCTTTTTTGAACTTGGAGAGGTGCTGTCCCAGCCATCCATCAACGCTGCGGCCACCTCATTCCATAGCCGCCGGGTCACCACAGTGTCCTTGTACTGCTGGTCACGGCTGTCCCACAACGGGACACGCTCCTGGACCAGGCGGATCTGGTGCTCATTGTCCAAATAAACGTCTTCATTCCGTTGTGGAACCTAGAAAAAAAAAACATTATAATCTTGGAAATTTTTGAGAATGAAAAAGATAGAAAAAGAAACAGAAAAGAAGAAAGATAGAAGATGAAAAACAGGACAGAAAAAAAGGAAGAGAAAAAATTAATTTAAAGAAAAAAAAAGGGACATTCAAAGTCATTATATACTTACATTCTGTCTCACCACCGGGACTTGGCTAGGCTGCTCCCGCTGTTCGGCCTCACTTGCCGTATCCGATGATGTCTGAAAAACAACAGAAAATATTACACATTTTTAGATGTGGCAGCTATACTTACCCAAAGGCAGGAAGATAATCACCTCACGCTCTGATTGGTCCAGTTCTTGCAGCGCCTTTCTGAATCCTGCTCATATAGGTACTGTTCACATGATCAGGTTTAAAATACATTAGATAAGACTGTTCCGAGATGGGTATACCGTGACGTTGGTGGAGTGGCTTAGTATACATTTTTTGCAAAAAACGTATCAACTAAATACCCTGTTTTTGTTCTCATCTTTTTACTAGCACTTGCTGTCTACTGTTATATATTTTTTACAACAGAGTATTTTTGCACGTTTGTTATACTGTGTTTTTAATGTGTTTCATCACACGTACTCTGTAGACCATATAAGTTGACATCTCTGATGATTGGGGTTGCTTACTTCCCCTTTCACATCTGACGCAGGCTGCCATGATGACTTTTCCTGACCAAGACTTAAGGGGCATTAACACTGCAAGATAATTGTGAACAAATGTTTTTAAAAATGCTTGTTTCACGATAATCTTGCAGTTTAAACAGGCTGCTAATCACAGAATGAATGATACTTGTTCATCAGGTGAAATCATCTCTTGTGTAGTAGATCATTGTTCTCTGTATTGCATCGTCCTGTGAAAACTGTACTCCACGCTGCTGAGAAACATGACAGCCTATGTTCACTGAGAGATCTTCTACAGATTGCGCAGTGTTCATCATTTACTTTGGTTTGCCTGTGTAAACAGGCATTTGAATGACTGCCAATCAGTGAAAGTTTACCAAATGAGTGGTTATATTGTGTCTTGGGTCCATCCATGTAAATAGACCCTTACATTACACAAACATCTTTGGTTCTTTGTTTTTTCCACCCTTGTTTTTTTCCACATACAATTCCCATTCTGCTCTCCACTTTTAAGTAAATAAAACTGCTGCTCACCTGAACTATAACACAAGACAAGCAACCCAGGCCTTTTTATGCTTTTAGGCTATGTGCACACGTCCAGAATTCACGTGGAAATTTCCATGGGAATTCCGCAATTCCATTCCGCGGGAAATAAGCGAGAAATCCGCATTTGTAATTCCCGCGTATTTCCCGTGTTTTAACTAGCATTTTGCAAGTGTAATTAGCTTGCAGAATGCTAGCGTTTTCCAAGTGATCTGTAGCATCATTTGGAAAACTGATTGACAGGTTGGTCACACTCGTCAAAGTGTTTGACAAGTGTGACCAACTTTTTACTATTGAGGCTGCCTATGCAGATTCAGTAGTAAAAGGATATAAAGTTTAAAATAATAAAAAATTGTGATATTCTCACCTTCCGGCGTCTCACGCAGCGTTCCCGATCCTCGTGATGCTCCCGGCAAGTCCCGTTCCCAGGGATGCCTTGTGACAATGACCTTTGATGACGTCGCGGTCTCGTGAAACAGTAGCGGTCTCGCGAGAACGCGACGTCATCAAAGGTCATTGTCGCAAGGCATTGCTGGGAGCAGGACTTGGCGGAAGCATCGCTGAGGCCTGGGGATGCTGCGAGGGATGCCGAAAGGTGAGAATATCACAATTTTTTATTTTAATACTATTTATTAAGGGATATGGTACCCAGAGCCTGGACGAGAATCTCCTCTCCTGCAGACCATGGGTAACATCCGCAAATTTTCCGCTTACTTTTTGCATGGTGGGCATAGCCACATGCGGAAAGTAAGCGGAACAATGCATTCCTATGTGTGCGGAATTCCCGCGATTCCGCACAAAGAATGAACATGCTGCGTATTTCTCCACAATGCGATTCTGCCGCAGAAAAGTACGCAGTATTAGCACAGCATCTGCGGAATGCCCTAGGATTGCATGGTATGCTTTTTTTGCGGCAAAATTGTGCATTTAAAAATGCCGCGAAAACGCAAAGAAACCCGCTATGTGTACACACAGCCTTAAGATTAGATCCCCAAACACACCTGAACCCAATATCCACAATGTGAGCCTAACAAATGTAAAAGCAGGGCACAGATGCCACTTTTCAAGATAGCCCCGCCAGTAATAATGTGCCAGGGTACTACTCAGTCTCTGATGACACCACGGGTTAGGATATGATTTGTTTCATTAGGTCTGGGATCAAGTCTTCAGGCTTGTTCGCTGTGTTTTGCTGCTATATTTATTTCCTGTCTTAATTTGACATATTTACTAACATTCTTAAAGCTGATACATTTGATTTATTTGGCTAGTGTTCCCCTCGTGTCTGTCCATAAAACTGTTCAAACTTCATTTTGTGGTTAGATGTCTGGAAACTAACATTTTGTTTAACATTTTCAGCAAGTTCTATCGTTCCAGTGTAAACTTGTCTATTTATCATATCAGGGACTGCCAATAGTCTTAGGTTCAGTTTTTTTTTTGTATTTCCAGATATTCATGATTGATAGTCATAATAGAACAGCTTTTATTTGAACTGGCGTCTTTTAAAGATTATTTTACATTTCAGAGATTTGTTCCCGCAAGTATTTTTAAAATCAATATCTAATATTTATATTTTATAGAATTTTGTATAATAGGTTATGAGCTCTTGCAGCTGTATAGATTACAGGGGGTGGTATAGCCTTAAAGTTAATCTTCACATTTAATCATCATGATGTTTTAAAGGAAACTTGTCACCTTGTAATACTCTATTACTGAAAGTACGGCTACGAGGAGAAAATAAAGTTATTTCCTCCCAGGAGCTGCCGGCTTTCATTCATAAGGGGTGTGCATGGAGCAGGTAAAGTATTCGCTCACGCTTCTATGACAGGAAGCCAGTGGCTCCCATAAGAAATCCGTAAGAAATAACGTAATTTCCTCCCCGCAGCCGCACAGTCTGAAACAAGGCCGGACTGCGTTATAACTATTTATAAATCCAAAATGATACCTTTAGCCACCACTAGAGGACACATGGGAGCTTGCTCCGTAGCTTTCTGTTAGGCTATGTTCACTTGCACTCATTGCAAATCTGGCCAAAACAATGAAGTACACAGAAAAAAAAGCTGGAAAAAGCAGCATTTTGATTTTCATTATAATCAGATTTCCATGAAGTTATAGGCCACTAGACCTGAAAAAGGAGAGAAATTAAAAGTATTAGCTTATTTGGAGGTCAATTCAGATTTCTCAGAGGGCTCTAAACATAGAGGTAAATGACAAATTCAAGAAATTAAACACCAAACTTTCAGTCAGGGCAGAAAAAATTATCTACACTTAGTCTCTTAGGGCCCCGTCACACATAGCGACTCACCAGCGATCCCGACAACAATATGAACTTGTCAGGATCGCTGGTGTGTCGCTACATGATCACTGGTGAGCTGTCAAACAGGCAGCTTCACCAGCGATCAGGACAGCGACACGCGGGTAACAAGCGACCCACGTCGCTTAGTTACCCACTGTGTACCTTAATTACCAGCGCAATGGTGCAGGGAGCTGGTAACCAAGGTACACATCGGGTTTCTAAGCGGCGCACGGCACTTAGAAACCCGATGTGTACCTTGGTTACCAGCTCCCTGCACCAGCGCGCTGGTAACTAAGGTACACATCGGGTTTCTAAGCGGCGCACGGCACTTAGAAACCTGATGTGTACCTTGGTTACCAGCTCCCTGCACCAGCGCGCTGGTAACTAAGGTACACATCGGGTTTCTAAGTGCCGTGCGGTGCTTAGAAACCCGATGTTTACCTTGGTTACTAGCTCCAGCTCGCTGATTGCTGGTCTCCCGCCTGCCACACGCAGCGATGCGTGCTGGCCAGCGGGAGACCAGCGTTCAAAAAAATGTCCTGGCCATTCCAGGACGATCAGCGATACCTGGCAGGGGGGCCGGTCGCTGGTAAGTGTCACACACAGCGATCTCGCTGGTGAGATCGCTGTTGCATCACAAAACTTGAGACTCAGCAGCGATCTCGCTAGCGAGATCGCTGTGTGTGGCGGGGGCTTTAGTTTCCTGTATTGTGGCTTGATACATAAGCTGAGATAAAAAGATGGTGCTTAGATTGCATCTGCATAGCCGCAACTGCAGTGAGCCATGGGGTGAGTTCTCCTGAAACTAATTCACTCCCTTTTAGACACATGTAAACCCTTCATTCCCAAACATAGGGCCCGATTAATCACACCTGTCTTTATGAGGGGTGTGCTGGAGTCAGATGCCCCCAATGGCGTAGCGTGGGGGGGGCGGCACGGCAGCAGAAGCAATTCCTCTCCTCTGTGGGAGAAGCGCGGAGCCTGGACTCACTGACTGTACATTTCGGCCTGCTGGGCTGTGCAGTGAGGGGGTAATGCAGCCTCTTCTTCCCACCCTTCCTCCATCCTTCTCCTCCGCCTATCGGGAGCCGCTGTACCCCTGCTACCTAGCAGCTTCTCCCTCCTCTCTGAAGGACCCTCAATGAGCGGCGCTGCGCTGGAGGACTGTCATGGTGGGATGGTCGCGGCTGCCAGGAATGTGATGCACACAAGGAGCCATGTTAGGAAGAGCCAAGCAGTGAGCTGGTGAGTGCGGGGCTGGGGTAGACACATGTAAACACTGTGTGTGTGTGTGTATGTATACACCTGTGTGTGTGTGTGTGTGTGTATCCACCTATGTGTGTGTACACCTGTGTTTGTGTATGCCTGTGTGTGTGTGTGTGTGTCTGTGTGTGTGTGTATGCCTGTGTGTGTCTGTGTGTGTGTGTGTGTATATACACCTGTGTGTCTGTGTGTGTACGCCTGTGTATGTGTATCCACCTGTGTGTGTGTATCCACCTATGTGTGTACGCCTGTGTGTGTGTGTGTGTGTGTATCCACCTATGTGTGTATGTATACACCTGTGTGTGTACGCCTGTGTGTGTATACACCTATGTGTGTGTATACACCTATGTGTGTGTGTACGCCTGTGTATGTATCCACCTATGTGAGTGCGTATGCCTGTGTGTGTATGTGTCTGTGTGTGTACGCCTGTGTATGTGTATCCACCTGTGTGTGTGTATCCACCTATGTGTGTACGCCTGTGTGTGTGTGTATCCACCTATGTGTGTATGTATACACCTGTGTGTGTACGCCTGTGTGTGTGTATACACCTATGTGTGTGTGTACGCCTGTGTATGTATCCACCTATGTGAGTGCGTATGCCTGTGTGTGTATGTGTCTGTGTGTGTACGCCTGTGTATGTGTATCCACCTGTGTGTGTGTGTCCACCTATGTGTGTACGCCTGTGTGTGTGTGTATTCACCTATGTGTGTGTATGCCTGTGTGTGTATGTATACACCTGTGTGTGTACGCCTGTGTGTGTGTATACACCTATGTGTGTGTATACACCTATGTGTGTGTGTACGCCTGTGTATGTATCCACCTATGTGAGTGCGTATGCCTGTGTGTGTATGTGTCTGTGTGTGTATGTATACACCTGTGTGTGTGTGTACGCCTGTGTGTGTGTATCCACCTATGTGTGTACGCCTGTGTGTGTGTGTGTGTATCCACCTATGTGTGTATGTATACACCTGTGTGTGTACGCCTGTGTGTGTATACACCTATGTGTGTGTGTACGCCTGTGTATGTATCCACCTATGTGAGTGCGTATGCCTGTGTGTGTATGTGTCTGTGTGTGTACGCCTGTGTATGTGTATCCACCTGTGTGTGTGTATCCACCTATGTGTGTACGCCTGTGTGTGTGTGTATCCACCTATGTGTGTGTATGCCTGTGTGTGTATGTATACACCTGTGTGTGTACGCCTGTGTGTGTGTATACACCTATGTGTGTGTATACACCTATGTGTGTGTGTACGCCTGTGTATGTATCCACCTATGTGAGTGCGTATGCCTGTGTGTGTATGTGTCTGTGTGTGTATGTATACACCTGTGTGTGTGTGTACGCCTGTGTGTGTGTATCCACCTATGTGTGTACGCCTGTGTGTGTGTGTGTGTATCCACCTATGTGTGTATGTATACACCTGTGTGTGTACGCCTGTGTGTGTATACACCTATGTGTGTGTGTACGCCTGTGTATGTATCCACCTATGTGAGTGCGTATGCCTGTGTGTGTATGTGTCTGTGTGTGTACGCCTGTGTATGTGTATCCACCTGTGTGTGTGTATCCACCTATGTGTGTACGCCTGTGTGTGTGTGTATCCACCTATGTGTGTGTATGCCTGTGTGTGTATGTATACACCTGTGTGTGTACGCCTGTGTGTGTGTATACACCTATGTGTGTGTATACACCTATGTGTGTGTGTACGCCTGTGTATGTATCCACCTATGTGAGTGCGTATGCCTGTGTGTGTATGTGTCTGTGTGTGTATGTATACACCTGTGTGTGTGTGTACGCCTGTGTGTATCCACCTATGTGTGTGTGTACACCTGTGTTTGTGTATGTCTGTGTGTGTGTATACACCTGTGTGTGTACGCCTGTGTGTGTGTACACTCTGCGCATGTGTCAGCACAGCAGCAGCTCTGCTTTCCTAGGTTTTCTGTCCCGTCCTGGCACCGTAGCAGCTGCAGAGGCTCCGCCCTATTGATGCTCCCGGGAGGAGGAAAGAATATGGCGGTGCTGCTGCCCCGGCTGGGAGCGAGAGGAAAAGGGTAGGACAGTACTGCACGGGGTGAGGTGGAATACTGGGGAGCATGGTATGGGGGCAACTTGTGGGAGAGGCTGCTGGGTGCACCACGGCCATTACCGGAGAATGCACCACCAACATCTGTACGGGAGAAGCCACAGACAGCTGTCACATGCCACATAGATATCACACCACAGGTGTCCTAATACAATAATCATTCATCCCCCATATATACGTGTCCTCGTACATCTCCCATATATGTGTCCTTGTACATCCCCCATATCCATATATACGTGTCCTCATACATCCCCCCATATACGTGTCCTCGTACATCTCCTCCCCATATACTTTCTCTTTTTTTTCTGTCACATTATTAAAAATTATTATTAAAAAAGCCATTAGGTCTTCATCCAGTATCAACAAGCTAATGCATATATATAGAGAGAGAGAGAACTGCAAGAAGATGAAAGTCTAGAAATGTAGAAATAACAACAGCAGAGTTAGTAGCAGACTAAAAATTAGATCTTTGAGTGTAGTGTGGGCTCTTCGGATGCTTCCGGATTATCAACGACCAAAGGGGCGGCAAATTTTTCGACCGCCCCGGGCGCCGATCAGAGACGTAGCTAGGGGTTCAGCTCAGGGGGGGGCGAAAAATCTGAGTGGGCCCCTAACCAGTAACCCTGATTATAACTCAGGTGGTGAACCCAGTGGCAGTAGCTCTGGATGGGCCCACTCAGAACAAGGGGCCTGGGGCAACCGCACCCTCTGCCCCCCCTGGTAGCTATGCTACTGTGTTATGAGTTCATTTTCCCCTTCACCTTTGAGGTCTGATGAACTCCCTCTTCTGGTAAAGGAAGGTAGTGAGGCTGATTACCAAGCACCTGAGCTGGGAGAGGATGACTGGGCGACGGGGATCTCTGACTGGATATAAGGCAGCCGACGCCCTTCTGCCTCGCTGGTGATTTCTCTGTGGAATTCTAGGAGACCAGTCTGATTCCTGCTCCTCAAAAGCTAAGTTTTCTGCTTTGCCTTTTTGCATTTGTGTTTTGGTTTTAGTTTGCCTTGCTTTTCTGGATTCTGCTATTCCCTGCTGGGGTGAGCTGAATTCCTTTTTGTCGGTTTGCTCTGTCTTCAGAAAATACCTGAGTACTGACATAGTCTTTTTGAAGCTTAGCGTCTTCAGGGCCTTTTTCCCTGTCAGTCTGTTGGCTCTTATTTTGATAGGGTTTTTCGCGGATTGCAGACAGCAGCCTTCCTATCCTGTCCTATCTAGTTAGCTTGGGCCCCATCATTTGCTCAGTCTATCTTTCTATCTGTGTTAGTGTTTTTCTTCTTGCTTCACCGTCATTATATGTTGGGGGCTGCCTATTGCTTTGGGGTCTGCTCTGGAGCAGTTTAGATTTCCCTTTCTGTCTTTAGGCTAGGCAGTTCTCCGGCTGTGATTGAGGGGTCTAGGGCATCGTAGGAACCCCCCACGGCTACTGCTAGTTGTTGTTGATAGGTTCAGGGGTCTGCAATCCGATAGCTGCCAACTTCTCTGGTTTTCTGGACTTAGCTAGCATTTCTGTTTTTGCCTCCTACGGTGACTCATTCATAACAGAATCACCAGCCTTACGCAGATCCTAGGGTACTCAATAGCAGGAAAGAATTAAAAAAATAAAATAAAATAAAAAGTGTGTATATTTTTTCCTCTATATCTCTGAGGTCGTAGGGGGAATTTTTTTTCTCTCAATGGAGATAAAGCAATTGTCTGATTGTGTAGAGCAGCTCGCTGCGGAAGTGTGGGGAATTTCCGCCTACCTTGCTCATTCACATGCTGCTGAACCAAAGATCCCTACTCCTGATGTGTTTTTTGGGGATCGGTCTAAATTTTTGAATTTCAAAAATAATTGTAAATTATTTTTTGCCTTGAAGCCTAACTCGTCAGGGAGCTCCACGCAGCAGGTTAAAATTGTCATCTCTTTGCTGCATGGCGATCCCCAGGATTGGGCGTTTTCTTTGAAACCTGATGATCCTAGTCTGACTAATGTGAACGCATTTTTTCAAGCCTTGGGGTTGTTGTATGATGAACCTAATGCTATTGATCAGGCTGAAAAGACCCTGTTGGCATTGAGCCAGGGTCGAGATTCTGCAGAACTGTACTGTCAAAAATTCCGAAAGTGGGCGGTCCTTACTACCTGGAATGATAATGCCTTGGCAGCTCTCTTTCGGAAGGGTTTGTCAGAAGCCGTAAAAGATACTATGGTGGGATTTCCTGTTCCCTCTGGTCTGGACGATTCTATGTAATTAGCCATTCAGGTTGATCGGCGTTTACGTGAACGCAGGACTGCACGAGAGGTGTGGCCACCTGTTGAACAAGTGTCTGAACCTATGCAATGTGATAGAGTTTTGTCCAGGGAGCAACGTCAGGAGTTCAGAAAGCGTAATAAGCTGTGTTTTTTTGTGGAGATGCCTCGCATATTATTTCTGTCTGTCCTAAGCAAGAGAAACGTTTTGCATACACGTTTTCTGTGGGTGGTGTTCAACCTAAGTTTCTTCTGGCAATTACTCTGATTTGCTCCCTGTCCACATTTTCCGCCAAGGCTTTTGTGGATTCGGGAGCAGCCCTGAACCTAATGGATTTGGATTTTGCTAAACGTTGTGGATTTCCTATGACACCTCTGCGGACGCCTATCCCTTTGAGGGGGATTGATGCTACTCCTTTGGCGAAAAATAAACCTCAGTTTTGGACCCAGGTGGTAATGCGGCTCGCCCCAAACCATCAAGAAAATTGCAGATTTTTGGTGTTGCATAATTTGCATGATGCCATTGTTCTGTGGTTTCCCTGGTTGCAAATTCATAATCCAGTTTTGGACTGGAAATCTGTGGCTGTGGTGAGTTGGGGTTGTCGGTGTGCCCTTAGTGAGGCTCCGGTTTTTTCCACCTCTCCTCAGTCGCATGATGTTCCTGACTATTTGGCGGACTTTTATGATGTATTTAGTGAGAATGAGTCTGCGTCTTTGCCTCCTCATAGGAGTTATGACTGTGCAATTGAACTGAGCCCGGGGTGTAAATTTCCCAAGGGTCGGCTCTTCAATTTATCTGTACCCGAGCACGAGGCTATGCGATCCCATATTAAGGAGGCATTGGAGAAGGGTCATATTAGACCATCCTCTTCACCATTAGGTGCTGGGTTTTTTTTTGTGGCCAAAAAGGATGGTTCATTAAGGCCTTGTATTGATTATCGTGCCCTCAACAAAATTACTATTAAATATCAGTATCCGTTACCCCTGATTTCGGATCTATTCTCCAGAGTTAAAGGTGCTTGCTGGTTTACCAAGCTTGACCTCAGGGGGCGTATAATCTTACCCGCATTAAGCATGGGGATGAATGGAAGACGGCGTTTAATACTCCAGAGGGACATTTTGAGTACCTGGTGATGCCTTTTGGGCTCACTAATGCCCCTTCTGTCTTCCAGTGCTTCATGAACGACATTTTCCAAGACTTTGTGGATAAATTTTTGATTATCTATCTGGATGATATTTTGATCTTCTCCAAGGATTGGGATTCTCATGTGGAACATGTTCGGACGGTGTTCCGGATCTTGAGGGAGAATTCCCTGTAAGTCAAAGGATCGAAATGCCTTTTTGGGGTACAGAGGATTTCATTTTTGGGATTTATTTTGTCTCCGTCAACTATTGAAATGGATCCGGCCAAGGTACAGGCCATTTATGATTGGGTTCAGCCCACTGCTTTGAAGGCCCTTCAGAAGTTTTTGGGTTTTGCTAATTTTTATCAGAAATTTATAGCAAAATTTTCTAGTATTGCCAAGCCATTAACTGATCTGACTAAGAAGGGTGCTGATGTGTTGAATTGGTCTCCGGTGGCTGTTTCTTCCTTTCAGGAGCTGAAGCGAAGATTCACTTCTGCCCCAGTTTTACGGCAACCTGATGTCTCACTCCCGTTCCAGGTAGAGGTGGACGCTTCTGAGATTGGTGCAGGAGCTGTTTTGTCCCAAAAAGATCCTGTAACATCTAAAATGAATCCCTGTGCTTTCTTTTCCCGAAAGTTCTCCCCATCTGAACGTAACTATGATGTGGGGAATCGGGAACTGTTGGCCATGAAATGGGCATTTGAGGAGTGGAGACATTGGTTGGAGGGAGCTAAACATCAAGTCGTGGTCCTCACTGACCACAAGAATTTGATTTACCTGGAGTCGGCCAAACGCTTGAACCCTAGACAGGCTAGATGGGCCTTGTTTTTTACACGTTTTGATTTTGTGGTCTTTTTTCTTCCTGGCACTAAGAATGTCAAGGCTGATGCTCTTTCTAGAAGCTTCTTTGCTGATTCTCCTGTGGTGACCAAGCCTGCTACCATCTTAGGCGAAGGGGTAGTTCTTTCTGCCATCTCACCCGATTTGAGACTTGCTCTGGAAGAGTTCCAGGAGGACAAACATGAGCGTTGTCCCAGTGGAAAGTTGTATGTTCCTGACCAGTGGAAGAAGAGAGTGATGTCTGAAGTTCATTGCTCTGCATTGGCTGGTCATCCAGGTTTTTTTGGTACTAGAGATCTGGTGAGTCGGTCTTTTTGGTGGCCCGCCTTGTCTCGTGATGTCAGGAATTTTGTGCAGTCCTGTGGGACTTGCTCCCGGTCTAAACCTTGTTCTCGCTCTAGTGGGTTGTTGATGCCTTTGCCGGTCCCCAGGAGGCCATGGACCCATATTTCAATGGATTTCATCTCTGATATGCCTGTCTCTCAGAGAATGACTGTTCTTTGGGTGATTTGTGATAGGTTCTCTATGATGGTTCATCTTGTACCACTCCCTAAGTTGCCATCTTCTTCTGAGTTGGTGCCCCTGTTTTTGCAACAGGTGGTTCGCTTGCACGGGATTCCTGAGAACATTGTATCTGACAGAGGAGTTCAGTTTGTGTCTAGATTTTGGAGGACGTTCTGTTCCAAGCTGGGAATTCAGTTGTCCTTCTCCTCTGCGTTTTTCCAACCGACATAGGACCATTGGTCCCCAGTTTAAGGTGGGTGATATGGTTTGGTTATCATCAAAAAATATCGCTATGAAGGTAGCTTCTCCTAAGTTTAAGCCTAGATTTATTGGGCCTTACAAGATTTTGGAGATCATTAATCCGGTCTCTTTTCGGTTGGCTCTTCCTGTCACATTTAAAATCCATAATGTGTTTCATAAGTCCTTGTTGAAGAGGTTTGTTGAACCAGTAGTTCCTGGGGTGGCACCTCCGGACCCTGTATTGGTTGAAGGTAACATGGAATATGAGGTAGAGAAGATACTGGATTCCTGTCTGGCTAGACGGAGACTCCAGTATTTGGTTAAGTGGAAGGGTTATGGTCAGGAGGATAATTCCTGGGTCTCTGCCTCTGATATTCATGCCAAAAGATTGGTGCGTGCCTTTCATCGGGCTCACCCTGATCGCCCTGGTGGCGTGGATGAGGGTTCGGTGACCCCTCCTCAAGGGGGAGGTACTGTTATGAGTTCATTTTCCCCTTCACCATTGAGGTCTGATGAACTCCCTCTTCTGGTGAAGGAAGGTAGTGAGGCTGATTACCAAGCACCTGAGCTGGGAGAGGATGACTGGGCGACGGGGATCTCTGACTGGATATAAGGCAGCCGACGCCCTTCTGCCTCGCTGGTGATTTCTCTGTGGAATTCTAGGAGACCAGTCTGATTCCTGCTCCTCAAAAGCTAAGTTTTCTGCTTTGCCTTTTTGCATTTGTGTTTTGGTTTTAGTTTGCCTTGCTTTTCTGGATTCTGCCATTCCCTGCTGGGGTGAGCTGAATTCCTTTTTGTCGGTTTGCTCTGTCTTCAGAAAATACCTGAGTACTGACATAGTCTTTTTGAAGCCAAGCGTCTTCAGGGCCTTTTTCCCTGTCAGTCTGTTGGCTCTTATTTTGATAGGGTTTTTCGCGGATTGCAGACAGCAGCCTTCCTATCCTGTCCTATCTAGTTAGCTTGGGCCCCATCATTTGCTCAGTCTATCTTTCTATCTGTGTTAGTGTTTTTCTTCTTGCTTCACCGTCATTATATGTTGGGGGCTGCCTATTGCTTTGGGGTCTGCTCTGGAGCAGTTTAGATTTCCCTTTCTGTCTTTAGGCTAGGCAGTTCTCCGGCTGTGATTGAGGGGTCTAGGGCATCGTAGGAACCCCCCACGGCTACTGCTAGTTGTTGTTGATAGGTTCAGGGGTCTGCAATCCGATAGCTGCCAACTTCTCTGGTTTTCTGGACTTAGCTAGCATTTCTGTTTTTGCCTCCTACGGTGACTCATTCATAACAGAATCACCAGCCTTACGCAGATCCTAGGGTACTCAATAGCAGGAAAGAATTAAAAAAAATAAATAAAATAAAAAGTGTGTATATTTTTTCCTCTATATCTCTGAGGTCGTAGGGGGAATTTTTTTTCTCTCAATGGAGATAAAGCAATTGTCTGATCGTGTAGAGCAGCTCGCTGCGGAAGTGCGGGGAATTTCCGCCTACCTTGCTCATTCACATGCTGCTGAACCAAAGATCCCTATTCCTGATGTGTTTTTTGGGGATCGGTCTAAATTTTTGAATTTCAAAAATAATTCTAAATTATTTTTTGCCTTGAAGCCTAACTTGTCAGGGAGCTCCACGCAGCAGGTTAAAATTGTCATCTCTTTGCTGCATGGCGATCCCCAGGATTGGGCGTTTTCTTTGAAACCTGATGATCCTAGTCTGACTAATGTGAACGCATTTTTTCAAGCCTTGGGGTTGTTGTATGACGAACCTAATGCTATTGATCAGGCTGAAAAGACCCTGTTGGCATTGAGCCAGGGTCGAGATTCTGCAGAACTGTACTGTCAAAAATTCCGAAAGTGGGCGGTCCTTACTACCTGGAATGATAATGCCTTGGCAGCTCTCTTTCGGAAGGGTTTGTCAGAAGCCGTAAAAGATACTATGGTGGGATTTCCTGTTCCCTCTGGTCTGGACGATTCTATGTAATTAGCCATTCAGGTTGATCGGCGTTTACGTGAACGCAGGACTGCACGAGAGGTGTGGCCACCTGTTGAACAAGTGTCTGAACCTATGCAATGTGATAGAGTTTTGTCCAGGGAGCAACGTCAGGAGTTCAGAAAGCGTAATAAGCTGTGTTTTTTTTGTGGAGATGCCTCGCATATTATTTCTGTCTGTCCTAAGCAAGAGAAACGTTTTGCATACACGTTTTCTGTGGGTGGTGTTCAACCTAAGTTTCTTCTGGCAATTACTCTGATTTGCTCCCTGTCCACATTTTCCGCCAAGGCTTTTGTGGATTCGGGAGCAGCCCTGAACCTAATGGATTTGGATTTTGCTAAACATTGTGGATTTCCTATGACACCTCTGCGGACGCCTATCCCTTTGAGGGGGATTGATGCTACTCCTTTGGCGAAAAATAAACCTCAGTTTTGGACCCAGGTGGTAATGCGGCTCGCCCCAAACCATCAAGAAAATTGCAGATTTTTGGTGTTGCATAATTTGCATGATGCCATTGTTCTGTGGTTTCCCTGGTTGCAAATTCATAATCCAGTTTTGGACTGGAAATCTGTGGCTGTGGTGAGTTGGGGTTGTCGGTGTGCCCTTAGTGAGGCTCCGGTTTTTTCCACCTCTCCTCAGTCGCATGATGTTCCTGACTATTTGGCGGACTTTTATGATGTATTTAGTGAGAATGAGTCTGCGTCTTTGCCTCCTCATAGGAGTTATGACTGTGCAATTGAACTGAGCCCGGGGTGTAAATTTCCCAAGGGTCGGCTCTTCAATTTATCTGTACCCGAGCACGAGGCTATGCGATCCTATATTAAGGAGGCATTGGAGAAGGGTCATATTAGACCATCCTCTTCACCATTAGGTGCTGGGTTTTTTTTTGTGGCCAAAAAGGATGGTTCATTAAGGCCTTGTATTGATTATCGTGCCCTCAACAAAATTACTATTAAATATCAGTATCCGTTACCCCTGATTTCGGATCTATTCTCCAGAGTTAAAGGTGCTTGCTGGTTTACCAAGCTTGACCTCAGGGGGCGTATAATCTTATCCGCATTAAGCATGGGGATGAATGGAAGACGGCGTTTAATACTCCAGAGGGACATTTTGAGTACCTGGTGATGCCTTTTGGGCTCACTAATGCCCCTTCTGTCTTCCAGTGCTTCATGAACGACATTTTCCAAGACTTTGTGGATAAATTTTTGATTATCTATCTGGATGATATTTTGATCTTCTCCAAGGATTGGGATTCTCATGTGGAACATGTTCGGACGGTGTTCCGGATCTTGAGGGAGAATTCCCTGTAAGTCAAAGGATCGAAATGCCTTTTTGGGGTACAGAGGATTTCATTTTTGGGATTTATTTTGTCTCCGTCAACTATTGAAATGGATCCGGCCAAGGTACAGGCCATTTATGATTGGGTTCAGCCCACTTCTTTGAAGGCCCTTCAGAAGTTTTTGGGTTTTGCTAATTTTTATCAGAAATTTATAGCAAAATTTTCTAGTATTGCCAAGCCATTAACTGATCTGACTAAGAAGGGTGCTGATGTGTTGAATTGGTCTCCGGTGGCTGTTTCTTCCTTTCAGGAGCTGAAGCGAAGATTCACTTCTGCCCCAGTTTTACGGCAACCTGATGTCTCACTCCCGTTCCAGGTAGAGGTGGACGCTTCTGAGATTGGTGCAGGAGCTGTTTTGTCCCAAAAGGATCCTGTAACATCTAAAATGAATCCCTGTGCTTTCTTTTCCCGAAAGTTCTCCCCATCTGAAAGTAACTATGATGTGGGGAATCGGGAACTGTTGGCCATGAAATGGGCATTTGAGGAGTGGAGACATTGGTTGGAGGGAGCTAAACATCAAGTCGTGGTCCTCACTGACCACAAGAATTTGATTTACCTGGAGTCGGCCAAACGCTTGAACCCTAGACAGGCTAGATGGGCCTTGTTTTTTACACGTTTTGATTTTGTGGTCTCTTTTCTTCCTGGCACTAAGAATGTCAAGGCTGACGCTCTTTCTAGAAGCTTCTTTGCTGATTCTCCTGTGGTGACCAAGCCTGCTACCATCTTAGGCGAAGGGGTAGTTCTTTCTGCCATCTCACCCGATTTTAGACTTGCTCTGGAAGAGTTCCAGGAGGACAAACATGAGCGTTGTCCCAGTGGAAAGTTGTATGTTCCTGACCAGTGGAAGAAGAGAGTGATGTCTGAAGTTCATTGCTCTGCATTGGCTGGTCATCCAGGTATTTTTGGTACTAGAGATCTGGTGAGTCGGTCTTTTTGGTGGCCCGCCTTGTCTCGTGATGTCAGGAATTTTGTGCAGTCCTGTGGGACTTGCTCCCGGTCTAAACCTTGTTCTCGCTCTAGTGGGTTGTTGATGCCTTTGCCGGTCCCCAGGAGGCCATAGACCCATATTTCAATGGATTTCATCTCTGATATGCCTGTCTCTCAGAGAATGACTGTTCTTTGGGTGATTTGTGATAGGTTCTCTAAGATGGTTCATCTTGTACCACTCCCTAAGTTGCCATCTTCTTCTGAGTTGGTGCCCCTGTTTTTGCAACAGGTGGTTCGCTTGCACGGGATTCCTGAGAACATTGTATCTGACAGAGGAGTTCAGTTTGTGTCTAGATTTTGGAGGACGTTCTGTTCCAAGCTGGGAATTCAGTTGTCCTTCTCCTCTGCGTTTTTCCAACCGACATAGGACCATTGGTCCCCAGTTTAAGGTGGGTGATATGGTTTGGTTATCATCAAAAAATATCGCTATGAAGGTAGCTTCTCCTAAGTTTAAGCCTAGATTTATTGGGCCTTACAAGATTTTGGAGATCATTAATCCGGTCTCTTTTCGGTTGGCTCTTCCTGTCACATTTAAAATCCATAATGTGTTTCATAAGTCCTTGTTGAAGAGGTTTGTTGAACCAGTAGTTCCTGGGGTGGCACCTCCGGACCCTGTATTGGTTGAAGGTAACATGGAATATGAGGTAGAGAAGATACTGGATTCCCGTCTGGCTAGACGGAGACTCCAGTATTTGGTTAAGTGGAAGGGTTATGGTCAGGAGGATAATTCCTGGGTCTCTGCCTCTGATATTCATGCCAAAAGATTGGTGCGTGCCTTTCATCGGGCTCACCCTGATCGCCCTGGTGGCGTGGATGAGGGTTCGGTGACCCCTCCTCAAGGGGGAGGTACTGTTATGAGTTCATTTTCCCCTTCACCATTGAGGTCTGATGAACTCCCTCTTCTGGTGAAGGAAGGTAGTGAGGCTGATTACCAAGCACCTGAGCTGGGAGAGGATGACTGGGCGACGGGGATCTCTGACTGGATATAAGGCAGCTGACGCCCTTCTGCCTCGCTGGTGATTTCTCTGTGGAATTCTAGACCAGTCTGATTCCTGCTCCTCAAAAGCTAAGTTTTCTGCTTTGCCTTTTTGCATTTGTGTTTTGGTTTTAGTTTGCCTTGCTTTTCTGGATTCTGCCATTCCCTGCTGGGGTGAGCTGAATTCCTTTTTGTCGGTTTGCTCTGTCTTCAGAAAATACCTGAGTACTGACATAGTCTTTTTGAAGCCTAGCGTCTTCAGGGCCTTTTTCCCTGTCAGTCTGTTGGCTCTTATTTTGATAGGGTTTTTCGCGGATTGCAGACAGCAGCCTTCCTATCCTGTCCTATCTAGTTAGCTTGGGCCCCATCATTTGCTCAGTCTATCTTTCTATCTGTGTTAGTGTTTTTCTTCTTGCTTCACTGTCATTATATGTTGGGGGCTGCCTATTGCTTTGGGGTCTGCTCTGGAGCAGTTTAGATTTCCCTTTCTGTCTTTAGGCTAGGCAGTTCTCCGGCTGTGATTGAGGGGTCTAGGGCATCGTAGGAACCCCCCATGGCTACTGCTAGTTGTTGTTGATAGGTTCAGGGGTCTGCAATCCGATAGCTGCCAACTTCTCTGGTTTTCTGGACTTAGCTAGCATTTCTGTTTTTGCCTCCTACGGTGACTCATTCATAACAGAATCACCAGCCTTACGCAGATCCTAGGGTACTCAATAGCAGGAAAGAATTAAAAAAAAAAAATAAAATAAAAAGTGTGTATATTTTTTCCTCTATATCTCTGAGGTCGTAGGGGCAATTTTTTTTCTCTCAATGGAGATAAAGCAATTGTCTGATCGTGTAGAGCAGCTCGCTGCGGAAGTGTGGGGAATTTCCGCCTACCTTGCTCATTCACATGCTGCTGAACCAAAGATCCCTACTCCTGATGTGTTTTTTGGGGATCGGTCTAAATTTTTGAATTTCAAAAATAATTGTAAATTATTTTTTGCCTTGAAGCCTAACTCGTCAGGGAGCTCCACGCAGCAGGTTAAAATTGTCATCTCTTTGCTGCATGGCGATCCCCAGGATTGGGCGTTTTCTTTGAAACCTGATGATCCTAGTCTGACTAATGTGAACGCATTTTTTCAAGCCTTGGGGTTGTTGTATGACAAACCTAATGCTATTGATCAGGCTGAAAAGACCCTGTTGGCATTGAGCCAGGGTCGAGATTCTGCAGAACTGTACTGTCAAAAATTCCGAAAGTGGGCGGTCCTTACTACCTGGAATGATAATGCCTTGGCAGCTCTCTTTCGGAAGGGTTTGTCAGAAGCCGTAAAAGATACTATGGTGGGATTTCCTGTTCCCTCTGGTCTGGACGATTCTATGTAATTAGCCATTCAGGTTGATCGGCGTTTACATGAACGCAGGACTGCACGAGAGGTGTGGCCACCTGTTGAACAAGTGTCTGAACCTATGCAATGTGATAGAGTTTTGTCCAGGGAGCAACGTCAGGAGTTCAGAAAGCGTAATAAGCTGTGTTTTTTTGTGGAGATGCCTCGCATATTATTTCTGTCTGTCCTAAGCAAGAGAAACGTTTTGCATACACGTTTTCTGTGGGTGGTGTTCAACCTAAGTTTCTTCTGGCAATTACTCTGATTTGCTCCCTGTCCACATTTTCCGCCAAGGCTTTTGTGGATTCGGGAGCAGCCCTGAACCTAATGGATTTGGATTTTGCTAAACGTTGTGGATTTCCTATGACACCTCTGCGGACGCCTATCCCTTTGAGGGGGATTGATGCTACTCCTTTGGCGAAAAATAAACCTCAGTTTTGGACCCAGGTGGTAATGCGGCTCGCCCCAAACCATCAAGAAAATTGCAGATTTTTGGTGTTGCATAATTTGCATGATGCCATTGTTCTGGGGTTTCCCTGGTTGCAAATTCATAATCCAGTTTTGGACTGGAAATCTGTGGCTGTGGTGAGTTGGGGTTGTCGGTGTGCCCTTAGTGAGGCTCCGGTTTTTTCCACCTCTCCTCAGTCGCATGATGTTCCTGACTATTTGGCGGACTTTTATAATGTATTTAGTGAGAATGAGTCTGCGTCTTTGCCTCCTCATAGGAGTTATGACTGTGCAATTGAACTGAGCCCGGGGTGTAAATTTCCCAAGGGTCGGCTCTTCAATTTATCTGTACCCGAGCACGAGGCTATGCGATCCTATATTAAGGAGGCATTGGAGAAGGGTCATATTAGACCATCCTCTTCACCATTAGGTGCTGGGTTTTTTTTTGTGGCCAAAAAGGATGGTTCATTAAGGCCTTGTATTGATTATCGTGCCCTCAACAAAATTACTATTAAATATCAGTATCCGTTACCCCTGATTTCGGATCTATTCTCCAGAGTTAAAGGTGTTTGCTGGTTTACCAAGCTTGACCTCAGGGGGCGTATAATCTTATCCGCATTAAGCATGGGGATGAATGGAAGACGGCGTTTAATACTCCAGAGGGACATTTTGAGTACCTGGTGATGCCTTTTGGGCTCACTAATGCCCCTTCTGTCTTCCAGTGCTTCATGAACGACATTTTCCAAGACTTTGTGGATAAATTTTTGATTATCTATCTGGATGATATTTTGATCTTCTCCAAGGATTGGGATTCTCATGTGGAACATGTTCGGACGGTGTTCCGGATCTTGAGGGAGAATTCCCTGTAAGTCAAAGGATCGAAATGCCTTTTTGGGGTACAGAGGATTTCATTTTTGGGATTTATTTTGTCTCCGTCAACTATTGAAATGGATCCGGCCAAGGTACAGGCCATTTATGATTGGGTTCAGCCCACTTCTTTGAAGGCCCTTCAGAAGTTTTTGGGTTTTGCTAATTTTTATCAGAAATTTATAGCAAAATTTTCTAGTATTGCCAAGCCATTAACTGATCTGACTAAGAAGGGTGCTGATGTGTTGAATTGGTCTCCGGTGGCTGTTTCTTCCTTTCAGGAGCTGAAGCGAAGATTCACTTCTGCCCCAGTTTTGCGGCAACCTGATGTCTCACTCCCGTTCCAGGTAGAGGTGGACGCTCCACAGGGCCTGCCGCCTCATGGCCTCCCACACAGTCTGACTCATAAGTCGCATCACAGTTTGTCTAATAAGCTGCAGACCGCAGTTCACCAGACATCAGCGTGCTCACACAGGCGGCATGATTACATCATTGTCTTTCGACGCTCTGCAGGCCAGAAGCGAAAACAGAGGCTACGGTTCCAGGAATCAGGATGAGGGGAGTATAAACTTTATTATTATATTTTATATGAACAGGGTGTGGGGCCATCACACTATATATGTGGGGGAACAGGGGCCATCATACTATATATCTGGGGGAACTGGGGCCATCATACTATATATGTGGGGGGAACTGGGGCCATCATACTACATATGTAGGGGAACTGGGGCCATCTTACTACATATGTAGGGGACCTGGGGCCATCATACTATATATGTGGGGCAACTGGGGCCATCATACTACATATGTAGGTGAACTGGGGCCATCATACTACATATGTAGGGGAACTGGGGCCATCATACTATATATATGGGGGAACTGGGGCTATCATACTATACACAGTATATGGGGGAACGGGGCTATTATACTATATATAGGGGGAACTGGTGCCATCCTACTATATACAGCTCTGGCAAAAATTAAGAGACAACTGCAAAATTTTCAGTTTTTCTGATTCTTCTCTTTATAGGTATATTTTTGAGTAAAATGTAAATTGCTCTTTTATTCTATAAACTACTGACAACATGTCTTCAAATTTCCAAACACTAAATTTTTTATTTATTTTCAGAAAATGAGAAATGGTCAAAATAACAAAATAATGCAGTGCTTGCAGACCTCAAATAATGCTAAGAAAACAAGTTCAGAATCATTAAGAAACAACAATAACTCGGGAAGTGTTCAGAAATCAATACTTTGTGGTATAACCATGATTTTTAATCACAGCTTTCATGCGTCTTGGCATGCATTCCACGTCTTTCATACTGCTTTTGAGTGACCTTATGCCAATCCTGGTACAAAAATTTAAGCAGTTCTTCTTTGTTTGATGGCTTGTGACTATCCATCTTCCTCTTGATTACATTCCAGAGGTTTTCAATGGGGTTCAGGTCTGGAGATTGGGCTGGCCCTGACAGAGATTTGATGTGGTGGTCCTTCATCCACACATTGATTGACCAAGCTGTGCGGCTTGGCGCATTGTCCTGCTGGAAAAAACAGTCTTCAGAGTTGAGGAACATTGGTTGAGCAGAAGGAATCAACTGTTTTTCCAGGATAACCTTGTATGCGGCTTGATTCATACATCCTTCGCAAAAAAGAAAATCTTGAAGCTAATATAATTCTTATTCCTAAACCAAACTTAAACCCAGACCAAATAATAAATTATAGGCCCATTTCCGTCATTAATACGGATTTAAAAATTTATCCCAAGATCATTGCTAATAGACTAAATTGTATTCTGCCCAGTTTAATTTCAAACGATCAAATTAGTTTTATAAAACACAGACAGTCTGTTGAAGGTACCAGACGATTAACCCCTTCACTACCAAGGGTGGTTTGCACGTTAACTCCCGGGCCAATTTTTACAATTCTGACCACTGTACCTTTATGAGGTCATAACTCTGGAACGCTTCCATGGATCCCGGTGATTCTGACATTGTTTTCTCGTGACATATTGTACTTCATGCTAGTGGTAAAATTGCATTCAAATAACTTGCGTTTATTTGTGAAAAAAATGTAAATTTGGCGAAAATTTTGAAAATTTCGCAATTTTCCAACTTTGAATTTTTATGCCCTTAAATCACAGCGATACGGCACACAAAAAACTTAATACATAACATTTCCCACATGTTTACTTTACATCAGCACAATTTTGGAACCAAAATTTTTTCTTGTTAGGAAGTTATAAGGGTTAAAAATTGACCAGCGATTTCTCATTTTTGCAACACCATTTTATTTTTAGGGACCACATCACATTTGAAGCCACTTTGAGGGGTCTATATGATAGAAAATACCCAAAAGTGACACCATTCTAAAAACTGCACCCCTTAAGGTGCTTAAAACCACATTCAAGAAGTTTATTAACCCTTTAGGTGCGTCACAGGAATTTTTTGAATATTAAAAAAAAATGAACATTTAACTTTTTTTCACAAAAAAAATACTTCAGGTTCAATTTTCTTTATTTTACCAAGGGTAACAGGAGAAATTGGACAGCAAAAGTTATTGTGCAATTTGTCCTGAGTACGCTGATACCTGATATGTGGGGGGGAACCACTGTTTCGGCACATGGCAAAGCTCAGAAGGGAAGGAGCGCCGTTTGACTTTTTCAATGCAAAATTGGCTGGAATTCAGATCGGACGCCATGTCGCGTTGTGAGAGCCCCTGATGTACCTAAACAGTGGAAACCCCCCCAAGTGACCCCATTTTGGAAACTAGACCCCCCAAGGAACTTATCTAGATATGTGGTGAGAACTTTGAACCCACAAGGGCTTCACAGAAGTTTATAACGTACAGCGGTACAATTAAAAAATCATATTTTTTCCACAAAAATGATCTTCTCACCCCCAATTTTTATTTTTCCAAGGGTAACAGGACCCTAAAAGTTATTGTGCAATTTGTCCTGAGTGCGCTGATACCCCACATGTGGGTGTAAACCACTATTTGGGCGCATGGCAGAGCTCGGAAGGGAAGCAGCGCCATTTGACGTTTTTGGCTGGAATTGAGATCGGACACCATGTCGCGTTAGGAAAGCCCCTGATGTACCAAAACAGTAGAAACCCCCCACAAATGACACCATTTTGGAAACTAGACCCCCCAAGGAACTTATCTAGATGTGTGGTGAGCACTTTGAACCCCCCATTGCTTCACTGAAGTTTATAACGTCCGGGCGTGAAAATAAAAAAATCGTATTTTTTCCACAAACATCATCTTTTAGTCCCCATTTTTTTTATTTTCCCAAGGGTAACAAGAGAAATTGGACCCCAAAAGTTGTTGTCCAATTTGTCCTGAGTACGGTGACACCCCATATGTGGAAGAAAACTACTGTATGGGGACACGTCGGGGCTCGGAAGGGAAGTAGTGACGTTTTGGAATGCAGACTTTGATGCCATGGTCTGCGGGTGTCATGTTGATTTTGGAGAGCCCCTGATGTACCTAAACAGTGGAAACCCCCCACAAGTGACCCCATTTTGGAAACTAGACCCCCTAATGAACTTATCTAGATGTGTGGTGAGCACTTTGAACCCCCAAGGGCTTCACAGAAGTTTATAATGCCCAGGCATGAAAATAAAAAAATCGTATTTTTTCCACAAACATGATCAATTAGTCTCCAATTTTTTTATTTTCCCAAGGGTAACAGGAGAAATTGGACCCCAAAAGTTGTTGTCCAATTTGTCCTGAGTTCGCTGATACCTCATATGTGGGAGAAAACTACTGTATGGGCACACGTCGGGGCTCGGAAGAGAAGTAGTGACGTTTTGGAATGCAGACTTTGATGGCATGGTCTGCGGGTGTCATGTTGCTTTTGGAGAGCCCCTGATGTACCTAAACAGTGGAAACCCCCCACAAGTGACCCCATTTTGGAAACTAGACCCCCTAATGAACTTATCTAGATGTGTGGTGAGCACTTTGAACCCCCCAGTGCTTCACAGAAGTTTATTACGACCGGGCGTGAAAATAAAAATATCGTATTTTTTCAACAAACATCATCTTTTAGTCCCTACTTTTTTTATTTTCCCAAGGGTAACAGGAGAAATTGGACCCCAAAAGTTGTTGTCCAATTTGTCCTGAGTACGCTGATACCTCATATGTGGGAGAAAACTACTGTATGGGCACACGTCGGGGCTCAGAAGGGAAGTAGTGACGTTTTGGAATGCAGACTTTGATGGATTGGTCTGCGGGTGTCATGTGCGTTTGGAGAGCCCCTGATGTACCTAAACTATTGAAACTCCCCACAAGCGACCCCATTTTGGAAACTAGACCCCCCACGGAACTTATCTAGATGTGTGGAGAGCACTTTGAACCCCCAAGTGCTTCACAGAAGTTTATAACGCCTGGGCGTGAAAATAAAAAAACATTTTTTTCCGCAAAATTATATTTTTGCCCCCAATTTTTTATTTTCCTAAGGGTAACAGGAGAAATTGGACCCCAAAAGTTGTTTTGTAATTTGTCCTGAGTAGGCTGATACCCTACATGTGGGGGTAAAACACTGTTTGGGCGCATGGCAGAGCTTGGAAGGGAAGGAGCACCATTTGACTTTTTCAACGCAGAATTGGCTGGAATTGAGATCAGACACCATGTTGCCTTTGGAGAGCACCTGATGTGCCCAAACAGTGGAAACCCCCAATTATAACTCCAACCTTAACCCCAACACATCCCTAACCCTAATCTGAGCCCTAGCCCTAACCCTAACCCTAGCCCTAACCCTAGCCCTAACCCTAGCCCTAACCCTAACCCTAACCCTAGCCCTAACCCTAGCCCTAACCCTAACCCTAACCCTAGCCCTAACCCTACCCTAACCCTAACCCTAGCGGGAAAATGGAAATAAATACATTTTCTTTTAGTTTTATTATTTTTCCCTAACTAAGGGGGTGATAACGGGGGGTTTGATTTACTATTTATGGCGGTTTTTATGTTTGTCAGCTGTCAGACGCTAAAAGACGCTTTTTATTGTAAAAATAGTTTTTGCATCACCACATATTGTGAGCTATAATTTTTCCGTATTTTGACCCACTGAGTCATGTGAGGTCTTATTTTTTGCGGGACGAGTTGACGTTTTTATTGGCACCATTTTCGGGCACGTGACATGTTTTGATCGCTTTTTATTCTGATTTTTGGGACGCAGAAACCAAAAATAACGCAAAAACAATAAAAGTACACATATTCGGTATCGCCACGTCCGTAACGACCCACCCTATAAAACTGTCCCATTAGTTAACCCCTTTAGCGAACCCCTTAAAAAATAAAAATAAAAAACGAAGCAAAAAATAATGATTTATTATCATACCGCCAAACAAAAAGTGTAATAACGCGCGATCAAAAAGACGCATATAAATATCCATGGTACCGCTGAAAACGTCATCTTGTCCCGCAAAAAACGAGCCACCACACAGCATCATCAGCGAAAAAATAAAAAAGTTATAGCTCGCTGAATAAAGCGATGCAAAAATAATTATTTTTTATATAAAATAGTTTTCATTGCATAAAACCGACAAAAACATAAAAAAACGACCTAAATGAGGTATCGCTGTAACCGTACTGACGTGAAGAATAAAACCTCTTTATCAATTTTACCGCACGCGGAACGGTGTAAACGCACCCCCCCCAAAAGAAATTCATGAAACGCTGGTTTTTGTTCATTCTGCGTCCCAAAAATCGGAATAAAAAGCGATCAAAAAATTCCACGTGCCCGAAAATGGTACCAATAAAAACGTCAACTCGTCCCACAAAAAATAAGACCTCACATGACTCGGTGGGTCAAAATACGGAAAAATTATAGCTCTCAATATGTGCCGCCAAACTTAAAAACCACCATAAATAGTAAATCAAACCCCCCGTTATCACCCCCTTAGTTAGGGAAAAATAATAAAATAAAAAAAATGTATTTATTTCCATTTTTCCATTAGGGTTAGGGTTAGGGCTAGGGGTGTGTTGGGGTAGGGTTAGGGCTAGGGATAGGTTAGGGTTAGGGCTAGGGCTAGGGTTAGGGTTAGGGCTAGGGTTAGGGTTAGGGCTAGGGTTAGGGTTAGGGGCGTGTTAGGGTTCGGGTTGGAGTTAGAATTGGGGGTTTCCACTGTTTGGGCACATCAGGGGCTCTCCAAATGCAACATGGCGTCTGATCTCAATTCCAGCCAATTCTGAGTTGAAAAAGTCAAATGGTGCTCCTTCCCTTCCAAGCTCTGCTATGCGCCCAAACAGTGTTTTACCCCCACATGTAGGGTATCAGCCTACTCAGGACAAATTGCAAAACAATTTTTGGGGTCCAATTTCTCCTGTTACCCTTAGGAAAATAAAAAATTGGGGGCAAAATTATCATTTTTGTGGAAAAAAATGATTTTTTTATTTTCACGTCCGAGTGTTATAAACTTCTGTGAAGCACTTGGGGGTTCAAAGTGCTCACCACACATCTAGATAAGTTCCGTGGGGGTCTCGTTTCCAAAATGGGGTCACTTGTGGTGGTTTCCACTGTTTAGGTACATTAGGGGCTCTCCAAAGGCAACATGACACCCGCAGACCATTCCATCAAAGTCTGCATTCCAAAACGTCACTACTTCCCTTCCGAGCCCTGACGTGTGTCCATACAGTAGTTTTATCCCACATATGAGGTATCAGCGTACTCAGGACAAATTGGACAACAACTTTTGGGGTCCAATTTCTCCTGTGTTCTCCTGTTGTGATTTAAGGGCAAAAAAATTCAAAGTTGGAAAATTGCGAAATTTTCAAAATTTTCGCCAAATTTCCGTTTTTCTCACAAATAAACGCAAGTTATTTGAATGAAATTTTACCACTATCATGAAGTACAATATGTCACGAGAAAACAATGTCAGAATCACCGGGATCCATGGAAGCGTTCCAGAGTTATGACCTCATAAAGGTACAGTGGTCAGAATTGTAAAAATTGGCCCGGTCATGAACGTGCAAACCACCCTTGGGGGTGAAGGGGTTAAAGTCTATGCGCAAAAAATGCACCAAAACCTGCAAAAAAACGCACACAAACACATGATGCATTTTTTTCATGCGTTTGTGTGCGCAAAAAACATGCAGCAAAAAAACGCAATTGTGAAAGTAGCCTTAAAAACATATCCCCATGGAGCCGTTAGGGCTGGCGGAATGCACCAAATTATAAAATAATAGTAGGTGCGTTCGCAGCCCGGGGTCCACCGTGCAGAGGTGGCACACTGCTGCTAAGTAATGGCGGAAGAATTGTGAAACCAGTCACACGTGGGTTACGTTACCCAATGTGAACAGGGACGAACTCTGTTAATGCATAGAGCCGCACAACCGCTGACCATAGATGCCGGAGCCTGTTAAGCTCACAGAGCCCGGCCAAAAGAGCGCACAGTGTACGGCCACAGAACTCTACCAAAAGACACTGGGTTAGAGTCATTCTAGGCCCACTGAACGCGCGGCGTCGCTGCCGCGAACGCCGCTATAGACGCTGACTATGGAGCACGTGCACTGAGGCGTGCCGAGTCCCTGGTGAGGACTGATGCCTGACTCAACCTCTGTCCTACCTAAGCCTGGACGCTAGCAGGCTAGGCTGCACAGCACATGCGTACCAAGGGTAGGGGTTTCTTAATGAGTCATTCACCATACATCACTCACTCCACATAGTTTGTAAATACAGTCTTATCCTAGCGCATGGCCGAGCGGCCATGCAAAACTTTTAATAGCCGCGAGCGTCCGGGACCTTCCTGGATTCTCGGATGGGCCAATCCGAACAGGAGCAGGACCTGAGCACGTGACCTTCAATCTCCAATGGGAGATCACTCCATGGGCATGCTCAGTGGCCTGACATGGGGACTTAGTCCCTGGAGAATCTGGCTTCTGAGCAGAATGTATTGTCATAGCTGCGCCAGAGTTGTCAGCAGCAATCAAACCTACGGAGCTGGTGTGGGCAGAGCGCCTGGACCGACGAGTTTGCTGAGCAACCTCCTCTGCGGCTGGAGAGGAATGGGATTCTCACTGTGCAGCGACAGAAATCCAACGCCTAACATTACCCCCCCTCCTAGGGCCCCCTCCCCTCTGAGCCTCGCTGCGCTCAAACTCCGCAATGAGAAGAGGAGCATGGATGTTCTCCACTGGTTCCCAGGTCCGAGCCTCAGGACCATGACCCTTCCAATCCACCAAGTAAAACTTTTTGCCCCGCATCACCTTGCATCCCACGATGGCATTGACCTCAAACTCGTTAGACGACAGGTCTGATGTCCCGGCAGATGGCTCAGAAAACCGGGACATGTGAACTGGCTTAAGGAGAGACAAATGAAACGTGTCCTAGATAGTCAAGTGTGGTGGAAGGGCCAGATGGTAGACCACAGGGTTAATCTGCTCAAGGACCTTGAAAGGGCCAATAAAGCGCGGTGCAAACTTAGCGGATTCCGCCCACAGCCTGATGCTTCGAGCGGAGAGCCACACTAAGTCGCCAGGGGTGGAAGTCAGAGCAGGGTGCCGGCGAGAATCAGCGGAGGACCTTATTCTCACCTTGGAGGCCCAGAAAGCATGCTGCGTGCGATCCCAAATGTCACGTGCCTCCACCACCCAGTCTGCCACCCTATAGTCGGTGGACGACACGGGCATGGGCACGGGGATGCGCGGATTCTGACTGTAATTTAGGAGGAATGGGGTTTGACCGGTGGAGTCAGCCACAGCGTTGTTCAAGGCGAACTCCGCCCACGGCAGCAAAGATGCCCAATCATCCTGCCTGGCCGAGACAAAATGTCGCAGGTATGTCACCAGGGTCTGGTTGGCTCTCTCAACCAACCCATTCGTCTCAGGATTGATAGGCCGAGGAGAGATTTAGCTCAATGCTGGGCAGATAACAAAGCTCTCTCCTTAACCGAGACGCAAACTGAGGACCCCGGTCGCTGACAATCTTATCCGGTATGCCGTGTAGGCGGAAAACACGTTTAATAAACAACGCTGCCAGGCCCCGTGCCGAAGGTAGCCGAGAGAGTGGTACCAGATGTACCATCTTAGAGAAATGATCGGTGACCACCCAAATGATGGTGCTGCCACTGCACTTGGGCAGACCCACCACAAAGTCCATACCAACCATCTCCCAGGGCCTGTCCGCAACTGGCAGGGGATAGAGTAACCCAGCGGGCCGCTGCCCAGAGGACCGATTCTGGGCGCAAGAGACGCACGCCTGAATATAGTCCCTGACGTCACGAGCCATATGCGTCCACCAGTACGTCCTCGCCAGGAGATCAGACGTTCGTTTGGTCCCAAAATGTCCCCCCACCCTGGACGAATGAGCCCAAGAGAGGACCTCCGGTCGCAGATGGGCAGGGACAAAAGTCTTGCCCGGAGGTACCGACTCGAGAGCAACTGGAGCCACGGTCCTCAGACTCTCCGATGGAACTATCAGCCGAGGCTCCGCCTCCTCCTCCTCTGATGACACCACAGAGCGAGAAAGAGCGTCGGCCCGGACGTTCTTCTCCCCGGAGAGAAAATGCAGGGTGAGATGGAATCGGGAGAAGAACAAGGACCATCTGGCCTGGCGAGAATTCAGCCGCTGGACAGTCTGTAGATAGACCAAATTTTTGTGGTCAGTGAACACCTGGAAAGGATGGCAAGCCCCCTCCAGGAGGTGTCTCCACTCTGAGAAGGCCAGCTTCATTGCTAGCGACTCTCTGTCACCGATGGAATGATTCCGCTCCACCGGTGTGAAGGTCTTAGAGAAGAAGCATGGGTGCTTCCGACCTTGCGAGTCCTTCTGGAACAGGACCGCTCCATCACCGACGGAAGAGGCATCCACCTCCAGAATGAAGGGCTTATCTACTTCGGCGCAATGTAGAATGGGAGCACTAGCGAAATGGGATTTAATAGCGGCGAAGGCCTTGGAGACAGTTTCCGACCACAGTTTGTTGTTTGTACCCTTCTTGGTGAGGGCTATCAAGGGTGCTACCAAAGTTGAGAAATGGGGGATGAATTGGCGATAGTAATTTATGAACCCCATAAAGCGCTGCACCGCTTCGAGAGAATGGGCTCCTGCCAATCCATCACCGCCTGTAGTTTGGCAGGATCCATGGCCAACCCCTGGGCCGAGATGATATAGCCCAGGAAAGGCAAGGACTCCTGCTCAAACACACATTTCTCCAACTTGGCGCAAAGGGAGTTTACCCGCAGGAGATTGAAAACTTTGCGAACATCTCTCCGGTAGGAGTCAGTATCTGGAGAGTAAATGAGAATATCGTCCAGATAGACTACTACCGAGGTGGTAAGCATATCCCGGAAGATATCGTTCACAAAGTCTTGGAAGACGGCTGGCGCATTACATAGCAAGAAGGGCATCACCAGGTATTCATAATGCCCATCTCTGGTGTTAAATGCCGTCTTCCATTCGTCCCCCTCACGGATGCGAATCAGGTTATAGGCTCCTCGCAGATCAAGCTTAGTAAACACTCTCGCTCCCCGTAGCCTATCGAACAGTTCCGATATCAGGGGTAGTATGAGATTCAATGGCTAGCACACGATAGGTACGGGGGTATGGTGCTAGTGAAGGAGGCTCATGAGTCCCACATAAATGTCTATTAGAATCACTGCACACATACACTTAAGGAGTATTTGCATATTAGTGAAATTTATTGAAAGCAAGTGCTCTTATAGTGATTGCGACAGAATGACGTATCGGTCATTCAAGACCTTGATCACATAAGTCGCCGTAGTAGATCTGAACTAAGGGCTGTCCTGAATTAGGTAATGGTCACTTATGCCTTTAGGTTAGCCAGGGTCAAAGCGGTCGCTCTATGTGGGGTGGTGGCGAGACGGTGGAACAAGGATACTTGTTCTTAACGGTTATGGCGTTAAGACCCCTGTAATCAATGCACAGACGTAATTCTCCATTCTTCTTTTGGACAAAGAAGAATCCCACTCCCGCCAGAGAAACCGACTTCCTAATGAATCCTCTTGCCAGATTCTCCCTGATATACTGAGACATGGCTTCTGTCTCTGGGAGAGATAGGCGGTAGACTCGACCCCGGGGAGGCTCAGCACCGGGCAAGAGGTGGGTCACCCTCCCAGGGCTGTGGGGTACTCGGTACCGGGCCGGTATCAGTGGGATGTGTCACAGCAGCGGTGACCCGGACCATGGCTCTGGGCGCCCAAGTAATAGGTGAAGTTGTTGTGAATAGTAGAATGTAATTAGGTAAATAGTTCGTGACGCCACCTGTGGTGTTCGGCAAGGGAGGTGTTAAGTCGACGCTGCAGACAGATCCTCCGGGACAGATGGTGTGGTGCAGCAATGATGTTATAGCCCTCCACAGGCAGGGCTGTTGTCCCAGGGCAGTGTAGATGTGGAGACACTTAGATGGTATAGTGTTTGGCGCAGGGGATGTAGCAGTGCCAGGCGGACGGACGCAGGAAGGAATGGAGGACACCAGGGCATGTAGTTCCAAAGCTTTACTCAGTCTGTAGTGCCCGCTTCTGTGCCGTGTCCTCCGGGTCAGGGACTCAGTCAACCCCCAGGCAAAATGGAAGGCTCCCTTCCACGCTCCGCCAACTTATGTGCCTTTTCTGAACGTCTCCTCTATAGCGCCTTTAAGTGTGAAGATCTCTTAGTACTGAGTTACACTGGAGTTCCTCCTGACAGATGTTCCCAAGAACTCTACTTGCACGGCAGACAGCTGTAGCCTGCTTTAGGGACTCTCTACTCCTGAGTCCCGGCTCTCTATCCGTGTTGCTGCTGTGCCCTCAAGTCTTAGATGGGAGTAGTGCATTTACAGCCCACTACTCCACCGGTGTCTGCTGCAGAACCATTAATTTCCATACAACCTCGGGGACCGGGCCCTGACCTTGCGCTTATAACTTCTAGGCAGGGTTCTTCCTCTAACCCATGTCCTCTGTGTTCCCTTTTACTCCTACGTTCCGTACTTGTCTTTCTCTCCTATGGAAGCTCAGGCTTCAGTTCAATGTCTTTCTCCTTCTTTCCTTTCCCGTGCCAGCTGGCTCAGGTCACTGAGGCAGCTGCAGCACTCCTTCTTCCATCCCTCTTCCAGGGCTCCCCACTCCTCTCCGAGCGGCTTCCTCTCTCAGACTCTCCTTCTGACTGACTGACCGACTGACCTGTAATCCTAAACCATACCGCTCTTTTATGTGTTCTCAACTTGTCAGCTCTTAGTTTTCAGCTCTGTTCCAGTCATCTAAAGCTAAGTTTTTCTGCTAATGTTCACACTTGATTTGGTTGGTCTATTCAGTTTTTTTGTGTGGTCAGCCAACCCTGGCTGGGGGCTGTGCTGAATTTCCACTCTTATTTATCAGTATTTTGCCAATTTGCTTTTTGTCCCTTACTAGTTTGGTCTCTTTTTGCTCTGTCTCAGAATATTTCAGAGTGCTGATATAGTGGGAGAAGTCTAGTGACTTCAGGGTTAATTTTGCTATCAGAAGTGTTGGACATTATTTTTGTAGGGTTTTTTGCAGGTTGCAGACAGTGTCTTTCCTTTCCTTTCTAGTTAGTTTGGGCCCCATCGTTTGCTCAGCCTATTTTCCTGCCTGTGTTTGTGCCTTCATCTTGTTTCACCGTCAATACATGTGTGGGGGCTATCTATTCCTTTGGGGTCTGCTCTGGGGCAGTTAGTTTTCCCCTTTTCATGCTTTAGGCTTATTTAGTGCTCCGGCTGTGGCGAAGCGTCTAGGAACATTGTAGGTACGCTCCACGGCTGCTGCTAGTTGTGTGGTAGGATTAGGGATCTGCAATCTGCATAGTTACCAACCTTTCTGGTTTTCTGTGACTTAGCTTGTTTTGCTTTTTTCTCCTCGGTGACCCATTCATAACAGTCTAGTGTTCCAAGCAGCGAACCACCAAAGGTGCTCTGCTTCTCTCTAAGCAAGGAGCCACAATGTGGTTTTGCTGAACTACTCTATTGTGTGGGGTGCGAGTGTTGGAGCGTGGTCAGGAGCCCCCAACTTACCTGGATGGTGGGGCACCACACCTTAGGAGAAGGTGCAGTACCTCTGTGGCGACTGAGCCTCAGGGGTGCCACAAGAGGTCAATAGGACAGTCGTAAGGGTGGTGCGGCGGAAGGGTCTCCACCGCCTTCTTGGAGAAAATGTCTGCATACTGCTGGTAAGGCTTGGGAAGCAAGGAGAAATCTGCGGGAACCTCAGAGGTAGCGACCTGTACGCAGTCCCTCAAACACCTACCCTCGCAGGACTTGCTCCAACCGATGATTTTTCCCGAGGACCACTCTATGTGAGGAGAGTGAGTTCGTAACCAGGGAACTCCTAGGAGGACCTGGTCGATACCTTCGGGCATGACCAGAAGAGACAGCATCTCCTGATGGGAAGGCGACAGTGAGAGTCTCAGTGGAGCAGTCAAGTGGGTGATTTGGGACGGAAGTGTCGCACCATTCACCACTCTGATAGTGACTGACTGAGGTAGCAGGACCAGGGGGATTGCGTGTTGTAGGGCGAAGGCAGAAGACATGAAATTGCCCTCCGCTCCAGAGTCCACACAAACCTCCACCACCAGAGTGGAAGAATTAAATTCTAGCGCCCCTTTAAACAAGAGCTTGGAGGAGAAAGTTGCTGTCTAGTAGGCCCCCTCCGATCACCAATAGATGGGAGCATTTCCCAGGCGCTGTGGGCACTGGTTAGCTAGGTGTCCAGTCTGCCGACAATGGACGCAAACTGAAGGTACCCACGTGGACCGGGCCCTGGACCCCGTGCGAGACACCTCCATGGCCTCTGGAGGCTCAGGCGGCTGACTGAGGGGTTCCAGCAGCCTAACAAAGTTTGTAGCCAATCTATATTGTTGGCGGGACTTGGAGCGCTCCAGCCCTCACTCAGTGAAGCGAATATTAATCCGGGTGGAGACCATAATGAGCTCCTCCAAGGTGGTGGGCACCTCCCTGGTGGCCAGGGCATCTTTGACATGATCAGCCATGCCTCTCTAGAAAATGGGTATGAGAACCTTATCCGGCCACTCAAGCTCTGAGGCTAGAGTTCTGAAGGGGATGGCATACTGACTGACCAGAGACGAACCCTGGGTTAGGGCCAGCAACTGTAGTGCGGTGTTGTGCGTGACCCGAGGTGCCAGGAACACCTGCTTCAAAGTGACCAGAAAATGGGTGGCACTCTGTACCAGGGGATCCCCACGCTCCTACAGCGGGTTGGCCCACTCCAAGGCCCTGCCCAACAGAAGGGAGATGATAAATTCCACGTTGGACCGCTCAAAGGGAAATTGTGTGGCCAGCAACTCCAGGTGAATGGAGCACTGACTCACGAAACCCCTGCATGAAGCACTATCACCCGCAAACTTTTCGGGCAGCGGGAGGCGAGACAAGGTCGGGGCAGGACTAGCCGTGGAGACACGGGCGACAGCCTCTGCAGCTGCTTGAACAGCGACCGAAGTAACATCCGCAGCTGAGGTGGAACGCTCTAGCGCTGCCAACCTACCCTCCAGCTGCTGGATGTATCTATGCAGTCGGTGTTCGTCCGCCATTATTAGCCAGACCCTGGCGCTAGGATAATGTTAGGGCTGGTGGAACGCACCAAATTATAAAATAATAGTAGGTGCGTTTGCAGCCTGAGGTCCACCATGCAGAGGTGGTAAACTGCTGCTAAGTAATGGCGGAAGAATTAAGCGGTGTGAAACCAGTCACACGTGGGTTACGTCACCCAATGTGAACAGGGACGAACTCTGTTAATGCACAGAGCCGCACAACCGCTGAACGTAGATGCCGGAGCTTGTTAAGCTCACAGAGCCCGGCCAAAAGAACGCACAGTGTACGGCCACAGAACTCTACCTCAAGGACACGGGGTTAGAGTCATTCTAGGCCCACTGAATGCGTGGCGTCGCTGCCGCGAACGTCGCTATAGACGCTGGCTATGGAGCACGTGCACTAGGGCGTGCCGAGTCCCTGGTGAGGACTGATGCCTGACTCAACCTCTGTCCTACCTATGCCTAAGCCTGGGCGCTAGCAGGCTAGGCTGCACAACACATGCGTACCAAGGGTAGGGGTTTGTTAATGAGTCATTCACCAGAGACATTCATGCGTGCATACATCACTCACTCCACATAGTCTGTAAATACAGTCTTATCCTAGCGCATGGCCGAGCAGCCATGCGAACCTTTTATAGCCGCGAGCGTCTGGGACCTTCCTGGCTTCTTGGATGGGACAATCCGAACAGGAGCAGGACCTGAGCACGTGACCTTCGATCTCCAATGGGAGATCACTCCACGGGCATGCTCAGTGGCCCGACATGGAGACTTAGTCCCTGGAGAATCTCGCTGCTGAGCAGCATTTATTGTCATAGCTGCGCCAGAGGTGGCAGCAGCAAGCAAACCCACAGAGCTGGTCTGGCAGAGCGCCTGGACCGACGAGTTTGCTGAGCAACCTCCTCTGTGGCTGGAGAGGAATGGGAGACCACTGGAAGTAAGGCTCGGGATTCTCACTGTGCAGCAACAGAAATCTGACGCTTAACAGGAACTGGGCAGAAAAAGACTTTGTATATCTAGGTTTAAAGTTTTCTAGGGATATTAACTCTTTGATCTCTACTAATCTCAATTATCTTATTAATTCTATTATTAAGGATTTTAATTTTTACAATGATACAGGACTTTCATGGTGGGGGAAAAATTGTCAAATCCATTATTTTGCCCAAAATATTATATGTTTTTCGATCTCTCCCGTTATCTGTTTCAACCTCATTTTTAACCAGCCTACAAGCTCATATTAATTTTTTTGTGTGGGCTAATAAAAGGGCTAGGATTGCTACTAATCAATTATTTAAAAGCAAGCCACATGGTGGAATGGGTCTGCCCAACATTACAGCATATTATTATGCTAATCTCATAAAGCAGTGTATTTGGTGGTGGTCTAGCCTATATAAACCATCTTGGATTGACTTGGAATTATTTTTCAATAAAGATACCCCACTAAACAGAATTATTTTCAATCTGCTTATCAAAAAAGGGACTTTCCCTATTAATCATCCTATTTTTTTAGCGATTTCGGAAGCTTGGATGAAATTATTCAGACTTAGAAGGCAAATTCCTAAATCAGAAATTATTAAAGTACTCCCTCTTTCTTTGGTTGAGGTTATTGCAGAGTTTAATATAGATCCACTCTGGGTTACTTGTGGTGTTACCAAAATTAAAGACATTTACGATGGTAAATTTTTCTACCCATTTACACAAATCGAGGCCACATTTGGGATTCCCTCTTCTGCCTTTTTACAATTCTTAATCTTGAAGAACCAAATGGAGCTTTTTCTGCAGACCAAACCATATCTCTCTGAACCTTCTGTCCTTCTGTTAAAAAATTTAGGTCATAATATTTTTTGGAGCATTCAATACCCTTATAAATGGTTTAACTTGGATCAAACCTTTTGTAAATCACCTTACATGATTAAATGGGAAGAGGACCTCCACCTTTCAGTACAGATAGACGATTGGGAAAAGGCGATTATAACAACGTACTCTTCCACTATTTCAATGACTCTCCAAGAGTCATTTTATAAACTATTATCACAATGGTACTATACTCCCTCTAGATTAGCCAAGATCAACTCAGACAACTCCACAAATTGTTGGAGAGAATGTGGGCAGATTGGTTCTCTATTTCACATATACTGGTCATGTCCAAAGATTAGACCATTATGGATAAAGGTTGAGTCCTTGATTGGTCAAATTTTAAATATTAATGATTTTATTTTAACCCCTCAGTTGGCCTTACTCTATATGGGCATTGATCAGTTCAATCCATCCTTAAGACAACTTATTCTTCACTTTTGTTTAGTTACCAAAAATTATATTGCTTTTTTTTTTGGAAGTCCCCTAATATTCCCTAATTACAAGATTTAATTAATAAAACTTCTTTACATAAATCTTATGAAAATAAAATTGCTATTTCAAATAACCGCTTTAACAAATTTGCTTGTAAATGGAACCGTTGGATAGAACTATTTCCATAAGGGCATTGTTTTTTATTTCTAGTTTATATTTGTGTAAAATATTTTGACTATGCTTTTGATCTGACAAATATCTATCTGTTCTATGTATTTTATGGATTGATTACATGACAATGCATTATTTCCCTTTCCCCCTACCCTTTCCCGGTTATTATAAATTTTAATAAAATTTATTGGGAAAAAAAAAATTAAATACCCTTATTATTATTACTACCTTCATGCAATTTTTGCAATTTATTTTTTACTTTTTAATTTTAGGATATTTGTTTTGTGTTTTGTTTTTCTCTGTGTAAAGGTCATGTGTTTAAATGCATTTACATTTTGCATACACATTAATTTACTTTTTCAGCTCAGACCCCAGTTTCTGCTTTTACATTACGTTGACTCTTTTAGAAGAGTCAGCCTGTCTGCATTTTCCGTTGACAGGCATGTGCGCCTATCCGTTATGATTGCCCCAGCCAAACTAAAAAACCTGCTCAGACAACACACTTGCAGCAGGGCATGACAGCACTTCCAAGGTGTAGAAGGAGAGGTCGGGCCAAACGTGGAGCTTGGTCAACCAATAGTTATAAAGGGCTCTGAATAATAAGGAACGACACTATTCACTTAAAGGGAATTGTCACCTCATTTTTCGCATATAAGCTGCGGCCACTGCCATTAGGGGCTTATCTACAGCATTCTGTAATGCGGTAGATACGCCCCCAATGTAACCTGAAAGATAAGAAAAGCAAGTTAGATAATACTCACCCAGGGGCGGTCCAGGTCCGATGAGTGTCGCAGGTCCGGTGCCTCCAATCTTCATGTGATGACGTCCTCTTCCTTGCTTCTGTCACTTGCCCTGTTGAGGGCAGAGCAAAGTACTGCAGTGCGCAGGCGCCGGGAAAGGTCAGAGAGGCCCGGCGCCAGCGCACTGCAGTACTTTACTCTGCCTTCAACAGGGCAAATCAGTACGCCTGCGCAGGATCAGCAGCAGAAGCAAGGAAGAGAACGTCATCGTATGAAGATGGGAGACGCCGCTACCTGGACCTGCGACACCCATCGGACGGGACCGCCCCCCAGGTGAGTATAATCTAACTTGTTTTTCTTATCTTTCAGGTTACATCGGGAGCTTATCTACAGCATTACAGAATGCTTGGTCAACTTCTCCCTCCTCGTCATAGTTACACCCACAGATAGTCCGTGCTGATTTATGGTCTCATGAAAATGTCAGTTGGTGGACATCCCCCCGAGTTGCACCTGCTGTGCATGGCCCTCCCCTGTAATCCTTCTGGGTGATAAAAGCCGGCACCTCTGCAAGCAGCGTTGTCTGAGGGTAATCATTTTAGCAAGTCTTCCAAAACGGCCCTCTGGCATGCATGCACTGAATATGGCACGTCTGCCTCCGACATGAGAGAAGCAAACTTCTCCTTGTACCATGGGTCAAGAAAGATACACAGCTAGTATTTCATGTTTGACAAAATGTGTTTCACGCAAGGATCTTGGGAAAGGCATCTGGACATGAACTCTGCCATGTGTGGCAGACTACAAAGAGTCAAATATTCAATGTCCTCACCAGGAACACTAGCTTTTCTCTCCTTTTCACGATGCATAGCCTCCTCCTTCTCTACAGGCCATCCATGGTGGACAGGCATGAAGCTCTGATTAGGAGTCCTCTCTGTAGCGCAGACCAAAAACTCCTGTTCGCCTCCTCCTCCTCCTGCTGTTCCTTGTCATCTTGTTATCTTTGCCACACATCTAAGTGGTCTGTATAACCCCTTCCCCCTTTTATGACCTCTGCTTAACTCAGTACATCTGGTCTGGGCAGTCACACCCCACTTTCACTCACACCTGATTGTCTTTAGCTGCACATATATTCAGTACCATGGGTCTGCTCTAGACGTAGTCGGCTCCATCTATTTCAAAATCCACATTTCAAAGTACAGATTTCTAAGTATACCACTCTGAATTAGACTAGAATTGGACTGGAATTGACTGTAAGGTAGCGGACTATAACATCACAACAATGTTTTGGCTTCTTTTTACTATCGACCCCATACTACTCAATTTTTCCCTAACTCCAGTAATCCCCCCTTCTAGTAAGGAACTAGTCATTTCTCCCTCAAACCTTCCCAGTCATCTCACCTCTTCATCAGAACTGTTCCTCCACATACAATCCTTTTTCTCCAGACACACACGGTCACATCATGTCCTATCCTGCTCCCACCTTCTAATGCTCTGTCTACTACTCCTCATTGCTGGCGACGTATCCCCAAATCCTGGCCCTCCTCAACACATCCCTACACTCACTTCCAACACCCTGCCACGATCCTCTACACGTCTTCGCAACCATGATAACCTTATACTCATTCATCCAGCCCCACTCCCCCAACCCCCTTACCTGGAGCTCTATGGAACGCATGCTCTGTCTGCAACAAGCTGTCACTTATCCATGACCTCTTTATCACCAACAAACTCATTCCTTGCCATCACTGAAACCTGGCTCACTCCCTCTGACACCGCCTCTCCAACTGCGCTTTCCTATGGCGGATTCCATCTCTCTCACACCCCTCGCCCCAGCAACAAACGTGGTGGAGGAGTTGACTTGCTCCTGTCTGATACCTAATCCTTTAACCCAATTCCTCTGCCACCCTCTGCTACTCTTCCCTCGTTCGAGGTGCACTCCGTCCGCATCTATTCCCCCTCCAACCGGCTGTCATCTACCGCCCCCCAGAACTAGCCATCTCCACCTTTCTCGACCACTTCACCACCTGGCTACTCTATTTCCTTTCTGCTGACATCCCCGCTATCAACATGGGCAATTTCAACATCCCCATTGACACTTCCACCCCGGCTGCCTCTAAACTATCGCTCACGGCTTCCCTCGGCCTCACTCAATGGTCCACTGCGGCCACTCACAAAGATGGTCACACGCTGGACCTTATCTTCACCCGTTTCTGCTCCCTCACTAATCTCAATAACTCACCCCTCCCCCTGTCTGACCACAACCTACTGACATTCTCTTCCCTCTCCTCTCCCACTGCGCAACCCCCGCTCCATAAACTTGCTCACCCTCGCAGGAATCTCACACACCTCAATTTGCAATAACTCTGAGTACCTTATCCCTCTTACAGACATAGCTTCCCTTCATGACACAGATGTTGCTACCACTTTTGATATCACCACAATAACAGCAACACTTGATTCGGCTGCCCCCTCACACAGAGCAAAACTCGAGCAATCAACAGGCAGCCCTGGCTGTCCAGCCTGACCAAAGAACTGAGACGGGTTTCCAGGGTAGCTGGGCGGAGATGGAAGAGAACCCACTCTCCTGAGCACTTCAACGCATACAAGCAGTCCCTTGCCAGCTTTAAGTCCACGCTCTCTGCTGCAAAACAAACTTACTTTGCATCTCTCATATCCTCCCTGTCTCACAACCCTAAACAACTCTTCAACACTTTCAAGTCTCTACTCTGTCCCACAGCACCTCCTACCTCTCCTCTCATTTCTGCTGAAGACTTTGCCTCCTTTAAGCAGAAGATCAATACGATGAGACAAAGCTTTTGCCCACAGCCCCCAATGCCCCTCTTAGCCGCTCAGCCCTGTCCTGCAAAAGCCAGCTTCTCCACCATGACAGAAGATCAGCTCTCCACCCTTCTGTCAAGATCACACCTCACCACTTGTGCCCTCGACCCGCTCCCGTCCCACCTCATCTCTAACTTGGCCACAGTCTTCATCCCAACTCTAACACACCTCTTCAACCTTTCACTTAAAAATGGTGTCTTTCCCTCATCCTTCAAACATGCCTCAATCACACCCATCCTCAAAAAGCCCTCCCTTGACCCATCCTCTGTGTCTAACTATCGCCCGATATCTCTTCTCCCTTACGCCTCAAAACTACTGGTACAGCATGTATATCTTGAACTGTCCTCCCACCTCTCCTCCTGTTCCCTCTTTGACCGGTTACAATCTGGCTTCTGACCGCATCACTCAATTGAAACTGCCCTAATTAAAGTCACTAACGACTTACTGCCAAGAGCAAGCGACACTACTCTGTCCTCCTTATCCTGGACCTGTCCTCTGCCTTCGACACCGTGGACCATTCCCTCCTGCTTCAGATTCTCTCATCTCTTGGCATCACAGACTTGACCCTATCCTGGATCTCATCATACCTAACAGACTGAACATTTAGTGTCTCCCTCTCACACACCATCTCCTCACCTCGCCCCCTGTCTGTCGGTGTTCCTCAAGGTTCAGTCCTAGGACCCCTACTATTCTCCATCTACACCTTCGGCTTGGGACAGCTCATAAAATCCCACGGTTCACAGTATCACCTCTACGCCGATGACAGAGATCTACCTATATGGACCCGACCTCACCTCCTTACTGACCAAAATCCCACAATGTCTGTCTGCTATCTCAGCCTTCTTCTCTGCTCGCTTTCTCAAGCTGAACATGGACAAAACAGAATTCATCATCTTTCCTCCATCTCACGCTACCCCTCCACCAGTCCTATCCATCAATGTCAATGGCTGCGCACTTTCTCCAGTCCCGCACGCTCTGTGCCTTGGGGTGATCCTCGACTCTGCGCTCTCTTTCAAACCACATATCCAAGCCCCCGCCTCCTCCTGCCGCCTCAAACTCAAAAATATTTCCCGGATCCGCTCATTCCTCAACCATGAAACCACAAAAACACAAGTGCATGCTCTTATCTCCCGCCTCGACTACTGCAACCTCCTACTCTCTGGCCTCCCCTCTAGCTGCCCGACTAATCCACCTGTCTCCCCGCTATTCCCCAGCCTCCCCCATATGCCAGGCCCTTCACTGGCTTCCTATTGCTCAGAGGCTCCAATTCCAACCTAACCATGACATACAAAGCCATCCACAACCATACATCTGTGACATGGTCTCCAGGTACCGACCCGCACACAACCTTTGATCATCTCAAGATCTCCTTCTCTACTCCCCCCTTATCTCTTCTTCCCACAACCGCATACAAGGCTTCTCCCGTGCGTCCCCCATACTCTGCAACTCTCTGCCGCAACACATCAGACTCTCACCATCAATGGAAACCTTCAAGAAGAACCTGAAGACCCACCTGTTCCGACAAGCCTACAGCCTGCAATGATCCTCGGTCTACTGAACCACCGCCTGACCTGCTCTACCCTCTCCTACTGTATCCTCACCCATCCCTGTAGATTGTGAGCCCTCGCGGGCAGGGTCCCCTCTCCTTATGTACTTGTGTTTCCCTTGTCTTTCACGTTTATTATACTTTTCTACATTTCCTCTTTTCACATGTAAAGCGCCATGGAATAAATGGCGCTATATAAATGCATAATAATAATAATCACCCAATGGCTTGAGAATACTGTGTGAGGCTGTGCTGTGTGGTATCAGCCACTGTAAACTCTTGCTCCATAGCCACTTGCTCGGCATTCAACACTTCCTCTGAGATTCTGCAGTGAACGCTTTAATATACAAAGCAACGGGTTACGCTGACAATAGCGTCATCAGCGCTCACCATCTTGATGCAGTACTCAAAGTTTTGAAAACCTCAGAATTGTCATCGATCCACACCCAATCAGCAGTTGTTATGTGTGGGGGCTGAGTGTTTCTCTGATGGGCATTGAGAAACGAATTCAGACACTGCTCTCTGCTGCTCACTAAGTCTTGCCAACATATGAACTGCCTACTGCTTCAACACATTTATCTAACTATCCCTGTGTTGCCTATTCAAAATTTTCTTCATAACAAGGATCCTTGTATCTTGTTTTCTCACGCTTAATGCATTTAATAGCCCTCTGTGTCTGTACTTTTACACATACTGGTTGGTAACCGATTCCGGTTCATGCAGCATCACATGAACACCCGATTTCTTACATTATGGCTGGTCAGAACAATGAAAGCAATTGTTACCCTCCACCTTTCGTGTCTCCCCTATTTCCTCACAGATTGTAAGCTTGCGAGCAGGGCCCTCATTCCTCTTGGTATATGTTGTTTATGTGATTATTGTTATTCTGTAATGTCTTTTATTGACTGTACAAGTCCCCTCTAAAAAGTAAAGTGCTGTGGAATATGTTGGGGCTATAGAAATAAAATTATTATTATTAACCCCTTAACAACTGCCGATATGCCTTTTAATGGCAGCAGTTAAGGGTACCTATTCCTCAGCGCCTGAGAAATAAGGGTATAGCGCCCCCCAGCGTCAGAAAATCTTTGGGGTCTCGGCTACTGGGGGTAGCTGAGACACTGGAGAACATGATTCAGGTCGGTTTTTACCGACCCCAGTGTTGCAATCACCATTATTCACGGAATAACAGCAACTCAAATAATCAGATTTCCCATTTATCTCTCTCTCCTCTGATATGATCTAGCATATCAGGGGAAAGAGAAATGGTGTCCTTTCAGCTCCCCGGTACTTACGATGTCCCCCGGTCCCTTGGGCTATGTCCCCCAGCCCTCACCGGGAAAAAAAATGGTGAGCGCATGCGCAGTGCACCCGCCGAGATCACCCGGCAACAATAGATTTATCCTATTGGTTCATTTTGATCACTGTGATAGACCCTATAACAGTGATCAAAATAAAGAGGGTGTTGATTTACTATTTTTTTTATCACATCCGTAGGTAAAAATAATAAAATAAAAAAATGTATTTTTTTACATTTTTGCATTAGTGTTAGGGCTAGGGTTATAGTTTGGGTTATAGCTAGAGTTAGGGTTGCACAAGGGTTAGGGTTATGGTTGGGTTTATAGTTGGGGTTATAGCTAGGGTTAGGGTTGGGGCTATGGTTGAGCTAGGTTTAGGGTTAGGACTAGGGTTGGGTTGGGGTTATAGCTAGGGTTAGGGTTATGGTGGGGGCTATAGTTGAGGTTATAGCTAGGGTTAGAGTTGGGGCTATGGTTGAGCTAAGGTTAGGGTTGGGGCTAGGGTTGTGTTGGAGTTAGGGTTGTGCTGGGGTTAGGGTTGTGGTGTTGGTTTTAGGGTGGTGTTGGGGTTAGGGTTGTGGTTAGGGTTATTGTCATGAACTCATTTTCTGCTCCACCAGTTGAGAGTTCCCCTTCCGTTCTCCCTCTGGTGGTGACAGGAGGTAGTTCGGTTGGTTTAAGTGGTAGTGATCTGCCACCTGATGAGGAAGATAACGATTGGATCTCTGGAGTATCAGACTGGATATAAGACAGCCGACGCCCTTCTCCGGGTGCTGGTGATTCAGTCTGCTTCTCAGGTCCTGGAATTCAGCTCTCTTCCAGTCTTCTCAAGTTAAGTTTGTTTTTTGCTATTGTTCACACTTGCGCTTGTTGGTCAATTCAGTTTTTTTGTGTAATCAGCCTGCCCCTGCTGGGGCTATGCTGAAATTCCACTCCTATTAATCAGTATTTGCCAATCTGCTTTTTGTCCCTTATTAGATTGGCCTCTTTTTTGCTGTCTCAGATTTTTCTAGTTTTTTTTTTTGGCAGATTGCAGACAGTGTCTCTCCTTTTCTGTCCTTTTTAGTTAGCCGGGCCCCATCGTTTGCTCAGCCTATTTTCCTGCCTTTGTATTTTCATCTTGTTTCACCGTCAATACATGTGGGGGCTGTCTTTCCTTTGGGGTCTGCTCTGGGGCAGTTAGTCTTCCTCTTTTCCTGCTTTAGGCTTGTTTAGTTCTCCGGTTGTCACGAGGCGTCTAGGATCAACGTAGGAACGCTCCACGACTGCTGCTAGTTGTGCGGGTAAGTTCAGGGACCTGCAATCTGCATAGTTACCAACTTCTCTGGTTTTCTGAGACTTAGCTTGTTGTCTTTTTTTCCTCCTCGGTTTCCCATTCATAACAGGATCACCAGCCATACCGCAGATTCTAGGGTACTCAAAAGCAGGAAAGAATTGTTAGAGAAAGAAAAAAAAAAAAAGTGTCAGAATTTTTTTTTTTTTAATTGTGTATTTTTACCTGTGCAGCAGGTTAAAATTGTCATCTCCTTGCTGCACGGACTTTTTCTCTGACACCTGAAAATCCAATTCTGACTAATGTGGATGCATTTTTTCAGGCCTTAGGGTTGTTGTATGATGAACCTAATGCCGTTGATCAAGCTGAGAGAACCCTGTTGGCATTAAACCAGGGTCAGGATCCTGCAGAGTTGTACTGTCAAAAATTCCAAAAGTGGACGGTTCTTAGTACATGGAACGATAGTGCATTGGCAGCTCTCTTTCGGAAAGGTTTGTCAGAGACCATAAAAGATGTTATCGTGGGATTTCCTGTTCCCTCTGGTCTGGATGGCGTTTACGTGAACGTAAAACTACACAGGAGGCGCTGCCACCTTTTGAACAAATGTCTGAACCTATGCAATGTGATGGGGTTTTGTCTAGGGTGCAACGTCGGGAGTTTAGGAGGCGTAATAAGCTGTGTTTTTTCTGTGGAGATGCCTCTCATACTATTTCTGTCTGCCCTAAACGAGAGAAACGTTTTGCACACACATTTGCTGTGGGCAGTATACAACCTAAGTTCCTTTTGGCAATTACTCTGATCTGCTCCTTGTCTACATTTTCCACTAAGGCTTTTGTGGATTCAGGAGCAGCTCTGAATCTGATGGATTTGGACTTTGCTAAACGTTGTGGTTTGTCCATGACGCCTCTGCAGACGCCCATTCCTTTGTGGGGTATTGATGCCACTCCTTTGGCGGAGAATAAACCTCAGTTTTGGACCCAGGTGATAATGCGAGTTGCCCCAGACCACCAAGAAAATTGTAAATTTTTGTTGCTGCATAATTTGCATGATACTATTGTTCTGGGTTTCCCCTGGTTGCAAACTCATAACCCAGTTTTGGATTGGAAATCTGTGTCTGTGGTGAGTTGGGGTTGTCAGTGTTTTCTTAGGGACGCTCCTGTTTTCTCCACCTCTCCTCAGTCTCATGATATTCCTGATTATCTGGCTGATTTCTCTGATGTTTTTAGTGAGAGTAAGTCTGTGTCTTTGCCTCCTCATAGGAGTTATGACTGTGCAATTGAGTTGATGCCTGGGTGTAAATTTCCCAAGGGTCGGCTTTTCAACTTATCTGTACCCGAACATGATGCTATGCAATCCTATATTAAGGAGTCGTTGGAGAAGGGTCATATTAGACCATCCTCATCACCGTTAGGCGCGGTTTTTTTGTGTGGCCAAGAAAGATGGTTCATTAAGACCGTGTATTGATTATCGTTCCCTTAACAAGATGACGGTTAAATATCAATACCCATTACCTCGGATGTCTGAGTTATTCTCCAGAGTTAAGAGTGCCTGCTGGTTTACTAAGCTTGACCTCAGGGGGGCGTATAATCTTATTCGCACCAAGCACGGGGATGAATGGAAGACGGCGTTTAATACTCCGGAGGGACATTTTGAGTACCTGGTGATGCCTTTTGGGCTCTCTAATGCCCCTTCTGTCTTCCAATCCTTTATGAATATTTTCCGAGACTTTGTGGATAAGTTTTTGATCATCTATCTGGATATTTTGATCTTTTCTAGTGATTGGGATTCCCATGTGGAACATGTCCGGACTGTGTTCCGGATTTTGAGGGAGAATTCCCTGTTTGTTAAGGGATCGAAGTGCCTCTTTGGTGTACAGAGGATTTCATTTTTGGGCTTTATCTTGTCTCCATCAACTATTGAAATGGACCCGGCCAAGGTACAGGCCATTTATGATTGGGTTCAGCCTACTTCTTTGAAGGCTCTCCAGAAGTTTTTGGGTTTTTCTAATTTCTATCGTTATAGGTAATTTTTCTAGTATTGTCAAACCACTGACTGATCTGACCAAGAAGGGAGCTGATGTGCTGAATTGGACTCCTGAGGCTATCTCAGCATTTCAGGAGCTTAAGCGGAGATTTACTTCAGCTCCAGTTTTACGGCAACCTGATGTCTCACTTCCATTTCAAGTGGAGGTGGACGCTTCTGAGATTGGTGCAGGAGCTGTGTTGTCCCAAAAAGACCCTGTGACTTCTAAGATGAATACCTGTGCCTTCTTTTCTCGAAAGTTTTCCCCATCTGAACGCAACTATGACGTGGGGAATCAGGAATGGTTGGCCATGAAATGGGCATTTGAGGAGTGGAGACATTGGTTGGAGGGAGCTAGACATCAATTTGTGGTCCTGACCGATCACAAGAGTCTGATTTATCTGGAGTCGGCCAAACACTTGAATCCTAGACAGGCTAGATGGGCCTTGTTTTTCACGCGTTTTAATTTTGTGGTCTCTTTTCTTCCGGGCACTAAGAATGTTAAGACAGACGCCCTTTCAAGGAGTTTCTTTGCTGATTCTCTTAATGTGACCGAGCCTACTACTATCCTAGGTGAGGGGGTAGTTCTTTCTGCCATTTCGCCCGATTTGAGACGCGCCCTGGAGGAATTTCAGGAGGATAAACCTGAGCGTTGCTCTATGGGAAGATTGTATGTTCCTGACCAGTGGAGAAAGAGAGTGATGTCTGAAGTCCATTGCTCCACATTGGCTGGTCATCCGGGTATTTTTGGTACCAGAGATTTGGTGAGTCGGTCGTTTTGGTGGCCTGCCTTATCTCGTGATGTCAGGAATTTTGTACAGTCCTGTGGGACTTGTTCTCGGTCTAAACCCTGTTCTCGTTCTAATGGGTTGCTGATGCCCCTGCCGGTGCCCAAGAGGCCATGGACCCATATCTCAATGGATTTTATTTCTGATCTTCCTGTCTCTCAGACAATGACGGTTATCTGGGTGATTTGTGATAGATTTTCTAAGATGGTCCATCTTGTACCACTCCCAAAGTTGCCATCTTCCGCTGAGTTGGTGCCCTTGTTTTTACAACAGGTGGTTCGGTTACACGGGATTCCTGAGAACATTGTGTCCGATAGAGGGGTCCAGTTTGTTTTCAGATTCTGGAAAGCCTTTTGTTCCAATCTGGGAATTCAGTTATCCTTCTCCTCCGCGGTTCATCCCCAGACCAATTGGCAGACTGAGAGAACAAACCAGACCCTGGAGTCTTATTTAAGATGTTTTATATCTGCTGATCAAGATGATTGGGTCTCATTTTTGCCCTTGGCCGAATTTGCGCTGAACAATAGAGCTAGTTCTGCCACTCTGATGTCACCCTTTTTCTGTAATTTTGGGTTTCATCCTCGATTCTCTTCAGGGCAAGTGGAATCTTCATCCTGCCCAGGTGTGGACGTGAGAATGCAGCAGATATGGGACCAAGTGGTGGATAAGTTGTCACTCTCTCAGGAAAAGGCCCAGCGTTTTTCCAACCGGCGTAGGACCATTGGTCACCGGTTTAAAGTGGGTGATATGGTTTGGCTGTCATCTAAGAATATTCCTATGAAGGTTGCATCTCCAAAATTTAAGCCAAGATTTATTGGACCTTATAAGATTTTGGAGATTCTTAATCCTGTTTCTTTTCGATTGGCTCTTCCAGTTACGTTCAAAATCCATAACGTATTTCACAAGTCACTGTTGAAGAGGTTTGTTGAGCCAGTAGTTCCTGTGGCGGCACCTCCTGATCCTGTATTGGTTAAAGGCAATGTGGAATATGAGGTAGAGAAAATATTGGATTCTCGTTTGATTAGACGGAGACTCCAGTATTTGGTCAAATGGAAGGGTTATGGCCAGGAGGATAATTCTTGGGTCTCTGCCTCTGATATTCATGCCAATAAATTGGTTCATGCTTTTCACCGGGCCCATCCTCATCGGCCTGGTGGCATGGATGAGGGTTCGGTGACCACTCCTCAAGGGGGGTACTGTCATGAACTCATTTTCTGCTCCACCAGTTGAGAGTTCCCCTTCCGTTCTCTCTCTGGTGGTGACAGGAGGCAGTGCGGTTGGTTTAAGTGGTAGTGATCTGTCACCTGATGAGGAAGATAACGATTGGATCTCTGGAGTATCAGACTGGATATAAGACACCCGACGCCCTATCCGGGTGCTGGTGATTCAGTCTGCTTCTCAGGTCCTGGAATTCAGCTCTCTTTCAGTTTTCTCAAGTTAAGTTTGTTTTTTGCTATTGTTCACACTTGCGCTTGTTGGTCAATTCAGTTTTTTGTGTAATCAGCCTGCCCCTGCTGGGGCTATGCTGAAATTCCACTCCTATTAATCAGCATTTGCCAATCTGCTTTTTGTCCCTTATTAGATTGGCCTCTTTTTTGCTCTGTCTCAGAATATTTCAGAGTGCTGATATAGGTTTAGAAGTCTAGTGACTTCAGGGCTAATTTTGCTATCAGAAGTGTTGGACAATATTTTTGTAGGTTTTTTTGGCAGATTGCAGACAGTGTCTTTCCTTTTCTGTCCTTTTTAGTTAGCCGGGCCCCATCGTTTGCTCAGCCTATTTTCCTGCCTTTGTATGTATTTTCATCTTGTTTCACTTTGCAATACATGTGGGGGGCTGTCTTTCCTTTGGGGTCTGCTCTGGGGCAGTTAGTTTTCCTCTTTTCCTGCTTTAGGCTTATGTAGTTCTCTGGTTGTGACGAGGCGTCTAGGACCAAAGTAGGAACGCTCCACGACTGCTGCTAGTTGTGCGGGTAAGTTCAGGGATCTGCAATCTGCATAGTTACCAACTTTCTCTGGTTTTCTGAGACTTAACTTGTTGTCTTTTTTTCCTCCTCGGTTTCCCATTCATAACAGGTTATGGTTGGTGTTAGAGATGTGTTGGTGTTAGGGTTGGGGTTAAGGCTGTTAGGGTTGGAGTTAGAATTGGGGATTTCCACTATTTAGGTAAATCAGGGGGTCTCAAAATGCGACATGGCGCCCGCCATTGATTCCAGCCAATTTTGCATTCAAAAAGTCAAACGGTGCTCCCTCCATTCTGAGCCCTGCCATGCACCCAAACCGTGGTTTTTACCCACATACAAGGTATTGGCGTATTTTGTGGCCCATTTTCTCCCGATACCCTTGTGAAAATAAAAAATTTTAGTTTTGGTTCTAAAGGAAATTTTTTGTGAAAAGTAAAATATTCATCTTTTCCTTCCACATTGCTTTAGTTCTCGTGAAGCACTTTAAGGGTTAATAAACTTCTTGAATGGTTTTTTTGCACCTTGAGGGGTGCAGTTTTTAGAACAGTGTCACTTATTTTTTTCTGGCATATTGACCCCCCAAACTCACTTCAAATGTGAGGAGGTCCTTAAAAAAATGGTTTTGTAAATTTTGTTGAAAAAATAAGAAATCGTTGGTCAACTTTTAACCCTTATAACGTCCTAACACAAAAAAATTATGTTTCCAAACTAGTGCTGATGTAATGTAGACATGTGGGAAATGATATTTACTATTATGTGCGATATAAGGGCACAAAAATTAAAAGTTTGAAAATTGCTCAATTTTAAAATTTTTTGCCAAATTTCCATTTTTCATAAATAAACGCAAGTCGTATTGAAGAAATTTTACCACTAACATGAAGTTCAATGTCATGAAAAAACATTCTCAGAATCAGTGGGATCCGTTGACGCATTCCAGAGCTATAACCTCATATAGTGACAGTGGTCAGAATTGTAAAAATTGGCTTGGTCATTAAGCACCAAATTGGCTCTGTCACTAAGGGGTTAAAGTTAGAATTATAGCTTGTGAGCAGGTCACAAATCAGTCGGTGACGAGGCAAATTAAAGCACTGCTGCAGCAAAGCTAGTCTGCCAAAAGCCTGAGATTACATTTGGAAATGTGCGTTGACAAGCCGTACTTTGGCAAGTAGGTCACGCGAGTCAGGTTGTTTTTAAAAACGCTGTTCAGCACGTGACCCATGCATGGAAAGTGTACCAGCTTTCCGAGCTTTAAAGCCACCACCAAGTTACACCCATTATCACACACAACCAGACCTGGTTGGAGGTTCAGCCGGGAGAACCTTTGATTGGTCTGTTCTTTTATCACCTTCAACAGCTCGGCTGCATTGAGCTTTATCACCTAAACAGATGAGCTTCAGCAGAGCGTGCTTCGGCTTTGCCAAGCCAGTGCTGCAGACCTCCCAGCTGGGGAGTGATGGGGAGGCTACTTTCAGTGATGAGGAGAGACAAGGACTGTAATACAAGGAGATTGAAACCCTGAAGGAAGTTGGGACCGCTATTCTTGGTGTGGGTAAGATGTGTGATGTCCCAGCCTCTGTCTCTGTCCCAGACACCACCAGGTTCAACCAGTGTGCCATAAGGGACTGCGTTGGCCAGATCATGGCTGATATTGTGTAACACGTGTTTATGTAACGTGTTGATGGCACTCCGGGAAAAATAGTGTTGGATGGTAATCGAGTACCATGGGGCTGCCACTGCCAAGAGTTTGCGGAAGGACTCAGTTCCCACAAGTCAAAAAGGCAAAATTTCCAGGGCTACCAATCTGGTTATGTGGGTGTTTAGCGTTTTCGCCTGTGGGTGGGTCAATATTTCTGCTGTCTGTTAAACGTCTAGGGCAGGGACAAGTGAATGCTGCACTGGAACAACGAACTGGATGTGGTTTCTAACTCTTGTGCCTGCGCAACTACAGGTTGTGGGCAGGAGGCATCAGTGCCTGTTTCATGGACAGCAGATTGGAAAGGTCGTTACACAGGGGAAGGGGCAGTGGTTTTACCATCAGGCAAACATTTTGTACCCAGGCATTACGCCCACCTACTGGAGTGCTTGGCTGCCATGTGCTTTTACATGCTGCTGGTGCTGTTGGCAGTGTTCTTGCCTCTTCTTAGCTTAGTTTGGCAGATGATGCAAATTACAGTTGTTTTGTCTGAGGGAATTTGAGAAAAAATTGCCATACAGATGAACAACGCAACCCTTGGCCTGTTATTTAGCCGAGTGCAGGGGGCTCTGTGGAACAGTTGACCGAGCTCTCCCTCTGGTCAAACTACTACCTCTTCTTGCCTGTTTTTATGCTGTGGACCAATCTCTGTCTGCATTGCTCTGCTCGCTAGGCATGCCAAGTTGGATCAGTGGCCTCATAATCGATCACGTCATCTTCCAATTCCTCAATCTGATCCTCCTTCTGAGTTGCGATTTTAGGCTGACCTGATGCAACTGTGCATCATGATTATCCTCCACCTCTTCATATTTGAATTGACCTTCCCCAACGTGGCTTTCTCCTGGCCGTGGGTGCTTAAACGTTTGGGCATAACTGCACTCCTCCTCCTCATGGCTATCTTTAATGGTGCAAGTTGAGAGGACTGACAAATTACAAGGAAACGTAAACAGTTCCTCAGAGTGGCCAGCGTTGGGGTCTTATGTCTCCTGGGATGCTTGATGGTGAGACGAAGGAGGAGCAAGTTGAGGATTCAGAGGCCCAGCCTCTTGGCTACTGAGACTGGACAGTGTGGAAAACTTTGTGGTGCTGCTTGTCAACACACTGGAGCCTTTGTCTGCCATCCAACAACATCCTGGCAATTGTCTGGGTTGGTCAGTAGTGTAGCGCACTGACCACATTTTGACAGGAAGCTAGAACGAGATCCATTCACCTTCTGATTTGTAATACGGCTTTGGCGGGCACAACCACATCCACGTCCCTTAACGTCACCCTTTCTCATATTCAATGCTTTATGCTTATGAAAATTTTTTTTCCCTGGCTTTATTTTTGACAAGTACCCTCACAGAGGTGTTATGTGCAAATTCAATATATCTAGGAATGGGTGTCATTTTTTTTTTTTAAGATATGAACTTAAATACACACGGCAACAGCAGACTCACGAAAATTAGAGATAAATAGTCACGTTTGCATATCTCTGCAGGCTTTGCGCCAGTCGCACAACTGCTAGATAAAGATATGCCATTTATTAAACCAATAGAAAATGCATAGGCTTGTGCAGATTGGTCAATGGCACTCCTGTCTCTTTCCCTTGAGGAGACTGTTTCCAAGTAAAATGAGGCTTGTACATGTTCCTGACATGGGTTTCAGACCTGATAGACTGACCACAATACAGGCCCTCGCTTGCATACACTGTATTCAGAATTTAATTCTAATGCTTTTGGTGTCTGGTAGAATCCAATTTACTGGCATTGATCATACAGCTCCTCCAACTCCTGTATTATATTCACCTTACAGTGGCTTCACCGCTATGACAGTTGTTCCATTGGAATCCAGAGGCAAAAATGAACTATGGAGCTTACAAAATGCAGGTTTCACAGCACCTGCTGGCCCTCTTCTAATTGTCAATGAGGGACGCATAATGGCATGGCGGTGGACATGATGTTGGTGGTGGGCAAAGCCCAAAATTGAAATGTTTTAGCTGGCATTGTAAAGTGATGGGGAATATGTATTACACTATCTTGCTAGCTATTTGGCATGGAGGGACCTCCTGAATGTAGGTGTGAGAGCTCTCCCAAATGTATGATACAGGGCCACCTGGGGGCCCTTACCAAACTCAAGTTTCATGGCACCTGCTGGCACTCTGTTAATTATCAGTGAGGGATGCATAATGACATGGCAGTGAATGTATTCCACTATCTGGCTATTTGGCATGAGAGAGGGACCTCCCGAAAGTAGGAGTGAGAGCTCTCTCAAATGTATGATACAAGGCTACTTGAGCGCCCTTACCACACTCAGGTTTCACGGCACCTGCTGCCACTCTGCTAATTGTCAGCGAGGGCCACATAATGACATGGTGGTGGACATGATGGTGGTGGCATATGATGCCCAAAATTCAAATGGGCATGTTTTAGCTGGCATTGCAGAGTGATGGGGAATATGTATTCCTCTATCTTGTCAACTAGTTGGCATGAGGGAGGGTCCTCCCAAATGTAGGAGTGAGAGCTCTGACAAGTAAAAAATAAAGCCAAAACGCTCCTTGTGAGCATATGCTAAAGGGGAGGTATAATTTTTTTTTTTTGCGTTATACACATGTACTTATGAAGGAAATAATCTTTCTTAGCATTTTTCCCTTTAAAAAAAAATTTTGGTCTGGTTTGGAAGGTCTTTTAAAACTGGTGCAATAGTCTGACAACATTATTCCCAGATACCAAATGTGAGTCAGAAAGGCATGCAGGCATCTTCTCCATGCTGTTCCAATTTAGTTTTAGCTCTTTCCCATCCATTTCAGCTTTTTCCCCATGCCTCCAAACCTGTTAGTTGGGTCCAGTAGAAAAATATTCTGTTTTCCCATTGACTTGCATTGGGTTCGTTATTCAGTATGAATACACGGATATTAGAAACTATTCACGCCAATTTTCCCAAATCCGAATATTTCACTATTCGATCATCACTAATAATAAATTAAATAAACAAAACATACCGTCACAAATTACAAGGGGGATATATTCGTATATCCCACCGCGGCCACCAATTTGTCACGTACCTGCTTCTCAGCACGTGACTTAAGGTTGCACCTGCAAGGGTTAATCTATCTCCTCTCACTCAGTCCAGCATTCAACCTCTGTCCTATGCTGCAATGGGAGCATAAATCACACCCAGACACAGAGCACACACTCCGTTTCACACACGCTGCCACCACTCACCAAACACATGGGTGATGAGTCCCAGAAATATTACTACTATTGTCTGCCAATTACCAGGGTCACACACTTTAAGGCTATGGATTCTTTAGCGCATACAAGGTTCAACTTATTAAAGTTTTAAGCTTTAATTGAAAAGGTACAGTGCTTGCAATAAAAAGATTAAGAATACTGAAATAAAAAGCGACATACAAATATGCAAAACAGTGATAAAATAAAAGGGAGAAAACGTACAGAAATATCGAACTTTGCAGTCTGGTACTCTGTCCCTGAGGTAGGGAGAAACATGGAGTGGCTCACATCAGCTTTCCAGGCTGCCCCCACATGTGAACATCTTTCTTTGTGTGTAGGCCTAATTTATAGACTTACTCTAGAGATCAGATTGCTAGACCAGCCTCTCATGTTAATATTCTAATTGCTGGTTTGTGACTGGACCATGGCTATTTTATGAACGAATACATTATTTTTCTCTGAAACTCTTTGTGTAACCTTTCTCATAGACATATAGTGTCATGCTGCAATTGGTGTCTCTCCATCAAAGACACTAGAAGGTGTGAAATGTTTCCACTTTGTGGTTCTCAGTAAAGCCCCCTGGTGCGATTGGAGACAGGAGACTGCTTTCTCAGGATAACACATGCTGTGACCCCTGTGAGACCTGCAGCCTAGAACAAATGGTAATTACTGCCAGTCATATCTATACATATTTCACTACATATATATGTGGGGGAACTGGGGCCATCATACTATATATATGGGGAGAACTGAGGCCATCATGCTATATAATATATATATATTGCTCAAAAAATAAAGGAAACACTATTCCATTTGCATCAGGCTGTTTGTGTTTCCTTTATTTTTTTGACCAGCACACTGAATACAGTTGTACTCAAAAGTTTCCATACCCTGGCAGAATTTTTGCCTTCTTGGCTTTTTTTTCCAGAGAATATGAATGATAACACCAAAACTTTTTCTCCACTCATGGTTAGTGGTTGGGTGAAGCCATTTATTGTCAAACTACTGTTTTCTCTTTTTAAATCATAATGACAACCCAAAACATCTGCACTGAGATATCATCTCCCGAAATCTTGGTGCAGAGATTTCCATCTGCGCATGCGCCGCCCCCCGGGCGGCCATTTTCCTGGATTCCACTGCATAGGAAACCATGGAACTGTGGGGGTTCTGGCCAATCACAAAATGTAGGCAGAGCGCCCACAGCACCGGAGACACACGCAGCAGCACCGGACACCCACGCATCGCTGGACAACGCCGAAGCACCGGACACCTGCAGCAGCAGCACCGGACCCTCGCAGCGGCACGCCACACATTGGAACACCCTCTCATCCCAGCCTGCGGCCTGCAGCATCACCCCACTCCTGCCTCCTCCAGCAGCGACCCTGGGACCCCGCTTCAATGCAGCTACCACTACCGGTAAGCAATAAGACGCATGGATTATAAGAAGCACCACGATATTATTAAAAAAAAAAATTCCTATTTTTCTCCTCAAAATTTGGGGTGCGTCTTATAATCCAAAAAATACGGTAACTATCTGGTTTAAGAGCGTAAAAATTAAGTTTGAAAATTGCTAAATTTTCAAAATTTTTGCCAAAATTCCGATACACAAATAAACACACAAAATATCGGCCTAAATTTAGCACTAACATGAAGTACAATATGTCGCGAAAAAAGAATCTCCAAATCAGTGGGATCCATTGAAGTGTTCCAGAGTTATTACCACATAAAGTGACAGTGGCAGACACAAAACCAAAAGGAGTACCAAATACCCATATATATAAATTTCAATTTATTAAATATACTCATAAATATTTGTTACATAATCTATTATAAAAAAGTTATATGGACAGAATAGCAAAGTGAAAGACACAAAACAAAAGGTCCGACACATTTATGATAATAAATGGACCAGGAATATAGAGACCATATAAAACATCATATTACAAACATGACTGTATTTACTATTGCAACATTAACTTAGTATCAGACAATAGCATAAAAGGACATATATGTCACCCCGGGTGCAGCTGACATGCAGCATATTGCCACTTTTATTATATATATCCAAAATGCCTCAAATAAAAAGTCCAATGCTAAGAAAAAGTCTCACCCAAATGAGTCCTTTGCAAATGGTCAGACCATGCAGCCCCAACGCGCGTTTCGCGTGGGCTTCCTCAGGGGGCTGAGTATGCTCGGGTGTCCTCCAAGTATTTGGATGTGCTCAGAGATTTAGCTTGTGTCGACGTAGCTGCATGATTTGTGGCTCCTAGACAGGCTGAAAACGTGGGGGTTGCCTGTTTGTTAGGGAATCCCCAAATGTATTCAGGCTGTCTAGAGGCTGCAAATCATACAGCTGCGGTGACAAAAACTAAATCTCCGAGCACATCCAAATACTCGGGAGGACAAACCCGAGCAAAGAATATACTTGTTCAGCACTAGATGGAATTTAATTGTCTGGTGCTTTTGTTCAGTGGCGGAATAATATATTCACAGATGATACTCATATAGAACACAAGAAAGATCGGCCCCACCAAACATTCCTGTGTAAGGGGGTGTTGCGAGAGACAGACATCAGCTGGATGACAGCTATCTATTTCATATGGCCAGCTATACATAAGGCAGTGCAGACTCCTGTGTGTGAAGCAATCAAACACATCAGCCAAATCCAAAAAAACCACACAAGACACAGTTTATTTTGAAAAATGTAATTATTAGTTAAAATAGAGCACTACAAAGAAGGCAAAGCATTTAAGGCACAATTCGGAATGCCAATATGGGAACAGAGCCAAATCCAGATCTCGTCACTTTGTGGCTTCTGGATCTTGAGCTCCTCCCATCCTTTTTAGCGCTACATATGGTTACCCAGTAACAGTTTATTTAGTCTATACATTTTAAAATAGTACAATCACAAAGTCAGAATATATGAGTATTGTCCACCTGTCTACATTCTTTGTTATACATACTAACATATACTTTCCATTAGTGCTTACATTATTGCTGTAACTAGTGGCAGTACTAAATTAAGTGTCTCTTACAAACCATGGCAAGACACTGGCTCCACCATCCAGTTCTTTTATTAGTGTTTACAGTTAAAACTTGGCACTTAAGGAAAACGATATAGAAAAGATTCCAACTATGTAACATGGAGCTTTTAGATTAGTTGTCAAAGCAAACATTACTATCATATATATGGAGAGAAAAGTTCAAGGCAATCATTTACTTCTCTTTTACATTAATGTTGTTATTTATTCATTACACACATATCCACAATGTGTGAAAGATGTATAAAGACTAAGGCAGGATTCACATCACGTTTTACCCTAAATTCAGTGTCTTCTTCGGGGCTTACATCTGAAACCCCACAAAACAAGATTAGGGTATTTGTGCTGACCGGGACATTAACTATAAAGATGCAGATGGAGTTAATGTGTGCAGTGCCGTACATCATTTTCGGCTGTATGCGCCTATAGTTGAGGCATGCAAAGATGTAAAAGACTAAGGCCTCATATTTTATTGTGGCTCTTTACTACCAAGGAGTTTTACATTGCTGTAATAGTCCAATGCCATCTAAAAAAAACTTTTCACATGGCTCAAATTACAGTTTTAAATTATTGACGCACCATAAAGAAAAAAACCTGCATCTGTTTGTATGCAGTCCAAGGCACATTTACTTTATTTGCACTGTGGTGTGTTAGGGCATTTATATGTACAAATTTGCAACTATTTACAGCTCCTATGCAGATGTCTGTCTCTATGGGAATAACCTACATACAGTGGGGAAAATAAGTATTTGATACACTGCCGATTTTACAAGTTTTCCCACCTACAAAGAATGGAGAGATCTGTAATTTTTTATCGTAGGTACACTTCAACTGTGAAAGACAGAATTGAAAAATAAAAACCAGAAATCACATTGTACTACTTTTAGATAACTAAATTGCATTTTATTACATGAAATAAGTATTTGATCACCTCCCAACCAGCAAGAATTCTGGCTCTCACAGACCTGTTAGTTTTTCGTTAAGCGCTCCTACTCTGCACTCATTATCTGTATTAATTGCACCATTTAGAACTCGTTACCTGTATAAAAGACACCTGTCCACACACTCAATCACACTCCAACCTTTCTACCATGGCCAAGACTAAACAGCTATCTAAGGGCATCAAGGACAAAATTGTAGACCTGCACAAGGCTGGGATGGCTTACAGGACAATAGGCAAGCAGCTTGGTGAGAAAACAACAACTGTTGGCACAATTAGTAGCAAATGTAAGCAACACAAGATAACTATTTCTTCCTCGGTCTAGGGCTCCATGCAAGATCTCGCCTCGTGGAGTAAGGATGATTCTGAGAAAGGTCAGGAATCAGCCTAGAACTGGTCAATGACCTGGAGATGGGACAACAGGCTCAGTAACACGCTATGCCAGCACATGGCCAGGCCCATTTGAAGTTCACCAATGACCATCTGGATGATCCAGAAGAGGCACATGAGAACATCATGTGGTCAGATGAGAACAAAATAGAACTTTTTGGCATCAACTCCACTCTCCATGTTTGGAGGAAGAGGGATGAGTACAACCCTAAGAACACCATCCCAACCATGAACCATGGCGGGTAAAACATCATACTTTGTGGGTGCTTTTCTGCAAAGGGGACAGGACGAATGCACAGTATTGAAGGAAGGATGGATGGGGTCATATATAGTGAGATTTTGGCCAACAACCTCCTTCCCTCAGTAAGAGCATTGAAGATGGGTTCTGACTGGGTTTTCCAGTGTGAAAATGACCTGAAACACACAGCCAGGGCAACTAAGGAGTGGCTACATAAAAACCATTTCAAGGTCCTGCAGTGGCCTAGCCAGTCTCCAGAATAGAAAACCTTTGGAGGGAGCTGAAACTCAATTCGTCCAGCGACAGCGCCAAAACCTGAAAGATCTGGAGATGATCTGTATGGAGGTGTGGGCCAAAATCTCTGCTGCAATGTGTGCAAACTTGGTCAAAAACTACAGGAAACATCTGACCTCTGTAACTGCAAACAAAGGTTTCAGTACCAAATATTAAGTTCTGTTTTTCTAGTGTATCTAATTCTTATTTTATGCATTAAAATGCAAACTAATTATGTAAAAATCATATAATATGATTTTCTGGATTTATTTTTTTTAGATTCTGTTACTCACAGTTGATGTGTACCTATGATAAAAATTACAGACCTCTCCATTCTTTGTAGGTGGGAAAACTTGCAAAATTGGCAGTGCATCAAATACTTATTTTCACCATTGCGCATACTCATATTAACTTCCATTTGGCATCTGCTTTTTGCTAAACTATTGTCATATTAGTCCAAATATAACCGACCACACAAGTGGCAGGTAATGTCCCTGCATGTTCCCTCCATGAGCAAACATTCCTGAGAAGACCAAGCAGAGGGAATGAAAGAAGATTCCACTTTTCAACCTTTGCCAATCTGTGAAAACCCTCACAAGGCTTTTTAATCAGAAGCACAGCGAAACTGGCAAACAAGTAAGGAGAAAAAGACAAGTAGATGGCACCATTTTTAATTACAAAGAATGATAGAAGGAGGAATGGGATAACAAGCTGTATGCCCTCCTCCTGTCCCGGGATGGAAGGGTGTTTCTGCATGGACTAGTACAAGCCGTGGCACCATTTAGTATTTTTCTATGGCGCTCCTTGGCTCTATGTATACCTGCTCCTTAGTAAATGTGGCTGATGCTGACATCATTGCTCCATGTTATATAATGCAAATCAGACTCTATATGATAAATGAATGCTCGACTCTAAAAAGCCTCTGAACCCATAATGTCCAGCTGGACTGACTATGGAATATCTGACATCTATGATGGTTTAAAACTGAAAATCTTTTCCTACAGTTTATATTAAGAAACATTTTAATCACAGCATAACATCTTAACATTGCAAACTACATAAAAGTTTCCCTTTTTAAGAGCCATTTTTTTAGTAATTAAAACCTAAATCTTCAAAAGCTTCCACATATTCGATACAATGCATAAAGGCAGCGTTGGCAGCAAACACTTGGCCTGCTCTGATAATATGTCCATTCATTAGAATTAGGAATAATAGGCATTAAAACAACAATAACATATCACTTACATAAAAGGTAAAGGTCTTTCTTTAGAAATTATTTACCAACTTTAATATTATACTTTTCTGCAGATAATATGTTCATCTCGATGACATTTGGTTACATACTTTATACAAACATTAAAATAATAACAAACAGAACAAAATCTTCCATAAATATTTCCTATAGGATAAATCCTAAAATCGGTACAAAAAAAAACCTCTTCTTCATTAGTGTTCAAATAGAGAAATATAAAGGCCCTTTAAAAAGTTTCAACATATTTTAAGAAAAAGAAAAAAAAAATACCTTGAAATGTTCTAGTAAACAGATAGGCCCCAAAATATATACAGAATAAAACACTGTTGCAAACTGTTCCTTTATCAGATCATTAATTGAAGCTAGTTTTAAATAAAATTTAACATCTACAAAGTTGTTTCTTTTTCCAAAATACACACATAGATTTAAAATAAGAATAATAATAATAAAAAAAAAACATAACAGATATGCTATGTCAAGTAATACTGGGTATAAATAGGTATCTGCAAGCAAAATTGGAAATCTGGTTAAACAATAGAAAATATACGATTGTCCCTTTTGAAATATCATACAAGATACACACAAAAATAAATTTGGATAACGGGATATGTCTTTTCAAATACTTAACAGTCTAAATACAAGAGGAAAGATCAATGGCTTGGATGAAACCTTGCAGCGAACTACGATTGCTTGCTGCTCTCCAGCAGCTCTTCTGGAAACCATGGTAAACTATATGCAAACACTAAATTGGAAAATGAAAATACGTACATGAGAGAATCCTGAAATCATTATATATAAATATATATATATATATATATATATATATCCATCCATTGTATACTGCCTCACCCATTTGGCAATCCATCCCTGCACCTATGTAAGGAGTACCACTCACAGGAGTGGGGTTTTCCCAAATAATCTGGTCACAGTTGACTATGCCTGGAACAAAATAAGCTGACCCAATATGGCACTGAGGTATGTCATCTCTAAAACTGGTTATCTAGTATATATAATGAAGATTATAAAGACCATATATATGTTCAGAGGTCTCACAGTGGGCATCCGTCCATTCTTAAGACTCTCCGTGTAACACCAAGCTATTCTGATGATTGGCAGTAGTCAGTATTTCGCCACATGGCCAGCTTAATATACCATCTATTACCCACTAAAGTCATTTAGAGATATTATCTGTCCTCTGACAATGGTTATACCAATCAGTACAATAAGTGAAGGCACCTAAGCATGAAGGCAAAATCTGTTACGTGGCCAAGCAACTCCACTTGTCGTTAATAGATCTAGTTACCATATTGAGCAGGGGTCTTTTCGGACTCTCTTAATCTCCAGTGCTAGTCTGTGAATGCTACCACCTGTCTGCTTGTGCTGCTGTAAAAAGCAGGATATAGGATCTCTTTTTCAGCTACCGCTGTAGTATTACATGGCAGCAATTTGGACGAATGGCTCCCCTGGTAATACATGGACACCTCGAGCTCCCTAGAGCTGCTCTTACAAAGCACTATTATTAGAGCGCGGTGGTTATTAGAGGGTGGGACCCTCGATAGGATTAATATGCCCTTCTATATTTCTCTTCATATGCAGGAAATATTCTTTTATTTGACAAAATGATTATATTTTTAGGCATAATTGAGATGGCCATGAGATGCCTGATTCTCATAATCTAGGAAAAGAGACAAAAATCACAAAAAAACCCTTCTGGGATACGGAGTACTTCTCAAAAGTACAGGTGATAGCGGACAATACCGGGACAATTCTCAGCCTGATTGTCTCACCGGACAAAGTACGGCACGGTGCCATGCAAGAATTGAGTTGTATTAGTTCTTGAGAGACCAACAAACCTGGAACTTTAAGGGCTTGTTCAGACATTCAGTTATGATGCGTATTTTAACCGATGTTCTTTATGAAAAAAAAAATCTAATAACACTACAGTAGAAATGTGATCAAAAGACCAAACACTGCAGGATATAGTTCTGCTTAAAAATGAGCTAAATTGGGCAGGGCTGTTACATCAGCTAAACCAACCTCTTTTCAAACCAACTTATTCTTTGCAAATCCCAACCATATATGTAATACTTGCCAGTATCTTCCTTAGAAATGAGCTAGATCAGTCATAAATCCATCGTTCTTATTATATATGTGTTCAGAATGCTTATTCATCTTTGAGACACAAAAGACAGATCTGATGCTCATATCCTAACAGAACATGCTCTATCTCTCCGATTCCCTGACAGCTCAGCCGATCAGCTGGAATGAGGTATGTAATAATCTTTCACATATCACTAACTATCATTAACTAACGTTTCAAAGCCTAAGAGGTCTCCTCATACACAACAGGCAGCTGTTGGACGAATGGTGGTTCAGCCGATCATTTGGCCGGCAGCCATCTCTCCTGATTCCTCTGACGAGTGCTCTTGTCTAATTTGCTGAGAACAAAAAGATCATCAGCTGGCAGTCTGGATGCCCCATACACATTATATAGGATGCTTTACCCTTATGTGTTGTCCAAACAGAATTACCAGATCTCTCCACATGATTTGTTTAACCCTATAGTCCATGCCTTTCCCCATTTATGCCAAGATATACCAACCAGGTTGGCTTTTTATTGTTCAGCCTTTGATACTATAAAAGACAGGTCGATTATAAAACACCATTATCTCTTGGTCAGGTGCTTTTATATTATTTGGAGATATTAGAGAAATCTGTAATCTGATTTTTACAACCAGAATTATCCAAAATGAAGAAAATTGCTCAGTTTCACGTGTACATTCAATTTTCTATGCGAGCATGTTTCCAGTGTTCATGCATGATAGTGTTTTTTTTACTTTGTGTAATTTTTATGGGCTTTTATCACGGCGTTTGTTCCACAGAATTCACGGAGAGTGGGAGACTATAAAAAGATTATGTAGTGTGAACGATCAAAGGCTCCCATACATGTTATTGTTGGGAGAACCTAACAATCATTTAAAGTGTATGGGGCCTACCCATTCTACCCAGATAGCTGATTTAAAAAAAACCCAATCATTTTGTTCTGCAGGCCGATAAGCCACTGCAATGGGTGTCTGAAGCTTTGAAGCAGTTTTGAAGATAAATGCTGTCACACCAAATACTGACTTGATTTAGAGTTCTCTTTGCTCACTCACTTTGTCTTTTAACACTTCTACTTATAAAACCCCTCTTACTTTTGCAGCAGTATTTCACATTTTTCACACCTACCTAAAACCTTTGCACGGTACCGGTGTCTGTATATTATTGTGTGTGTTTTGATGAAGATTTTTAATCCATGCATCATCAATACATAATGGTTATTGCTCATGTCAAATATCAAGGACAGAACAAAGCCACAAAAATTCGAGAAAGCATGACCAATCAAAGCCTGGTTGTGAGTAAAATGGCAAGACTTCGTATAAGGAATGAAGCTCTAAGCCTATCAGTAACTCTTATATTGCTTGTATAACTTATTCATTACTCATATTAACTCTTAGGAGCGCGTTCTGTCTCAATGACTTTACTAGTGTTATTTTCTAAAACAAGGTACGGCATTCCCAGTCCAACATTTGTCTCCACTGGTAAAACTATGGATATGCTCCTTTCACACAATAACATTCTTCTGCCAAACCAGAATATAGTGGTGACCACAATTATTGGTCATCATTATTACCTGCACTTGCATATCTCCACCATCTTTGCTCAACATTAATAGTTATTATTTAAAGCACCAGCCTCTGAGCAATTTAACATAAATCAGTAATGTAGCAAGAATATGTATCAAGTCAAGTAAACATTGTACCGTACCATTATATTGCTGCTAAGAAAAGCTGCAGAAAGTGTAGACCTGTTGGCCCTTATAATTACTATTTTCATTGACAAACTTCGGGTTTTGTACTGTTGTGATCAACAGAGAATCAATGCGTGCGATCTGTACTCAAAGCATTCCTGGTTGTAGATCTCTAATATAAGTGAGAGTTGTCCAATATGGAAGAGCAGTGATAAATCTAGAAGGGTGCTAGTCTGAGAGTAAAAAAATATATATAATGATGAGTATGTGATAACAAAGAAAGTGAAGGAACCAAATTAGAATTTTAAATTTCAAGATTTACAGTGAAGATGAACTGTTCTCTTCTGTGTGATTGGGCAATCATAGGCCACAGTCACACAATCAGTATTTGGTCAGTATTTTATATCAGTAATTGTAAGCCAAAACCAGGAGTGGGAGAAGAATGCAGAAGTGGTGACGGGTTTCTATTATACTTTTTCTCCAACTGTTCCACTCTTGATTTTGGCTTACATATACTGATGTGAACGATTGACCAAATACTGATGTAAACTATTGACCAAATACTGCACATATGAACGCAGCCTTAAGGTCTTCTATTTCAGCTGCATTAGGTAACAAGGCCTTCAGTGCAGCAGAATATGGCTCACGATGATTACTATTAAGATACTTGAGCGTTCTCTTTTTAAACCCTTCAACTCTGTCCTATAGAAAATAATGTGCAGTGCTGTCTCTTACAGTGTTTGGCAGCTTTCCACAGTTTATAAAATCCCTCCTATGTTTTCTTCTATTGAGATGTGGGACAATGCTGAGCGAAAAGTATCAACGTGCAATGAAGTAGTGACTGCCTGGGAACAGTATAAAGCTAAGGATCTTGATGAGCAAGTTTTTCCCAAATATCAGCCCAGGTTTGGCAAATAGGAAGAATCCAGTACACAACAATAAAAAATACACAGACACGAAACAAAAATCTACAAAGTGGCTTATAAAGAACAATTATAAATACTTCTTGTAGCTCAGGGATATGAGACAATTTTCATCCATGGACACCCCCATATTCACAGTTATCGTTTTATGTGTGCTTTTTGGCCCAAAGAAGAATAAGTTAGAGAGACACAACAAGTAACATTGTTTCTGTCTGACACAACATTACAGTTTGCCGTGTGTTCGTCTTATCAGTGTTTGGGCCAGATTTTTGTCATTCTAAACCCTTCTGCTGCTGTGGACATCTCCTTGAATTTTTCCAGTAGCAAAAAGGCTAAAGTACATGTAAACAATAGTCCCCTAATTCCCGGAAATAGGAGTAGGTATTTTATTATTGGTAACTTAATGTTGTCATCTGCATCCAGATTTTGTTTGCAGTCAGTTCAAAACAAAAAAATAATGTCCTCCAAAAAGCCAGAAAGGGAATGAGAACAGAAAACTTTAAATAAAGTTTCCAGTGAGGATACGAAACATGCTAAGAACACAAAATGCTTCACACCCATGCGGGCAGAAAAAAGATATTAGCAAAGGTAACTGGAAGTGATCTCATTTGCTGACCAATAAATAGTTCTCATTGACCAATGATTGGAACGGTGAAGTCAGGCTGCAGAGAGACTGCATTGTCTCAACATTGTTTTTTTAGGCTGGTCTAATACAAGCAGCTTAGAAAGTAAATATTAAAAATGATTTTCTCTTTTGTACTCGCTATACTGTTTCGCTCACAAACGGCACATGAGAACCCAACCTTACAGCAATTGAAAACATTTAGCCAATGGATTTTGTTCTATAAAAAGAATATACAAATTGTTTTGTATCTATAAGTATCTGTTACAGCATACATTCTGATTTGTATCCATTTTACATGGAAAGGAAGACAAAATATTTTGATAATTAATATACCTCTAGAAAGATTAATTACCAATAACTGCATTATCAAATATCCAGTTCCCAAGTTTTTAAACCCCAGAAAAATGGGGAAAATCTGGAGGCAAATGACAACTGTTAACAGTTAAACAGCCGTAATACTTCATAAATACAAATAGTACACATACACAGGAAGAATGTTACATTCTAATACTCATAAGGCATATTATTAGTGTATACGCTAGTCACTGTGTCGTTGCCATTCCCTTATTATGCTTCCGCCCTCTGGCCAAGGATCTGTGTGCTGTTTACTGGACACGACGGCAGTAATAGCCAAGGACCTTGCACTTTTCGCACAGATGTTGGGGGTGCTCCTTGCTTTGATCTGATACGTCCAAACCATCAGGTTTCTCTAATGGTCGCTGTAAATAGGAAAGAAAGGAACAAAAGATTAGTTAATGTGCCTGCAACCTAATACCAAGTTTGGAGCAGCTGCTGGTGATCTTCAACTCAACCAGTGCTTAGCAGATGACAGCAAGCCTTTCTAGAGCAATTCTCTCAACATTCATCTCCTTGTGGATAATCGGCTATTTGAGTGTCAAGCTATTGTATCACTAGGACATAAAGAAGCTGTATAACAAAGTCTGTGAAGTTAAATCTCATACCATAAATCATTATCTGGATTACAGAAACATCAGGTAAAATATATCTTTGTACTTGGCCTTATTTCAGAGCTGGACAAATCTTAGCCACTTCTTGGAGCCAGTTCCACAAGGTATGAGCCAGTAATGACATGCTGTATGATCAGCTCCACAAATCTGGCGGAAGATTGATTGCTCACATTTATTTAAAAAGATTCAAATAACTTTAGCATGCACTGCAAGATGAGACTTAAAAGTCACTGGAGGTTGTAGGTTTGGGTTTCTTTTTCCTGTACACTTCCTCAGTCATCTTAGCTTGCTGTACTTCTTTGCTAAAAGTCAAAGCAGTCAGTCCCCATCTTAATTCTTCCTCTAAATTTCATAGCAGTCTTACCACACCACCAACCAAGCTTAGGATCCCCAATTCCTTAGCAGCCCTTCATTCCACTATACCAAACCCCAAAATAGTCCCTCCATGTTCTCTTCAAGTAGTGATCATACTATGATCATAAAGCAAAATACAAAGAGCTTATGAGTTTCTCTAAGTATCTTCCTGCATCAGACTCTGCCAACAGAGACCCTCTAACACAGACTTGTCATTGTATGAAAGTCACGTGGTTTCCTTGCCAAGCAGGAGAGATCTATGAGCAGAGACATGGGAGAGTGAGCCCCTTCAGCTATATTCAACAGGACGTACGTCAGAGGGTGCACCTCCAGTTGTAAAAACTATTGTGGAGCAGAGAGCTGCTGGCTCCTTGCCCTGCACTTATACTACAGCCATCGTCCCATCAGGGCCCTGCAGCTGCAGAGCACTCCAATGTAATGATGTCAACCTGATACCGGTGTGAAATTATTGTGCCTCCTCTGATGTCTCAAAGTAAGTAAAGTAAGTGTGGAGCAAGAAGTCAGCCAGCAAACAAAGGAAGAGGATTGAGCCACTGGGCAAGGGAGCAGGGGCAGTTTCTTACTTAAACCTAGTGAGAAACTGCACATAATCTACATTTCACTAATTATTTCATATGATGTCATAGATAACATGGCAACATTTTACTAGTAACAACCTTCCAAAAAACAAAACAAAGAAAAAATAAATGGTAGAGCAATACTCAATTAGGTGATAAGTCTTGCCTCAAGTCTCTAAGGCCTTACAAGTAGTAAAACACCTTCAGATTTATTCTGGACTCCTTTGGATTTTGCATATGATGTTTCTTTTTTTTTTGCTTGCATATTTCACTGCAACAAACTTCATTTCATGCTTAATCATGCATTCTACTAAAGAGGGTTTAGGTTGTTATTTTTCTTTAAAGCGAACCTGTAACCAGGTTTGGCCGCTATAAGATACGGCCACTGCCTTTCAGAGCTTCTCTACAGCATTCTATAAGATAAGCCCCCGATCCGACCACAAAGATAAGGTGGTGCCTCCCATCCTCTTGCAATGCCGCCCTCCTGCTTACTTCATCGCTCCCCGACATCGCGCTCCTGCCTAGGAGTACTTATCTGCCCTATTGAGGGCAGAGCAAAGTACTGCAGTGTGAAGGCGCTGGGCCTCTCTGACCTTTCCAGGAACCATGAAGTAAGCAGGAGGGCGGCGATCATAAGAAGATAGGAGGCGCCGGACGCGAACCTGCGACAACTATCAGACCGGAGCGCCCCCCGGGTGAGCATAATAAAACTTATTTTTCTTATCTTTCAGGTCGGATTGGGGTCTTATCTACAGCATTATAGAATGCTGTAGATAAGCCCTGAAAAATGGTGGACGCATCTTATATCGGCCAAACCTGGTGACAGGTTCCATTTAAATAGTGCAAGCACTGTAAGTGCACCATGGGGACCACGTAATAACCAATATTAATGTATTGGGGCCAGAATTATTATATGGGGTACATATGGGGGCCATATGTAAGGACATTATTATTATGGAGGGACCACATAAGGGGACATCATTAATGTATGGGGCCAGTTAGAGAAATTTATCTACTATGTCGGACCCACAGAGATGGATGGGCATAATAGGTGAACAGTACCACTGTATGGGTGCCACACTGTAGGCGGTTCTACTGTATATGGGCACAATAATTACTCCTCTATGAGGGAAATATGGGGGAACATGACTACTGTATTGAAGAACTGGGGGAAAATATGGGGAGGGTGCTTGAAAAGTGATCAGATATATGTTTGTGTGCTATATTTTTCACAGGAATTGTGCCTGAAAAGTGTCATCATAACTGTCTGCACCGGACGAAGAAGAAAATAAAAAAATTACTTCAATTGGAGATGACAGTGAGTCACTGGAGTTACCTGTACAGTCATGGCCAAAAGTTTTGAGAATGACACAAATATTATATTTTCACATGATCTGCTGCCCTCTGGTTTTTATGTGTGTTTGTCAGATGTTTTTATCACATACAGAAATATAATTGCACTCATATTATGAGTAACAAAAGGTTATATTGACAGTTAGAATGAGTTAATGCAGCAAGTCAATATTTGCAGTGTTGACCCTTCTTCTTCAGGACCTCAGCAATTCTCCCTGGCATGCTCTCAATCAACTTCTGGATCAAATCCTGACTGATAGCAGTCCATTCTTGCAAAATCAATGCTTTTATTTTGTCTGAATTTGAAGGTTTTTGTTTGTCCACCCGTCTCTTGATGATTGACCACAAGTTCTCAATGGGATTAAGATCTGGGGAGTTTCCAGGCCATGGTCCCAAAATCTCTATGTTTTGTTCCCTGAGCCATTTAGCTATCACCTTTGCTTTATGGCAAGGTGCTCCATCATGTTGAAAAAGGCATTGTTGATCGCCAAACTGCTCTTGGACGGTTGGGAGAAGTTGCTCTTGGAGGACATTCTGGTACCATTCTTTATTCATGGCTGTGTTTTTAGGCAAGACTGAGAGAGAGCCCATTCCCTTGGCTGAGAAGCCACCCCACACATGAATGGTTTCAGGATGCTTGACAGTTGGCATGAGACAAGACTGGTGGTAGCGCTCACCTGGTCTTCTCCGAATAAGCAGTTTTCCAGATGTCCCAAACAATCGAAAAGGGGATTCATCAGAGAAAATGACTTTACCCCAGTCCTCAGCAGTCCACTCCCTGTACCTCTTGCAGAATATCAGTCTGTCCATGATGCTTTTTCTGGAGAGAAGTGGCTTCTTTGCTGCCCTCCTTGAGACCAGGCCTTGCTCCAAGAGTCTCCGCCTCACAGTGCGTGCAGATGCACTCACACCTGCCTGCTGCCATTCCTGAGCAAGCTCTGCAGTGCTGGTAGCCTGATCCCGCAGCTGAAACACTTTTAAGAGACGGTCCTGGCGCTTGCTGGTCTTTCTTGGGCGCCCTGGAGCCTTTTTGGCAACAAGGGAACCTCTCTCCTTGAAGCTCTTGATGATGCGATAGATTGTTGACTGAGGTGCAATCTTTCTAGCTGCGATACTCTTCCCTGTTAGGCCATTTTTGTGCAGTGCAATGATGACTGCACGTGTTTCTTTAGAGATAACCATGGTTAACAGAAGAGAAACAATGATGCCAAGCACCAGCCTCCTTTTAAAGTGTCCAGTGGTGTCATTCTTACTTAATCATGACAGATTGATCTCCAGCCCTGTCCTCAACAACACCCACACCTGTGTTAATGGAGCAATCACTGAAACGATGTTAGCTGGTCCTTTTAAGGCAGGGCTGCAATGATGTTGAAATGTGTTTTGGGGGATAGAGTTAATTTTCTAGGCAAATATTGTCTTTGCAAGTAATTGCTGTTAAGCTGATCACTATTTATAACATTCTGGAGTATATGCAAATTGCCATTAGAAAAAATGAAGCAGTAGACTTTGTAAAAATTAATATTTGTGTCATTCTCAAAACTTTTGGCCATGACTGTACTATATAAATGGATATACACTTATACTATGGAGGTTATATTAGTGTCAGCACTGTGATTTTTATTAATTATTAGTACGGCGGTATTATTCAGCCACTATGTGGTGGTAATATGTAGTGTGGTCACATTGTGGCACAATTTGTCTCTTGGATCTGGTATATTGGTTTTGGTACAGTTAGTTTTATGTGGTGATGATATTTATTTCTTGTATGTGGTACTATTGGAATATTGGTCTTTGTACAGTGGGTTTTGTGCACTACAGGTATGGGGATAATATTTATTATTTGATAACTATAAAACTATTAATTAGACATATTGCTTACAAAATTATCTTTATTATCTTTTTTTTTCACGTTTTTTCAGAACATCCATGGGCTCATCCTTCACTTCACCATGAGAAAGTAAAATCGTATAATAGCAGGTTTATCTTGAAATGTTCATGTATGATATTGAATATTTCTAGCAGTCCGGAAGTTACTAATATCAATTTACATACTGCCAAATAATCATAAAAAATATTGGCGCCAACAATTTATAAATAGACGGATCAGGAACATTTTAGACTGTTTTACTCTAGTGTCGTATTCAGGGCTGCCACTAGGAATTTTGGGGCCCAATACTGGAAAAATTTTGGGGGGCTGCTTGAGACTCCACCCAGGCTCTACCCTTCGAACTATCCACAGTCCCACCGCTTTCTCTTGGAAAAATTACAGATCAATACTGATCATTAATAAAAAAAACACAATACTAATATCACCATAAGTGCCATTATACACAGGAGATCTGTACTTAGTATGCATTGTCTGTGTACAGGTAATACAGTGATCACCAGTGACATTATACACAGGATCTCTGTATATAATGTATAGTATACAGGTAATACAGTGATCACCGGTGACAATATATACAGGAGCTCTGCATATAATGTCCAGGTAATACAGTGATCACTGGTGACATTATACACAGGACCTCTGTATATAGTATACAGGTAACACACTGACTCACCAGTGATGTCTCTAGGTGAAGTCCTTCATCTTTGCTTTTCATCTTCATCCAGCACAGACCGCCATCACTTCTTCCAGACAGGGCTCGTCTCTGCAGGAAATAATACAGTTATCTAGAGCTCTGCTTGCAGAACACATTACTTAATTTTTTCCCAACATCTACACTACACCAGATGAAGAAAAAACACCAGATGAAGAAAAAAAGACAACAGTGTCGCTCTGCACATTAAAAAGACTGCTACCCCCCATTTAAAACAGTATCCTCAAAAAATAAAATAAACACATCACTGCAGTAATAATATCCCTTAATTAGCCTCTATGGTAATACTATCCCCCATCCTGGCCCCCGTGTATCTCATTCCTGGCTCCAGCCATATGTTCTCCTAACCTGGCCCCATGTTTTCCCATCCTGCCCTCACGAGTATCCATTCTGCCCTTATGTTATGTCACATCCTGCCCCATCTATCCCATGATCCTGCCCCATCTGCCCCAAGATCCTGCCCCATCTGTCTCATGATCCTGCCCCATCTGTTCCATGATCTTGCTCCATCTGTCTCCATCGTATCCATCCTGCCCCACGTTCCTGCACCATGTGTCTCCATGCTGCACCATGATCCTGCCCCATCTGTCTCCATCCTGCCCCATGACCCATCTGTCTCCATCTTGCCCCATGACCCTGCCCCATCTGTCTCCATCCTGCCCCATGTCTCCATTCTGATTTCCTGCGTCGATGTTTGCTCCATGCATTTCAAGCACGGACTCGCTGGCGAATGACAATGACATGCGTGCTAACGTCAGCTGCCAGCCGCCGATTGGCTGGCGGCTTCTAACTATTGCCGTGTGGGCCCGCACGGCAATAGAGTTTAACTGAACCTGCGACTGTTTATGAATTTTGTTTCCTTTTGAGCCACAAAGGCTGTTTTTTTCTGTTACAATTTTGTGGTTTATGATACAACTAGATGGAGGCCCGATGCTATTACATCGGGAGGGCAGTAATGTCACGATGGGCGCAGGCCTTGCAGTGTTGAGAATCTCTCCCCCCATGTGCTCACCCACCTATCCACTCTCTTTCCCCATGTGCTGACTTCTCCAGTCTGTGCTCTCTTCTTTGACCTGTCTACCCCATGTGCTATCCCGTTTGTCATGCTTCTGTGGTAACTTGGATAGCCGTCCATTTCTTTGATGGTATATTCTTGGTATTTTTTTGATGTTGGCATTGAGATTTGCTTTTTAAAGGGGTTTTCCCACGAACGAAAGTTCATTTTAAAAATTGTCTGTGTTTGACCGTGTACAGAGCATACCACAGCTCCTGGGCAGGGGAGGAAGCAAAAGACAATACTGACATTACAGCAGGAGATCGTAGAGGATATATTTTGTGAGGTAAAATATTGTTTAAAAACAGTCAGTTAAATATTTTACCTCACAAAATAAATCCTCTGTGATCCCCTGCTGTAATGTCAGTATTGTCTTTTGCTTCCTCCCCTGCCCAGGAGATGTGGTATGCGCCGTACATGGTCAGACATAGACAATTTTTAAAATGAACCTTCATTCGTGGGAAAACCCTTTTAATGTGACCGGCTTACTCTGCCTGTAGACACGTTGTGCATCTGCCGCTGGGATCAGCCGAATAATTCACTGCGCCTGCACGGAATTCACACAGGCACAGTAAATCAGACCACTGCCATGTTTGTGCAGACAGATAGCAGCGGTCACATTAAAACTGCACATGTGCTCCTCCTGTACAAAGATGGCTGCGGTCTGATTTACTGTGCCTGCGCGAATTCTGTGCAGGCGCAGTGAATCATTCGACTGATACCGGTAGCAGCGTGTCTGCGACGGTGTTTCGCTGGTGGTACCGCGCAAGAGTCTGCGTACATTATACAGTGTGTGTGTGGTGCGTATGGTATATACAGTGTGTGTTTGTGTGTGTGGTGCGTACAGCGTATACAGTGTGTGTGGTGCGATGGTGTACTGCTGGTGTAACCGCGCAAGAGGCTGGTACCACCAGCAGTTTCTATATTGAGACATCCATCACTTGGGTGTCCCAATATGGCGGTCGGTGAACTTCTGCCGCTTTGAATTCTAGGATCCGGACACATCTGGACAGAACAGGAAATTGAAGACATTACAAGGTACCGTATATACTTGTGTATAACCTGACCCGAGTATAAGCCGAGCCCCCTAATTTTGCCACAAAAAACTGGGAAAACGTATTGACTCACGTATAAGCCTAGGGTGGGAAATGTAGCAGCTACTGGTAAATTTCAAAAATAAAAATAGATACCAATAAAAGTAAGATTAATTGAGACATGAGTTTTTGAATATCCATATAGAATTAGGAGCCCCATATAATGCTCCATACAGTTCATGATGGGCCCCATAAGATGCTCCATACAAAATACACCCTATATAATGCTGTTCCATAAAGGTTATGGCCCCATAAGATGTTCCATAGATTATGCCCCATATGCTGCCCTATAAAATGCTCCATAGATTATGCCCCCATAAGATGCTTCATAAAATGCTCCATAGATTATGCCCCCATAAGATGCTCCATAGATTATGCCCCATAAGATGCTCCATAGATTATGCCCCCATATGCTGCCCCATAAAATCCTCCATAGATTATGCCTCATAAGATGTTCCATAGATTGTACTCCCATATGCTGCCCCATAAAATGCTTATAGATTATGCCCCATAAGATGCTCCATAGATTATGCCCCCATAAGATGCTCCATACATTATGCCCTATATGCTGCCATTGCTGCTGCAAATACAAAAAAAAAACATACTCACCTCTTGTCGCTGGGGGCCAGGTGCCGGTGTCCTGAGCAGGCGGGGACATTGGCGCGCTATGGGGGACAGGTGCCGATGTCACCGCTGGCTCAGGGCCCCAGCACATGCTATAGTCACCTGTCCCCGTTCCACTGCTGCTGATCTCTCGGCGCGCACTAACTACGTCATCACGCCCTCTGACCTGAACATCACATCCAGAGGACGCAGGACAGAGTGGCATGCAGCGGTGGACCGGGGACAGGTGAATATTGCATATACTTACCCCCTCCTGGCGCGGTCTCTGCAGCCCCACTTCTCCCACGGTCTCAGGCTCCTTCCTTCAGTGGTCACATGGTAGCGCTCATTAAAATCATGAATATGCGCATATTCATGACTTTAATGAGCGGTACCACGTGACCGCTTAAGGAAGGAGTCTGAGACCGTGGGAGAAGCGGGGGGGATTGCAGAGACGTGCCAGGGAGGGCAAGACTGATCTGAATCCCGCGCTCTCCCTACCTCGCCGACCCCCTGGCGAATATGACTCGCATATAAGCCGAGAGGGGGACTTTCAGCCCAAAAGAATGGGCTGAAAATCTTGGCTTATACGCGAGTATATATGGTAAGTAGATATTAGATAAACCACCCAGAGACTTTAACCCACATGTGCCGACCTGCCACAATGCATGTGTCTTTTTATTTATATATATATATATATATATATATATATATATATATATATATATATATATAAAATGTATGTAAAATTCTGGTTTCAACTGTAGATACAGCGTTATTCTTCATGTGCAGGAACGCTTACGCTGAAGAGTTACTTCGATGCACCGTTTTCCCCTTTAACCATTATACACACCAAACAGAAACTTCCTCCAAGACAGGATTGGAAAATAAATCCTGTAAAGTCTACCCAGATCTTTTCAGTACTCCTAGTGTGACATCATGTTTTTGGCCTTTAAAATATGCCATGACATACCAATAATGTTTCTGGCAGCTTAACAAACCAGATGTGAGGTTGTTGGGTGTAGCTGGAAAATAACTAAAGAAACATGGCAGCTTCCTGCATGAGGAGTCAAATATAATCACTTTCAATAATATATTCAGGCTAGTGATTTCAAGGTTTCCTAATGGATAGATCACAATACCTTCCAAAGATGAATCAAATGGCATTATATTTACTGTGCATCAATTGGATGATGGAAAAAGAAGAATCCACTTCACCTTTTTCTGACTGACATTATTGTAAAACAAAATAAAACAAACGTGAAACTCCCATTATTGTCCTTGCCCGCATTCCTAAAATCATGCTATTGTCATCAGCAGATTGATGTCATTTACTTAGTACAACCATCAGGAATTTCTGGGCCATATACAGCCAAGATATCTGGGTGCCAGACACTCAACTGTATCCAGGGAAAGGGGTAACAGAGAATGGTGGTAGCTGGCAGAATAATGGTGCAACCAAATTTAGAGGTGTGAAAAAAATCGCTTTGTTTTCTTTTTTGGCTGGACAAAAAGGTTGGGCAGCCTACATTTTTCTTTCTAAAAAGATGTGTTGGAATAACTCTCATCACTGGTACATTTGCATATTAATAAGTTACACAAGCACAAAACATTTTACAACAAAGCCCTCCACATTTTCCATTTGCATTAGTGTGTTCACATGAGTGTATTTCATTGATTGGACTGACTGGAGGTCTCCCGATCTGAACTTACAGCTTCATAGAAACATATGAGTTCAGGTAGAATTATAGAATTATAGAATGTTAGCGTTGGAAGGTTTGATCCAGGTAGGGAAATCCGTGGTCAATCCAGGCATTGTGGTCCATATACGCACTGTAAAATAAAGTATGCCAATGTGAACCCAGCCTTTGGTTGGCAGCACTTTTACCTTGATGGCTCTTCTCATATACAATATATGCTCCTTGAGAATAAAGCTGACAGCAACTGAACTAACTCCAGCAGAGCCGTCTAGACTCTAGAGCACCAAGGTGGGCTGATTGCAATTGCCTTTGGATTTTTATTCACATTCAATCACAATGCAAGCCTCTGCTGAGACCACTTTATATATAGTGGTTTATTGCTCTAATAACATGATTTTATCATGTACATTATATATGTAATAATTAGATTATAATTAGATTGGGATCCGTCATCCTTTCTCCAATGGCAGTGTAGAATTAACCCATTTGTTTTTTCCATCACCTATGCTTTTATCGCTCCGTGTGGCTGCGGCAGCCTTGTTATCAGTGGTTGTGTGTACACAACCCAAACCTGCTGCGCGCAATTGTGCTATCTATTCTAACTCTGTTTCCCAGTTAAGTCCCTATCTGTGCTTTGTCTTCTTCCAGTCTTCCTCTCTTGGTCTATGAAGGTGTCCTGACTCTCACCTGATAGCAGATGTCAAGAGAAAGAAGGACTGAGTACGTTGGATATATGACTGTTTGGTCTAATACTACCGATTTTCAATTAATGTGCAGAGCCAGCTTAGGACCATACCGAAGGGCATACCTGGCCCCATTCATCAAAGATCTTGCACCAGAAAACTGCTCTAAATTTAGCAAAACTTTTCAGAGTTAGTTGAGCAAAAATGTTGCAACTTTTGGTGATCTTTTTGTGGCAGCTCAGACATTTCTTTGAAAAATCAGCATAGCTTAGTTGAGGCTTGTAGCCTAGCGTGTAAACTGTAGCTGAAATTTTCACTGTGTGTGGGGCTGTGGGGACATTATACATTGTGCAGTGCTATGGTGACCATACAATATGGGAACTATGATGACCACAGCTGTAGGGTCATCATACTGTATAAAGGAAGCTAAGGGGACAACGTACTGTGTGAGAGTGTGACATCAAACAGTGTGGGGGAGGGGGCAGCGGGAACATATTGTGGATGGGGGGGCTAGGGGAACATCAATGTGTGGGGGATGAGGTGGCATCATACTGTAAGTGATGTGTGTCGGGGCATCATACTGCCTTTGTGAAATTATGGGAACATCATATTATGCTACTTCTATACCTGTTAATTATTCTTACGGCAGAATAACTAGAGCAGTATGATTTATAAACTTCACAAAATGCTGGCTTGGATTACAATAAGCTCCCTCGTAACATTTATTAACAGTAGCTGCTACTCAACATACTTAATTTTGCTCATTATTTTACATTTGTATCCCCTAATATTGACTGGAATTAAGTTAAGTGGGTTGGTTCAGTCCTTCACAAGAATCAGGGTCTCTCATCTGGCTTTTGAGAAAATTAAAATTCCCACCCGATTCAGCTTGTTATCAGCAAACAATTCAAAACATTGTATCTCTGATATATGGGGAGGCATAAGTGCCTGTGGAATGCTATGGAATGGACACCTTACACATCTACAAAGGCGCTATCAGTGCTTAGCATTATATAAAGGATTTTAGACCAACATATGCTCCATTCAGACAATGCCTATTTCAGGGAAGGCCTTGCATATTTCAGCAAGGCAATGGTAAAACACATACAGTACTGCATTCATCACAGCAGCATGGCTCTGTAGAACAAAGTTTTCGGGTGATGAACCGGCCTCCTGCAGTCCATATCTATCACCGATAGAAAACATTTGACGCATTATAAAGTAAAAAAATCTGGCAACTGTGGAGCAGCTAGAATCAGACAAGAATGGCAGAAGATTTGTCTCCCAAAACTCTAGGAATAGCTCTCCTCGATTCCCAGATGTTTACAGACTGTTGTAAAAAGGAGATGGGATGCTGTACAAAGATAGACATGAGACTGAGTTGTGTTGCTTCTATCAATTTCTAAGGCTGGTTTCATATTTGAGGATGTCAGAGCTGCGAAGGATTGCGTAGTTCCTCCGTGAAGCTCCGCCCACTGCCGCACATCCTCTGTTCAACTCCGCCTAGGTCTGCATGCGGCCTGTGTACCTATCTTTAACGTAGCTTATCTTTCTGGGTAAGCAGGCCATGCGGATGAATGCTGATGAGTCCGCATGCATCGTTTTGACGCTGCGGCGACCTGCGTCGAACGCAACATGTTGCATTTTGTTGCAGTCGCCGCAGCGTCAAGACGACGCATGCAGACGCAGCCGCATGGCCTGCGTACCCAACGTTAAAGATAGGTACGCAGGCTGCATGCAGACATTGGCGTAGCTGAATGGAGGAGGTGCGGCAGTAGGCGGAGCTTCGCAGCCCTCTGCAGCTCTGACATCCGCAAATTTGAACCTAGCCTAAAATGAGTTAATTTTTTCAAATGAAATGGAAAAGTGTCCAGTGTTCATCTTCTGATCTGTTTTATGTGATGCTGTAACTAAAATATGGAGATAAGAGATTTGCAAATCAATGCATTCTTGTATTCTTTACACAGCGTCCTAACTTTGCTGGAATTGGGGTTGTACTTGGGCTTTGTAATCCTGCTTCTAATATCATTATTACCCCTATCATGCTCCATGCCTACATACCCAAGTTTTTTAGCAATTGATATTGCTTTACTTTACCAGTAAATTACTGCAGGGGACTAAATGTTATGTAGACCAAGAATATTTCAATCTTTTATCCAGGATGTTTTTCCCCCATCAAATGATTTTCTATAAGTCATTTTGTATTATATATTACATACATTACCTTTGAAATGTATATATTTAGTATTCATTTGTGTGTTTATTTTACTTTTAGTGACAATAGGATCGAGGTTCAGGAGCAGCTGGATTGTCACAACTTGTCACATTGTTCAGCAATTACAAGCTATCCACATGGATTTATTGGATACACATTGATCTAGTCAATAAATATTCTTTATTTGGAAAAGTTAAAGACTGGAGTGTGCGGTGTCCTGTATATATTGATTTCTGAGATTATTCTCCTAACTCGCTCCTCCAAACCTACTTCTAACAGAATGCGGTCCAAATTAATTAAGAGGTGCAAGCAAATGTTTCCTACTCCTGCTAGTTCAAGCTACAAGGTGGTTCTGTTGCTCTGGTCACTTTTGCATTTTGTCATTGCTCTCATCCCTAGAGGTACAGTGGTATGAGGCGGTGTCTACAACTGACAGAAGTTGCTCAGGTAGGGCAGCTCATCACTGTGAACTGTGGCAAGAAGGGTAGCTGTGTCTGTCAGCACAGTATCCAGAGCATGGAGCAGAGAGCAGGAGACAGGCCAGAACACCAGGAGATGTGGATAGGGCTTTAGAAGGGAAACAGCCCAGCAGCAGGACCGCTAAATCCTCCTTTGTGTAATGAGGAATAGGAGGAGCATTGCTAGAGCCCTGCAAAATGACCTCCAGCAGGCCACTAACATTCATGTATATGCTCAAACTGTCAGAAACAGACTCCATGAGGGTGGTATGAGCACCCCATGTACACAAGTGGGTGCTGTGCTTACAGTCTTACAAAGTGCAGGGCGATTGGCATTTGCCAGAGAACACCAAGATTGACAGATTCGACATTGGCGCCCTGTGCTCTTCACGGACGAGAGCAGGTTCACACTGAGCACATGTGAAAGATGTGACAGAGTTTGGAGATCCCGTGGAGAATGTTCTGCTGCCTGCAACATTCTCCAGCATGACCTGTTTGGAAATATGTCAGTAATGGTGTGTGGAGACATTTCTTTGGAGGGCCGTACAGCCCTCCATGTGCTAGCCAGAGGCATCCTGACTGCCATTCGGTACCGGGATGAGATCCTCAGACCCATTGTGAGCCCATATGCAGGTGCAGTGAGCCCTGGGTTCTTTCTGATACATGACAATGCTAGGTCTCATATGACTGAAGTTTGTCAGCCGTTCCTGCATGATGAAGGCATTGATGCTATGGACTGGCCTGCTCGTTCCCCAAACATGAATCCAATCGAGAACATCTACGACATCATGTCTTGTTCCATTCACCAACGTCACATAGCACCACAAACTGTCCAGTAGTTGGCTGATGCTGTAATCCATGTCTGGGAGGAGATCATTCAGGAGAACATCTGCCGCCTCATCAGGAGCATGCCCAGGCATTGTAGGGAGGTCATGCAGGCACGTGGAGGCCACACACGCTACTACTGAGTATTATTTCCTTTGTCTTGAGGCATTTCCACTGAAGTTGGATCAGCCTGTAATTTGATTTTCCACTTTGATTTTGAGCATCATTCAAAATCCAGACCTCCGTGGGATATTAATTTTGATATACATTGATCATTTTTATGTTTTATTGTTCGCAATGCATTCCACTATGTAATGAATAAAGATTTGCAACTGGAATATTTAATTCAGTGATATCTAGGATGTGGTATTTTAGTGTTCTCTTTATTTTTGAGCAGTGTATATGACATTTATATTGTGTCTTTCTCAGTAGCTCCATAGGGACAAAATTTTTACAGAAAAACAAATCACCCACGATACAGGGACAAGTCTTGACCATGTTTGAAATGCAAGAAAATATTTTCCTTTCCTGCCTGCATGCCATGCTTTATAATAAGCAAAAAGTAGGTTAGTAGATATTATAACTTTGTCTTCTAACTGTTACCAAGATTTCTTTATATATGCAGTATGGACAAATACTGGTATATTTATGCAGTATGGACAAATACTGGTATATTTGCTTAAAATCATTTTTGCAATTGTGACTCCTTAAAAATATACAATCCTTTAGCTACTACAACTTGTATGTTTCACAGTACATAGCAGACTGCATAATTTAGGCTTGTTTTAAACCGTATTTTTACGAGTTTTGAAAGCTATATGTTTTTATATTTCAAACAAAAAACTTGTATGTTGCAGTTGTAAAACTGATGTAAACTGGTGTCTCATAAAGCAAGTACAGCCATTTTTTCACCATACATAAGTTGCATTTGTTTGCTTACCTTTTTAAAAAGATAAAAAAATGAGAGAGTAAGAAGATTACGCTACTTGATTTCTAGAATAAAAAAACTCATGAAAAAAAGCCTGAAAAAATGGATGCAAACTGCATACACATTCTGGCCACATGAGGCCAGGGACTGTCCTACTTCAGGAGGAACTAAGGGCCCACTGAACCAATGTAAGATCTGACAATGGCTCTAAGGATTTCATTCCAGACTACCAATGGCAATCCCATGAAGTTATTTGCAATCCTCCAGATCATTACTGACCAACCTTGAAACCAGTCAGGCTGAATAATATTGCAGGCAGTATAACATTCACCAGGGCTCCTCCAAGTGCTCCCTGAAAAATTCAAGCTTCATGGTGCCTTGCTGTAAGCACAGGTCCACCTCCAGGATATCAGATGCTCATTCCACACTCATGGAACCTAAATCTGTCAGAAACATGCATACCATCAACCATTTGAGACCATTTGTTAGGGCTCTGGAAGTACTCCTCCTGATATAAAAATGCAGATAACGGCTTGGTTTATGCCATTCTACAGTATGGCGCTGTCTAGCTCTCAAGTAACAGCCTGTGTCCTGTATCTATGTTCTACACACTTCACTGAGACACAGTAAACCTCCTTGTGACAGCATATATAGTTGTGCTATCCTTGAGGAGCAAAACTACCTGTGCCACCTGAATGGGCCACAGGTACGGCCTCAAGTTGCCAGTAGTGACAATGACACTAGCAAAACAAGAGAATGCAAATCTAGAGAAGAATCAGGGTGAATAAGGAGAGAGTAATTGAATGTGACTACCAGCTTGAAAACAATTTCATTTTTTGGGGGATTGTCATATTGTTGTCTGTCCATGTTGTTACTTTTACTTTTACTAAAGGGGGCTTTACACATAGCGATATTGCTAAAGCGTCACCGATTTTGTGACGCAGCAGCGATATTGCTAGTGATGTCGCTACATGTGATACTTACCTCCGACCGGCTCCCCCGCTGGCTATCGCTGATCGCGCGAGAACGTCCTGGTCCGAGCGACGCGTGGACGCGGGCGGAGGACTTCATCATCGCCGCGTCTGACAGGTAAGTAACGACCGCTGCTGCGTCGCTGCTGAGATCTGCCTGTCTGGCAGCTCACTAGCGACCATTTAGCGATGCACCAGCGATCCTGACCGGGTCATATCGTGGTCAGGATCTCTGGTGCATCGCTAAATGTAACGGGGCCCTAACTCAGGTGAAATTGTTTCACAATCGCTTAGGCCTACTTTCACACTAGCGTTTTTTAGTGCTGCGCATCGTGCGCAATAGAAACGCATGAAAAAAACACATCATGCGTTATGTATGTGCTTGCTTATTTTATGAGCATGCATTTTAACCAGTTTCTAGCCATGTTAACTCTTAAAACGCATGCGATTTTAAATGCAGGTGTGCGCATGTCCATGCGCACACCAGCGTTCCCATAGACTGTAATGTGATTTTTTTTGCGCATTCCGTGCGCATGCGGGTTTTTTTTTTTTTTTTTTTACACAGGTCGGACGCACAAAAAATGCAACAGGGTGTGTCTGGCGCGCCTAGGCGCACACTACAAAAAACGCATGCGCACAAAAACGCATACAAACGCATGCAAACGCTAGACCATGCGCACCCATGTTAAAGATAGGGGCTCAAGATGCATGCGCATGTACGCGCACGATGCGCTGCGCTAAAAAATGCTAGTGTGAAACCAGCCTTACGCTTCCTTACTGACTTGGGGTAATAATGTGATGCTTAAGTCTTCCCTTAATGTTGTACTAGGTTATTTAGCCTATGTTCAAAATTCAATTTAAAGAATTTACCATTGGTGATGTTTGTATGTCACCAGGGTCTGGTAGAAAAGAAAATTTTTGTTCTAATGTATTGTATTTATTAATTTGTATTATGTTTTTACCAAATAAATGTATTTTGAAATGTTATCAAATTTTTACAATATACTCATTGTTCCAACAATCTTTGCAAATAGTGAATATGAATCTTTTTAATAGTAAGTAAATCTCATCGTAGTCAGGGTAGAGTAATCAGGAATACATGCACTTGCATGTCCATCACATACGGTAACTATGACAAATCTTTATCTACTGAATTAATGATTCATATATTAAAGGTGTTGTCCACTACTAGGACAACCCCTTTTCAATCTGAATGTTTTCCCTCATTAAAATAAAAACACCTATACTCACCTCCAGTGGCGACACCATTCCAGCGGTGTCGGCACTCACATTCCCGGGGCTCATAAGAGGTTGTTAAGTTACCTGAGCCTGGCACCCAATCAGCACTGGCTTCAGTGTCACCGCCTTTGTACATATTTTTAATCAAGAGGAGGTCAGAGCTGCGGCTGGCCGCTCACTTCCTCTTGATTATTTACATGTCTGAAGACGGTGACACTGAAGCCAGTGCCGATTGGGCGCCAGTCTCAGGTAACTTAACAACCTCTTGTGAGCCCCGGGAATGTGAGTGCTGACACCGTGATGTAATGGCGCTGACACAGGTGGAGAGTATGAGTGTTTTTATTTAATAGGGACAAACACTCAGATTGAGAAGGGGTTGTCCTAGTAGTGGACAACCTCTTTAAGACTGCAAGCAGAGAGCTTCTATTTTGTTTTCTTAAATTCTATACCCTTCTCATTTGTCATGTATGTAGTAATAGGTAGTATGCATTATTATCTCTGTTAAATTCTAGCATTGTTTACGGTACAAATTGAATTCTACATTCTTGGTCATATCTTTTTTGCAGAGCAAAACAAAGTTTGGATTACTAGTGAATTTGGGATTGAAAGTTCGCTCAAAAATGTTTTCCTTTTAATTAGTCATCACAAGAGGATTTGAACGTTCAAGACTGGAAATGGAAACCAGCTGTCATGTCTATCCTTACATTGGGTTTCTTATTCTAGTACTTACATGTATAAGTGATGATGTAATTATCAGAATCCTGTAATAAATAACCAGGGTTCTGTGGTAGTGAATCACATGAAGGACAAGCCATGGTACAGGTTAAATCCATATTCTTCTATTGTATTATTGGCAAAGCAAAGTTTACAAGCCAAAAAGCTACAGGGGTAAGACAGGTTTTTTCGGGAGACATGGATAAGCAAATACCGAGTCTTAAACTGTCTCATAATTTGAGAAAGTGAAAAAGTGGAATAAAACTCCACAGAAGGGTTGGACATGTATGCTTCCAGTATACCCACGTGGTGTATATGTTAGGAGCATTTGGTGTAATCACATAGTAACAAACACATTCTTAGTTTTTGCACTAAATCTTGATTGAAACAGCAATATAAAGAGAAGAAACACTCATAAATAATCCTTAAAGTTATGAATCACCTGCTTGTGAGGGTAGACATTGATGTGGCACTTTATACACTCTTGACCCATATTAGCCCAGGAGTTCCCACTCATCCATTTTCTTTTGCATTTTGGACATTTATATTCTCCAAAGCATCTTTTCTTTCCTTGATATGGGGTCAGGCCTTCACCTTTTGGACGAGCCTAGCAAAGTAAGTTAAAACAAAATTTTAATTATTTAGAGTGCAAACATTTACCAAATACCACTTGCAATACAATTTGGGACACTTGGACACTGAAAACTGTGGTAGAGTGGATGATTAATCCCCCCATGGTGCTCATTGCTAAAATTCAATCCAAATATCTATGTCAAGTTTGTGACAATGAAAGCAAAGTCATAGATTGTACATGTAGCTTCAAGCTGAAATCTTTCTCAAATAAAAGAATACACAGAGGATGATCACATTTTGGTAGGATTCACAAGTAATAGTAATGACAGTTAATCACATTAACCTAATGTTAAGGCCCTTTTACATTTAGCGAGCTTCTACACAGGAAGATCTCACAGCGATGCAGCAGCGACGCAGCGGACGATACTTACCTTTCACACACAGCGATCCAGACGTCCTCCCGCCCGTGTCCAGCGTCGCTCGTCTCACACAGCAGGAAGCCCAGCAGGAAGCAGACGACGAGAAATGGAGCCGCCCGATCTCGCGCGATGAGCAACAGACAGCGGGGGAGCCAGTTGGAGGTAAGTATCACACATAGCGATATCGCTAGCGCTATCGCTATAACGTCACAAAATCAGTTACGTTTTAGCGATATTGCTAGCGATATCGCTATGTGTAAAACCCCCTTTAGACACAGTTTCCAAAAAAATAAAAAAAACTATATTACAGTACCACTCCAGTGTTTCTTGTTTTATTTTACCACTGGATTGTTGTCACTAATGTAAGTTCCCTGCCCTAGATTTATACACGTGGTCACAATTGTTGGTACCCCTCGGTTAATGACAGAAAAACCCACAATGGTGACAGAAATAACTTGAATCTGACAAAAGTAATAAATAAAAAATCTATGAAAATGAAAAAATTAAAGTCAGACATTGCTTTTCAACCATGCTTCCACAGTTTAAAAAAAATAAAACTCATGAAATAGGCCTGAACGGAAATGATGGTACCCTTGAAAATAATGTGAGAAAAGGGACAAGTTAAATGAAGGTGGGTCCACTAATTAGCACCATAGGTGTCTACAATCTTGGAATCAGTGAGTGGGCCAGTATAGAGGGCTACAGATACTCACTGTGCTGTTTGGTGACATGGTGTGTATCACACTCAACATGGACCAGAGGAAGCAAAGGAAAGAATTGTCTCAGGAGATTAGAAAGAAAATTATAGACAAACATATTAAAGGTAAAAGTTATAAGACCATCTCCAAGCATCTTGATGTTCCTGTGACTACAGTTGCACATATTATTCAGAAATTTAAGCTCCATGGGACTGTAGCCAACCTCCCTGGATGTGGCCGCAGGAGGAAAATTGATGAAAAAACAAAGACGGATAATACAAATGGTAACAAAAGAGCCCAGAAAAACTTCTAAACATATTAAAATTGAACTTCAAGGTCAAGGAACATCAGTGTCAGATCGCACCATCCGTCTTTGTATGAACCAAAGTGGGCTTCATGGGAGACAACCAAGGAGGACACCATTGTTGAAAAAAATCATAAAAAAGCCAGACTGGAATTTGCCAAACTACATGTTGACAAACCAAAAAGCTTCTGGGAGAATGTCCTATGGACAGATGAGACAAAAATCGAACTTTTCGGCAAGGCACATCAGCTCTATGTTCACAGACGGAAAAATGAATCATATCAAGAAAAGAACACTGTCCCTACTGTGAAACATGGAGGAGGCTGTGTAATGTTCTGGGGTTGCATTGCTGCATCTGGCACAGGGTGTCTATAATCTGTGCAGGGTACAATGAAATCTCAAGACTATCAAGGGACTCCAGAGAAAAATGAACTGCCCAGGGTCAGAAAGCTTGGTCTCAGTCGCAGGTTATGGGTCTTGCAACAGGATAATGACCCAAAACACACAGCTAAAAATACCCAAGAAGTGCAAAGAGGAAAACATTGGACTATTCTGAAGTGGCCTTCTATGAGCCCTGACCTAAATCCTATTGAGCATCTTTGGAAAGAGCTGAAACATGCAGTCTGGAAAAGGCAACCTTCAATCACGAGACAACTGGCGCAGTTTGCTCTTGAGGAGTGGGCCAAAATACCTGTCGAGAGGTGCAGAAGTTTCAGTGACAGCTAAGGAATTGTTTGATTGCAGTGACTGCCTCAAAAGGTTGTGCAACAAAATATTAAGTTAATGGTGCCATCATTTCTGTCCAGGCCTATTTCATGAGTTTTATTTTTTTTTTTTTATTTCTGTGGAAGCATGGTTGAAAAGCAATATCTGACTTTCCTTTGTTCATTTTCATAGACTTTTGATTTATTACTACTTTTGTCAAGTTTCAAGATTCAAGTTATTTCTGTCACCATTGTGGGTTTTTCTGTCATTAAACGAGGGGTACCAACAATTTTGACCACGTGTGTAGTTGCTTCATCAGGGGAATCATTGTAGCGTGCACATTGCACATTGTCACGATTCTGGGAGTGTACGGCCCTATGATTGGCTGGAGCTTCGCTCTGCAAACAGCTATCTATTGTGCATAGCAGACTTTAACCTTTAATTACTAAATTACAATAGGACATATTAATCAAGCTAGCTGCCCTATGATTTGCACAATATTTACGATGCACTTTAATCACTTTTTACGACATGTCTGACTTGGCACCAATATATGTGCAATAATTGTAGCACACTTCTGGCGCAAAATAAGCCAACTAATAGATGGTATAAACTATTTATCACACATCATGTACCACTATGATACATTTAAGACTGTCAAGTCTTCGCTTGCACTCTTAAAGAGTGGGACAGTTTTGATAAATGTGTCCCAATGTTTTTAATATCTATCCTGTGATATTACACATGATGTGTGTCATCACTGTGGACATTACTCTTATATAGTGACATTACAAATGTGCATACAGGGAGAGACCTGTCAGTCTACGGGAACCGGGCAAGGAGAACTGATCCGAGATGCATAGTCCACAGAAGTTTCACAGATGAGTTGACCTATGATCTATCATTAGGAGCCATCATTGTAATCCTTCCTCTGCTGATAAGAAGCATTGCTGAAAATTCTTCCTGAAAGGACAGCAAGTATGAGTCTAAAAATGCTCCAATGGCCAGTGGGAAAATTGTTAGATTTTAAATTTTGTTTTGTTTTAAGAGATCACAATTTAAAAGAATATTACCACAATAAAAACAAATACATGTATCGCAACAGCCTAATTAAAAAAGTAGGTAATTTTTTAATGATAGCTCTTTTTTAAATGCCTAAACATAAGGAGTTAATAACTGGGAACCAGCAAAAAAACAGCACAATTGTTATTCACTTCTCTTTGTGGCTCATTTATAGGATATCAGTCAGTAATGTGCCAAAAAGTTTGAGGGTTTGAGCAACATCCAAAACTGCATGATATTCAATAACGTAAAATAATAGATTTTTGCTATGGCATTGTTTGGACATGCGAGAGGACCATTCTGGTATTAAGATTAAGGAATGCATTTATCATATGTAGGTCTATGCAAAGGGCTAGAAATGTTGGAAATTTTTGGGAGACCTACTGGAGTATGCAAAGTCATGGCCGAAGGTGTTGGTACCATTGAAATTGTACAAGAAAATGAAGTATTTATCCCAGAAAATTATTGCAACTACACATGTTTTGTTATACACATGTTTATTTCTGCTGCCTTAATATTTGGTTGCACACTCTGTGGGATAAATAATTGCTATCAATCTCTTCCTCTAATTATCAACAAGTTTCTTACATCCCCGCAACTAGAAATTAGGATCACTCGTCTTTTGCAAACTGCTCCAGGTCTCTCATATTTGAAGGTGCCTAAAGTTTCCTAAGATAATTTTTGAGCTCTCTCCATCAATGGGATTTAGATGCGGATTCATTGATGGCCACTTTTGACCTCTCCAGCGCTTCGTTTCCATTCATCCATTTCTATCCATTTTTGGGTGCTTCTTGAAGTATGTTTGGGGTCACTGTCCTGCTGAAAGACACTGGGCACTACATTGTGTCCCAAAATCCTTTGATAATCTGCAGATTTCATGAGGCCTTACACACAGTTAAGGTACTCAGTGCTAGAGGCAGCAAAACAACCCCAAAATATATTTGAACCTCCATCATATTTGACTGTAGGTATTGTGTTCTTTTCTTTGTTGGCCTCATTCCATTTTTGGCAAACAGTAGAATGATATACTTTACTAAAAAGCTTGATCTTGGACACATCTGCCCACAAGACGCTTTTCCGAAAGGATTTTGGCTTACTCACGTACATTTTGGTAAATTGCAGTCTAGCTTTTTTATGTCTGTGTCAGCAGTGAGGTCCTCCTGAATCTCCTGCCATATCACTAAACGTTGGCATGGATGCACCTTAAGCCTGCAGGACTGATTGAATTTCCTTGGAACTTGATTGTGACTGCTTATCCACCATCCAAACTATGCTATGTTGCAACTTTTCATCAAGTACTCTCTGCCGTCCACAACCAGGGAGTTTAGCTATAGTGCCATGGGTTGTAAACTTTTTTATTATGTTGAATACCTTGGACAAAGGAACACCAAGACCTATGGAGATGGACTTGTAACCATGAAATACCAATATTTTTCAACAAATTTGGTTCTCTAGTCCTCAGACAGTTTTCTTCTACTCTTTGTGTTTTCGATGCTTAGTGTGACACACACAGACACACAATGCAAGGACTGAGTCAACTTTTCGCCTTTTTATCTGGTTTCAGGTGTGATTTTTCAAACTGACCATAACTGTTACTTTACAAAGTGTTTGTTCCACTGGGCTAATTGACATACAGACACGTGGCAGCTCAAACTGCAAATCTATGGCAGAAACTCAAGGGTGAATTTTTGCCACAAATTCTACTGCTAATATACAAGATTATTCAAACATAAAAATACCTTTATTTTTTCTTTAGACAGAGCCATAGAGGACTTATAGGGCATGTGAGACAAGTTGCAGTTTAGAATGGAAAAATTCAACTTTCAATCTAATTTAATGAAAAAACAGAAAAAAAAATCAAATTAGACGAAATGATGTAAAATTTGCACTTCTGTAAAATGGTGCCATCATTATCTTTAAAGTATTGATTTTTTATGTCGGTCATGTAAAAAAAATTACCTGGCAACATGATTCTCCATGTCATACAATTCCAATGATACAAAACTTGAGTAATTTTTCCTCATTTTAATGGTTTAACAATTTTTATACTTTTCTGTAAGTTTTTTTTAACTTTTCCATTGATGGAGCTGTGTAAGCACTTATCTTTTATATTATATAGATATTTGATCAATTTTTATTGCATTTTTGTGGCAAAGTCCAGCATCTGAAAAGCGGTTATTCTGCAATTTCATTTTTTTAAATTTCGTCTATGAGTAAAAGAAATTATATAATATTAGATTAGACTTACATTTTTTAAATTTTTCTTAATTTTTGAAAGGGGAAATGGGGGCAATTTAAGTATTCATTTTCTTATTTTTAAAACCTTTTGCTTTACATTTCACTTTATTTTTGAGCTCTTTGTGAGATTGATTTTATAATCAAATCGCAAGAGAAGTGGGGCAATGGCGCCAAAATCGATGCCCCAGGTGGATTGTGATGACTATACAATATACTGCTTTCAAAGATGTGGTACCGTGTTAGCCAGAAAAAATGATGGTGATACAGTCATATGTTAAAGTTTGGGCACCCCTATTAATGTTAACCTTTTTTCTTTATAACAATTTTGGTTTTTGCAACAGCTATTTCAGTTTCATATATCTAATAACTGATGGACTCAGTTATATTTCTGGATTCAAATGAGGTTTATTGTACTAACAGAAAATGTGCAATCTGCATTTAAACAAAATTTGACCAGTGCAAAAGTATAGGCACCCTTATCATTTTCTTGATTTGAACACTCCTAACTACTTTTTACTGACTTCCTGAAGCACTAAATTGGCTTTTTAACCTCATTGAGCTTTGAACTTCTTAGCCAGGTGTATCAAATCATGAGAAAAGGTATTTAAGTGGCCACTTGCAAGTAGTTCTCCTATTTGATTCTCCTATGAAGAGTGGCATCATGGGCTCCTCAAAACAACTCTCAAATGATCTGAAAACAAAGATTATTCAACATAGCTTTTCAGGGGAAGGATACAAAAAGTTGTCTCAGAGATTTAACCTGTCAGTTTCCACTGTGAGGAACATAGTAAGGAAATGGAAGAACACAGGTACAGTTCTTGTTAAGCCCAGAAGTGGCAGGCCAAGAAAAATATCAGAAAGGCAGAGAAGAAGAATGGTGAGAACAGTCAAGGACAATCCACAGACCACCTCCAAAGACCTGCAGCATCATCTTGCTGCAGATGGTGTCACTGTGCATCGGTCAACAATACAGCGCACTTTGCACAAGGAGAAGCTGTATGGGAGAGTGATGCGAAAGAAGCCGTTTCTGCAAGCACGCCACAAACAGAGTCGCCTGAGGTATGCAAAAGCACATTTGGACAAGCCAGTTACATTTTGGAAGAAGGTCCTGTGGACTGATTAAACAAAGATTGAGTTGTTGGTCATACGAAAAGACGTTTTGCATGGAGGCTAAAAAACACAGCATTCCAAGAAAAACACTTGCTACCCACAGTAAAATTTGGTGGAGGTTCCATCATGCTTTGGGGCTGTGTGGCCAATGCCGGCACCGGGAATCTTGATAAAGTTGAGGGTCGCATGTATTCAACTCAGTATCAGCAGATTCTTGACAATAATGTGCAAGAATCAGTGACGAAGTTGAAGTTACGCAGGGGATGGATATTTCAGTAAGACAATGATCCAAAACACTGCTCCAAATCTACTCAGGCATTCATGCAGAGGAACAATTACAGTGTTCTGGAATGGCCATCCCAGTCCCCAGACCTGAATATCATTGAACATCTGTGGGATGATTTGAAGCGGGCTGTCCATGCTCGGCGACCAAACTTAACTGAACTGGAATTGTTTTGTAAACAGGAATGGTCACAAATACCTTCATCCAGGATCCAGGAACTCATTAATAGCTACAGGAAGCGACTAGAGGCTGTTATTTTTGCAAAAGGAGGATCTACGAAATATCAATGTCACTTTTATGTTGAGGTGCTTTTACTTTTGCACCAGTCAAATTTTGTTTAAATGCAGATTGCACATTTTCTGTTAGTACAATAAACCTCATTTGAATCCAGAAATATAACTGAGTCCATTAGTTATTAGATATATGAAACTGAAATAGCTGTTGCAAACACCAAAATTGTTATAAAGAAAAAAGGTTAACATTAATAGGGGTGCCCAAACTTTAACATATGGCTGTACCTTTATTGGCCAACCAGAGAAAAATATATGTTTGCAAGCTTTCAGAGCACAGAGGCTCTTTCTTCAGGCAGGATTACAAATGCCATTTGTAATCCTGCCTGAAGGAGAGAAAAAAACTCAGTCAGAAACCGCACACAAAAGCGCTCTAAAAAACGCAAGCAACCTAATTTAAATAATAGATGCAAACGTTTTACAGAAATTCTGCAACAAAAACGCAGATCACCAAATAAATTTAAATATTAGACAAAGATAACATAAGTATGCAGTTTTTAAATGAAATTCTTTATTATTAAGGGAAAAATAAATCTAAACCTACAGGGCCCTGTGTGAAAAAAAGTGATTGCCCCCCTTAAAACATAAATTATTTGTGGTTTATCACATCTTTGGGAAGCAGAGTTCAAATTCCATAGCCACACTAAGTCCTGATTACTGCCGTACCGGTTTTTAATCAAGAAATCACTTAAATTAGACCTGCCTGACAAAGTGAAGTAGACCAAAAGATTCCTCAAAAGCTAGACATTATGTCGCAATCCAAAGAAATTCTGGAACAAATGAGAAACAAAGTAATTTAAATCTATCAGTCTGGAAAAGGTTATAAAGCCATTACCAAAGCTTTGAGACTCCAGCGAACCACAGTTAGAGCCATAATCTACAAATGGCGAAAACATGGAACAGTGGTGAAACTTCTCAGGAGTGGCAGGCCTCCCAAAATTACCCCAACATCTCATCCAAGAGGTCACAAAGGACTCCACAACAACATCCAAAGAACTGCAGACCTCACTTGCCTCAGTTAGGCTGTGTTCACACGTAGCGTTTTTTTCGCTTTTTTTGCACGGATTTGCCAAAAAATCTGATCAAATTACGCTTAAAATAAGCTTCCCATTCATTTCTATGCATTTTGCACTTTTTGTGCATATTGATGAGTTTTTAACTGCGAAAAAAACGCTTTGCGGTAAAAAACGCAGCATGCTCATTAATTTTGTGGATTTTTCCACATTTCTGGCTAGGTCTATGTGTCTGGAACCGCGTGGGAAAAAAACGCATAAAAACCGCAAGTTTTTTGCGCATAAAAAAACTCGCGGTTTCTGGGAAGGAACCGGTTTATATGCAGAAATGTTCTGCATACGTGTGCACATAGCCTTAGGCTGTGTTCACACACAGTGTTTTTTTAGCGGATTTTCCAATAAAACCGCTAAAAATAAGCTTCCCATTCGTTTCTATGCATTTTGCACTTTTTGTGCATACTGATGCGTTTACAGCGAAAAAAACACTTTGCGGTAAAAAACGCAGCATGCGCATTAATTTCGCGGATTTTTCCGCGTTTCTGGCTATTTCTATGCGTCTTGAAAACGTGCGGGAAAAATGCATAAAAACCACGCATTTTTTGCGCAAAAAACAAGCGGAAAACGCGCAGAAAAAACGTGCGGTTTCTAGGAAGGGAGTCAGGTTTTTCAGCAGAAATTCTCTGCTACGTGTGCACATAGCCTTAAGGTCAGTGTTCTTGATTCCACCATAAGAAAGAGACTGGGAAAAAATGGCCTGCATTTTCCTTGCCGAAAACCACTGTTGAGCAATAAGAACATAAAGGTTTGTCTTAGTTTTTCTAGAAAACATCTTGATGATCCCCAAGACTTTTGGGAGAATACTATGTGGACTGACGAGACAAAAGTTGAACTTTTTGGAAGGTGTATGTCCCATTACATCTGGCATAGAAGTAAAACAACATTTCAGAAGAGGAACATCATATCAGCAGTAAAATATGGTGGTGGTAGTGTTATGGTCTGGGGCTGTTTTGCCACTTCGGGACCTGGAAAACTTGCTGTGGTAAATGGAACCATGAATTCTGCTGTCTACCAAAAAATCTTGAAGGAAAACATCCAGCCATTTGTTTGTGACTTCAAGCTGAAGCACACTTCGGTTCTGCAACAGGACAATGATCCAAAACACCAGCAAGTCCACCTCTGAATGGCTTAAGAAAAACAAAATTAAGACTTTGGAGTGGCCTAGTCAAAGTTCTGCCTTAATCCAATTGAGATGCTGTGGCATCACCTTAAAAAAGCGGTTCATGCTCGGAAACCCTCCAATGTGGCTGAATTACAATTGTACAAAGATGAGTGGGCCAAAATTCCTCCAGAGCATTGTAATAGACTCATTGCCAGTTATCGCAAACGCTTGATTGCTGCTGTTGCTGCCAAGCCTGGCCCAACCAGTTATTAGGTTTAGGGGGCACTCAGTTTTTCACATAGGGTCCTGTAGGTTTGGATTTCTTTTTCCCTTAATAATAAAGATCTTCATTTAAAAACTTCATTTTGCGCTTACTTGTGTCATCTCTGTCTAATATTTACCGTAAATTTGTTTGGTGATCTGAAACATTTACAGTTTAAACCAGAAGTTTACACACACTATATAAAAAGACACATATGCATTTTTTTCTCAATATCTGATCTGAAAATCTGTATCTGATCTGAAAATCTGAAATCAGAATATACCTTTCCTGTTTTAGGTCAATTAGGATTATCATAATTATTAATATTTGCCAAATGCTAGAATAATGCGAGAATGTATTTTAATGCACACCTGAAGGACACTGTTTCTTTGTGTAGCATCATGGGAAAGTCTATATAAATCAGCCAAGATATCAGGAATAGAATTGTGGACTTTCACAAGTCTGGCTCATCCTTGGGTACAATTTCAAGATACCTGAAGGTGCCTCAATCTGTACAATGATACCCAAGTACAAACAAGATGGGAATGTCCATTCATCATGCCGCTCAGGAAGGTGATGGGTTCTGTGTCCCAGAGATGAACATACTTTGGTCCAACATGTGGCTATCAACCCAAAGACAAAAGCAAAAGACATTTTGAAGATGATGGTGGGAGCTGGTAAGATTGCATCAATATCCACAGGGAAACAAATACGGTATCAACATGTTCTGAATGGCCACTCTGCCAGGAAGAAGCCTAGTTCCCTGTTGTAAATCCCTGAGCGGCATTATTAGCTTTGTGTAGTCACAGGTAAATGCGGGGGATTGGTTTTAACAGGGATTATTATAGTGGATATAGTCAATATTTATTGCTCTACAAACAAATTGTATCATGTCTCATACCATGCGGCAATTTAAATTTATACTAATACCATGGAGCCAGATTTGTCATTAATACTTGTTTCTGTACCTTGCAACTTAATTATGCAAATATTTTTTAATAATTTATTAATAAACTTTGATATTTAAAGATTAATGCTCATGTTTTGGTTGGGGCTTGATTGTAAGCCTCAGTTGGTGCACATCTTTGGATTGGTGTGCTTAAAGTTTTGTGTATTTGGCAAATTTAAGGTGATTAAACTTTTGACTTTGCAGTAAGTAATAAAAATGCATTAAAACATTCTCTCATTATTCTGGCATTTGGTAAATATTAATAATTTTGGTAATCCTAATTGACCTAAAATGGGAAAGATTTATTCTGATTTTATGTCAGATATTGAGAAAAACATGCAGCTGTGTCTTTTTATATAGTGTATGTAAACTCTTTGTTTCAACTGTAAGTGTGAGAATAGGAAATCAGGATGGGGCAAACACACAACTGTACATATACGGTTATATATTGGTTAAAGTAGTTTGTATAATATACTTTCCATATTACATATCTTTTATCGGCATAGTCTGCAGTTTTCTCGAGTATATAAGAATACTGTGCTCTCTTTTCATAGGTTCTGAAGAGGTTAAACATATTAAAAGCTTAGATGAATGTAAATCTCCAGGAAAAATTCTCTTACATACACAGACCACATTATTTCCGCTTGGGTTTACAAAGATTCCTTCCAATGAAGCTCTGAAGCAAAGCCTAAGGCTAAAACTACACAAAGTGAAGAAAACAGCATAACAGTACAAGATTACCTTCACAGATTTGGTTGGGAATTTTCTTCAGTCTAATTAAATGGCTTTCAACATGGACTAAAGCAAAATCTGTTTGATGGAAAGTGAAACAAATGTTCTGAAGAAACGTCTCAATAGAAGCATCAATGTATTTTATTAGCATCTCTGGTATTATTTCCTAATAATTATTTTCACCCAAAGTGGATTTAATACAGTATATCTCAAGATACTGTATGTACGGTATATTTTCCGGGAGGAGTTGTGTAGGTCAGTGGCTCTATTTTGGAAAAAAATAAAGGGAATGCCTTACTTTTATTAACTCGTTATTTTTTTTGACATATTAAATTTTATTTTTATTCTGTGGGTCAGCACGAATATTGCGATACCAATTTTATATAGTTTCATTTAGGTTTTTATTACTTTTATACAATATTCTGTTTGAAAAAAAAATATCCTTTGTTTTTTGTTGCCATACTCTCATAAGTTTAACATTTTTTCCAACAATGGAATTCACAGAGAGGGCTGAACACAAAAAACTGCAGGATAAAGATAAAGTTAGATAAAGTTTTATAGTAAAGGTACTGTCACACTTAGCGATGCACCAGCGATCCCGACCAGCGATATGACGCGGTCAGTATCGCTGGTGCATCGCTAAGTGGTCGCTAGTGAGCTGCCACACAGGCAGATCTCACCAGCGACATCGCAGGGGTCGGGGGTCGCTACTTACCTGTCAGACGAGGCGATCCTGATGTCCTCCCACCCGCGTCCACGCGTCGCTCGTCGGCGCCACAGGAAGCCCAGCAGGAAGCTGACGAGAAACGGCCCAGGACGTTCTCGCGCGATCAGCGATAATCAGCGGGGGAGCGGTCGGAGGTATCAGACATAGCGATATCGCTAGTGATATCGCTATAACGTCACAAAATCCAGTGACGTTATAGCGATATTGCTAGCGATATCGCTTAGTGTGACAGGCCCTTAAGGCTTGTTAGGATTGCTATCCAATTTTCCTGCTTTTACACCAGAAAAATCAGGTTTTTATTGCACCTTAACTGAGAGCCATAACGTCTTCATTCATTTGCAGATTTGTGTGACTGCTTGTTTGTTGTTTTATGCAGGGCTGTGGAGTCAGAGCCCATTTTGGTGGTGTCGGTGTCATGGAAATTGAGGAGTTGGAGGTTTGGCTTACTGACTCCACAGTTCTGGCAGGGCTGTGAAGTCGGAGCCCATTTTGGTGGAGTCGGAGTCAGTGTCATGAAAATTGAGGAGTTGGAGTCGGAGGTTTGGCTTACCAACTCCACAGGCAGCCTGGTTTTACGAGACCTATATTTTATTGGTCTTATTTAGGGATCCGTTTTTTTTAATCATTTTTTATTTCATTTTGTTACACATAATTGCAAAAAATGGCAATTTTGTTGTTTTTCAAGTTTTTTCGGTATTCACTGAGCAGGATGAATAGCGTATTACATACAGGAAAGATGTATATCTTTGTACCGTGTTAGCCAGTAGATAGATTATCGGATCCGTTCCTCGGACCGAGACAATCGCAGCATGCTGCGATTGTCACCGATTTTCGGATCGGATTAGACAGTGCAAGTCTATGGATGCGATTAAAAAACGCATTGAAAAAGCACCACACGTGTGACTTGCGATTAAATCGCAAGACTTCTCCAGGTCAACAGGAAAGAGCATCAGGCATTGACATTGGATGTCAATTTGATGCTTAGATGCGAATATAATCGGTTCATCGCCGGAAAATGGGATGACAGACGGATCCCTGGACAAGAATTCTTTGTGCGATTTCGTACCGTTAAAATGGGACCGATTTTTTATTCGTTGAGTGTGACTCCAGCCTAACTGAAAAGATGGTAAGACATTGCAAGCTTTCGAGACTACTCAGGTCTCTTCATCAGGCATTGACTAATACAAAATCTGAAGAGTCACATATTTATACACAACACAGCACAGAAAAACTGCGTACCTGCATTTTTTCTGTGCTATGTTGTGCATAAATATGTGACTCTTCAGATTTTGTATTAGTCAATGCCTGATGAAGAGACCTGAGTAGTCTCGAAAGCTTGCAATGTCTTACCATCTTTTCAGTTAGCCATTAAAAGGTATCAACCACTGAGGACTCTCAATTCTGATTAGTGTATTACATGTCATTATGGACGCAGTGATAAATTAAACATTAGATTATTAGCTTAATTAATTATTTTCCTGAAAAATTAGATTTTCTCCTTAGGTAATGTACATTTTTTTTAAAGGGAACTTGTCACTAGGAATAATGCTGTTAACCTACAGATATGCGGGTAATCTGCAGGCTAACAGCGTTATGATGCTGCCTGCAGCCTGCACGCAGCCGAACGCTGCGGAAAGTCATCTTTACTTTCCTTGCTAGCATTTGGTATTCAGCCATAGAGCGGGGATGGCGCCGGTTCAGTCACGCTCTGATCCTCTGACCGCAACTGACTGGCTTTACATTGTGGCTGGCAGTCAGTCAGAGCTGGAGGCGTGGTTACAGCGGCCGGTCTGTATACTCATAGCGTGACTGAACCGGCGGCGTCCCGCCCCTGTGACTGAATTCCGAATGCTGCCAGGGAGAATAAAGATAATTTTTTCCATGCTGTATTCGGCAGAGTGAATTTATTAATCCCCCAAAGGAACATGCAATACTTTGGTTGCATAGTTAATACCCTGCCCAACTTATGTAGTGACGAGCATTATCCAGCCTGTCAGTGTTCTCTTTCCAGACTGTCTTAGGCTAAGTTCACATTAGCGTTCGGGGGCTTTGCGGAGGGCTGCGTACTTCCTCCATTAAGCACCGCCTACTTCCAAAAACTTCTGCATGCGTCCTGCGTCCCTATTTTTAACATTGAGTACGCAAGCCATGCAAATGCGTTGTTTTGACGTGCCCGCTGACTGCACCACTGGTTGCGTTTTGTGGCCTTAGGCCACATTCACACTATCAGTATTTGGTGACTTTTTTACCTCAGAATTTGTAAGCCAAAACCAGGTGAGGAACAATCAGAGGAAAAGTATAATAGTAAAAATGTCACCACTCCTGTATTTATTGCCCACTCCTGGTTTTGGCTTACAATTACTGAGGTAAAAACTCACCGAATACTCAACATGTGCACGTGGCCTTATGCTTTGATCTATGGCACATCAGAGGTAATTGTTAGACCTCTGTTCCAATAGTGAACATTGATTACTATTACCCTCTGTCACACCCCTTACATGCATCAGATGCTATTGACTACAGCATATAATGAGTTAATTGAGCTACTGAAAACACTGACAGCACTCAGTCTCCTCTCCAATATCCTTGTAATTAGGGGACATTGGACGTTATTACGATAGGTTCACACAACATTATAAAAAAATCATTCAGTTTCATCCAGAAAAGTGGAATGATTTTTTTCTCACACCCATAGACTGGACTGGGCGAGTCTCATCCGATTTTCAAAGGAAAATCATGCATGCTGCCATTTTTTTCACGTGCAGATTCAGTCAGTGAAAAAATTATTGATCTGCACTGCTCCATTGATTAACATTGATGAGAGTGCTAGCTGTCTTTAATGGATATCACTCGTCCGATTTATACGGTCCTGCGTTAGAGCCTTTAGGCAGTGCGAGCTCCAGGACTATGATCCAGGCGTGAATAATCACGACCTTTTTTTGTCCTAATGGACAGTGGCAAGTCCACTAGGAAATGATTAAGCCGTGATGTGATGGTAAACGGTCTAAGGGCATGTCTGCCTTTGGAACTACGGTAAATTATTGTAATTATGTTTCTACAGTTTTATGAGTCTCCATGGTAAAAGGTAACAAACATAACATGGGTTTCTAAACCTGTATCCTGATGACTGCACTCCCTTGCCTCCATTTTGTAGGTTAGCAACAAAGATGGGCACAGATGGATGTTAGTATGACTGCAGAATCAGAATACACAGTCTGTAAGGCCGGGGTCACACTAACCGACGCAAAATACGGCCCGTATTTTACATGTGTAATACGGATGAATGATCCCTAAATAGTGCTCCGTATGTCATCCGTAAGCAAGGTGTGGTCGCGTATTTTGCGCATGTCAGCATCCGTATGTAATCCGTGTGTAATCCGTATGGCGAGATTTTCTTGCAGGCTTGCAAAATGGACATTTAACGGTTTTAAGGCCTGCAAACTATTTAAATCATTAGCCTGCACCCTATCTATTTATTGGCTCAGGAACAGGTGAATGCCTCCATTCTGTCCATTTGTAACCTTGCCTTCACTAGGTGTGTTGCTGTTGTACGTGCAACATGGCAGACAGTCTGAGTTTCAACACAACTGAGCAGGTTCTCTTCAACTGGCTTTTGTCACGCCGTTTTGGTCACCCATACCCAGTGATAGTGGATCCGCGGAGGAGGAGACGCATGTGTGTCCATCCACTTTTGAGGCAACGACTCACAAGAGGTCATTTTCACCGCCTCTATTCTTCTCTGCGGGATCATAAGGAAAAATGTTACCAATACTGTCGCATGAGCCTTGCAACATTTGATCTACTCTTGGAGACAGTGCGCCCAGGATAATCTTTCAGGACACAAGGATGCGCCAAGCTATATCTGCAGAGGAGCGACTTCTACTCACATTACGGTATGTACTACACAACTACAAGCTCCATGTTCATGATGTGTTGCCCAAAGTATGTTTTTTTTATTTTTGCACTAAGTTAATGCCCTCATCTTATTCCAGATATATTTAAACTTACAGACCAGAATGTTATGTGTAATATGTACTGAATATCACATAGTGATTGTGCGACCAAATATATGTGTGTTAGTAGATATGAATCACTAACAAGTTTTTTATCTATGTACCTGGTGTTTTGTTAATTTGTGCATTCTAAAATGTTCCATTTCTGTTGTTCTTCAGCTTCCTGTCCACTGGCCTGTCTTATGCCGCCCTCCACCATGAGTTTCTCATTGGAAGATCTACCATTTCTGGCATAGTCAGGTGGCCATGTAGTCAACTATGGTCAAGACTACATCAACTCGTCATGCCTGAGCCCAGGATGGAAGACTGGTTGAGGATATCAAGGGACTTAGAGGAGGAATGCCAGTTTCCTAATTGTATTGGGGCCCTTGATGGCAAACACATCCGGGTGCGTAAGCCGCCGAACTCTGGCTCCCAATTCTTCAATTATAAACAATACTTTTCTGTTGTATTGTTGGCTCTGGTCGACCCTCAATACAAGTTTATAATTGTTGACATTGGGGCCTATGGAAGAACAGGAGACTCGAGTCTTCAAAACTTCCATTATGGGTCGGCGGCTACGCACCAACCAGTTGGATCTACCACCACGCCAGCTACCAGGCTCCACTCAAGAATCAGTCCCTTATGTCCTTGTGGCAGATGAGGCGTTTCAGTTAACACGCAATGTCATGACGCCATATCCCCGGCGCAACGTGGACCACCGGCGCAGAATTTTTAACTTGCGCCTATCACGTGCTCGGCGACAGGTGGAGTGTTCCTTTGGCATTCTTTGTGCCAAATGGCGGGTCCTACAGTCTGCCATTCAGCTGAGTGAACAAAACGTAAATTAAGTAATTAAAGCATGTGTCGTTCTTCATAACTTCACCAGGATACATGATTGTTCCTCCTCTGCTGGTGTTGTGCGTAGGCCAGACAATGTACGTAGGGCGAGACCACCTATCAACCCTCAACGTAGACCGCTCTCTGGGCTCAAAGTGCGTGATATTTTCACAAATTACTTTATGTCACCTGAGGGGGAAACTTCTTGGCAAGAGCATGCTGTGTCTATGTTATTTTTTGGTTTGTCTGTCTAAATATATATATTTAAACCCCTTATGATTCTATGACTGTTTAATTGCATTGGTAAGCGTATGTTAGTATGCTGACACCTTTTTTTTTATAATTGAGACAGAGACGTAAAATGTAGTAGACAAATGTTTACTTTTGCCTTTTTCTTTTTTTTGAAAAACATATTATTGCTGTATGATGGCAATGGGCCAAATTGGCCTTTGTGCAGATGCGAAAATTGGGAACAAAAAACATTTTCTGACAAACAAAACAACCACAAAACCATTAGGCAATACCAAAATGGCAACATTATAAATTTTGGTAGGTCAGGGGAGGAGAAGGCAGAAGATCAGCCTGTGTTTGCTGCTGGCTACTTTGCCCAACTTGGCCATCGTCCTTTGTGGGGGCATACTGTTGCCCATGATGTGGTTGGCACTGGGCAGACTGATACTGAAGAAAGGCCTCTTGTTGGGGCTGGTAGGCCCGTGGCTCATACTCACCAAAATAGCCATGTTGTCCCCAACCAGGTTGGGACCAGCTTCCAACACTGGGTGGGAACAAGTGGCCATATTGGTGAGGTTGGGTAAAGCCAGACATATGTGGCTGGTGTTGGAAAGGTTGGGTAGGGAGAGGAAGGGGGTGAGGTGTAGGCCCACGTATTTGAGGATCCTCAGAGCCTGCTTGAGAAAGCATGTGTGTGGGGTGTCTAAGGCGCATCAGATTCCTGGGGGAAAGCTGCCACCTCTCCAGATATTCAAATAACTCATATGGGGTATTGGGGTGTGTGCTTGCATCAAGCAAGATCTGAAAACATCCTCGAATACGTAGCCTCACCTCACGGGAAAGGGCCCGAAGATAACAGGCCAGGCTGCGTGAGTACGCCTCCTCACCATCATCATTATTGACTCTAGCCAGATAACACAGGGGTATTGAACTAACAATGGTACGGGTATCTTGGGCAGGGATCTGGCGCCTTCTTCTTCCTCGCCGGGATGGTCCAGCAGGCTGTGGGGAGCCCTGGGTCTGGGCAGTTGGGCTGCTGCTGATGTTGCCCTGCTCCTCCAGTATGTCCTGCTGGTGGATGTGGTCCTGGTGGTGGGGTTTGTGGTGCAGGCACTGGGTTTTCCTGAGAGGAATCTTCACCCATGCTTCTTGGAGGGGGAGAAGATGGGCCAGCCACCTCTTCCACTACAGACCCAGGATCTATGATGGGCTCTGTATCTGAGCCAGTTTTTCTCTCCATAAGGTTGGACTAAGTTCTGTTATGAAATAAAATAGAGGCAAAAATAAATCAATTTTTTTGGCCCTGTTAAGTATCTGTGTAATGTGATGTGAGGTATCTACTTACGGTCTCAGATCCAGAATTGGAGAGAGGAAGGAAAGGCGGTCATAATATATATATTTCCGCTTTATGTGGCCTGCATCACCACTCCTGGCACGCTGCTGACGTTCCTGCCTGTATAGGTCACGGATGCTGCACCAGCGTCTCATCTTCAACTGCAATGTGACAGGAAATATTCTCAATTTCACATATTTGCTAGGTAAATTTTGCTACAAGTAGCCTAGGCATGTGGCCTTCTAGGGTGTGCTTTCTACCCAGGGTGGCATATATAATTGGGGCATTCAGGCCAGATACACAGGGTCACAATAGTTCAGGTATCAAGTAACTACACTTAATAACTTGGTTGGCTTGGAGGATGAGGAGCTTGGGGCCTGGGCCAAATTATGTCAGTGTATAACCATGGGTCACATAAAAATCTACCCGCCTCATGAGGCAAAAAGTCTAAGCACAGGAAGGGGGGGGGGGGGGGGGGCCCTGATTCTAAATGCCTTTTTTGATGTGAGGTAATTTTAAGTTTTCGGGTTGTACTTACTCATTTGCTGCTGCTCCTCACGTGGCCGATCAGCAAAATCGTGGAACATCTGGCAACATATGCGCCTCCATGACGCCTCCTTTCTTGCCCGGTTGGCATAATGGGCATCACGTTGGTCCCAGATTTCCGGCCGCTCCTGCACTAATACAATCAGCATCTCCACATAGAGGAAATATGGCGCCATGACACTGCAAGACTCCGTGGAGGTGTATTTCCTGGATGTCTGGAGCGTTTTTTGAGCTAATTAGCATGTCTAAGCTTCCTGATGATGGATTGGCCCATTTCCTGTCACCTGCCAAAAGACCTGCGTATTTCTCACAAGTTACACGTGTGGTCCGTGTGTAATCCGTATTTTTTGCGCACCCATAAACTTGCATTGGCGTACTATGGGCGTAGTACGCTGACAATCGCAGCATGCTGCGATTGGCACAGACCGTAGAATACGGACGAGAAATATACGGCTGGTGCGAGTGACCCCATAGAGAATCATTGGTCCGTGTGTAATGCGTGCTTTTAACGCCTCTCACTCGTCCGTATTTCACTCTAGTGTGACCCCGGCCTTATAGGAAAACTCATGGGTGTGCAATGGATTAGTACAAAAAGCAGCTTAACTTTTATTTTAGATTCATATCTTCACAAATTTTTTTGCTTTTTTTTAATGAAAATTAAAAGCTTTTTATAGCACCAGCAAAAGCTGTGGAGGTTTCAGAAATCTAATCCACACGCTTGTTTTGTTTATTTTTACCTCACTGAATTTGAAAACTACAGCGTTTTTAAAATCTGCAGCAAGTCAATTCTTTCAGCATTTTTGCAGCTTTTCACCCATTCAAAAGTAATGAAAAAGTGCTGCAAAAACACCACTAAGCGTTTTTGCAATGTTTTGATGAATAAAACTAACTTTATTAAATACATACTGCAGACAAATCACATATGTGATCCACACAAAAAAATTAGGCAAAAAAAATTGCTGCAAATATGCAGTGATAATGCTGGATAACGAGTGTTTTGAAAGCAGTGTACTGCCAAGAGACCAGGTTTTGCCTCCAGAAAAAATAAACACTGAAGAAATGTACCGTAAGATATGAACATAGCCTTATAACATTCAAGCTCATAAAAAATTAAAACTCCCTCAAAGTGTTTGTGTAGGTGTCCCCTAACAAATTATTCCCAAGCCACACAGCATACATAAAACATTATATGGAATATACACACTGTGGCAGATAGGCTCCAACAACTGCTCAAAGAGGTAGTCACAGGAACATTTTCCATTTACGTTAAAGTTTTCAACTAGTTTATTAAAATGTACTGCATAAACCAGTGCAACGTTAAGTAAATAAACACGGCCCTTCTGGCTTATCGGGAAAAACAAAGTAGGGGGGTCCGCCAGCTCAGAGAAAAAACATGGTTCAGTTCTCTCCAGCACAAGCACAGCTCTGGAGATCTTGTCTCTAGACACACCAGACACTTAAGCCCCTGTCACACACAGCGAGATCGCTGCTGTGACATCTATCAGCGACCGGCCCCCCTGCCGGGTATCGCTGATCGTGCTCAAAATCCCTGGACTTTTTTTGATCGATGGTCTCCCGCTGGCCAGCACGCATCGCTGCGTGTGGCAGGCGGGAGACCAACGATCAGCGAGCTCCCAGCTCGTATCCAAGCTTAGAAACCAGCTGTGTACCTTAGATACCAGCGAGCTTGCGCTGGGAACTCGTATCCAAGGTAACCAGCGGGTTTCTAAGCGCCTCGCGGCGCTTAGAAACCCGCTCTTTACCTTGGATACGAGCTCCCAGCGGAGCTCGCTGGTATCTAAGGTACACAGCGACGCGCGCGCTCGTCTTTGCTGGTGCTGATCGCTGGTGAGATCTGCCTGCAGCTCACCAGCGTTCATGTAGCGACACACCAGCGATCCTGACAAGGTCATATCATTGTCGGGATCGCTGGTGAATCGCTATGTGTGACGGGGGCCTTAGCCTCTGGACCACACCCTGGAGTGGATATATGGTGAACATCCTCCCTCCCACGCAGCTGTTCACAAACCCCAAAAACCCTTAATAAGCCTGATTAACCCCTCTCAGCACTTATTATGCAGGAGCATTTTTCCAGCTTCATATCACTGAGGCTAAAATCCTGAGTAACACATCTCCCCTCCAGTATTTTACCAGTGACCTTGTTACAACACACATAAGCATGGTCCATAATTATGAAGTCCTACCATGCTGTGGCATAATGAGATCTCTAGGGCCAACACCCATTGTGTGTCTCACTACAGTCATATTTAAGGATTTTCCATAGTTTTTCAGGCAGCAGCTAATCTAACATAGCCTTATGAAATCCACAACATGTATGGCATGCTTTACACGGGTGAAAACACTACTATAAAAAAAGGACAAAATAAATATAATTCAGCGATACCTACAGTATATCCTTGGTGTGTAAGTGAAATAAATCAAATGATTGATCTGTACACAAGAACGGATATAAACTTCTCATACTGGGAGAAGGTTCATCCAATTTATAATCAAGCACATGCGTCTTTTAAGAAGACTTTTCTTTTCAACCACACGGAACCATACTGCTGTATGAAGCGGTCAGAGTCTGGGGAGGGGAGGTCTAGAATCACAGCTTGTAATACCCACGCACACGCAAGTCACAGAACACAGCAAATAAAAGTCAGCCACACTCCCAAGGGGATGACAAGAGGCCCACAGCATGCAAACTTGCTGGAGGACCGGAGGCTTGTACCTCATACTGAAATACCAATATGTGCGAGTCATTGTTTTCCAGATGGAGGGTGACCTGCTCTTCAGCTAAGGATTGCTCAACGCTTTCTATGTTTATATGTGTAATTTTTATTTTATTCCAGAACTAAAGAAACTGTTATATAAAAAGCTGAAATGAAGCAATACAGATCTTAGGTTAAGGCCATGTGCACACGGTCAGTATTTGGTCAGTATTTTACCTCAGTATATGTAAGCCAAAATCAGGAGAGGAACAATCAGAGGAAAAGTATAATAGAAACCCGTCACCACTTCTGTATTATCACCCACTCCTGGTTTTGGCTTACAATAACGGAGGTAAAATACTGATCGTTTGAACGTGTCCTACGTGTGCCACTCGTGGCTACTGGGTCACTTTCATGTAGTTTTGCAGCTGGTAACAGAATTCAGATATTATTGTGCCCTACCGGCATCATGGATATCAGAGTACGGCTGGAGTCACACTAAAGAGAAATATGGATGAGTGCTATGCGATAAAAAAATCGTATAGCACTCAGACCAATATTAATCTATGGGGCAGCACCCATCATCCGATTTTTCTTGGCCGTATTATACGTGCGGGAGAAATCACAGCATGTCTATGGGTGCAAGAAAAAAACGGATTACACACGGACCATGCGTGTGACATGCGAGAAATACGCACTGGTGTCCTTTAGAAAAGCCGGCAATTCAGTGCGCTATACTGTAAAATCACACTGACAGGTTAAAACAGAATAGATAGAATACATGTATACACACAGTATAGGTATATATACAGGGTGGTCCAAAAGTAGGTGGACAGAAAATAATATTTATTTTGATTTATATATAAAATTATATTTGCTAACACAAGCATAACATTGACAATTAAATTTTATTCTGAACAATAATACAAAAGCCCTTAAATTTTATCATCGCAGGCGCTGTTTTCCATCACAATTTGCACAGCTTTGACAAACATTTTTTGCACAAGTCTCTTTGGGTATTAATTTCTTGAAATGCATCTTTTATGTAATTTTTCAAATCACTGACACTTTTTGGCTTTGGACTATAAACTTTGTCCTTGAGTACTCCCCAAAAGAAAGAATCCATTGGGGTCAAGTCTGGGGAATGTGCCGGCCAATCAAGTGGGCCTCTTCGGCCAATCCATTTATTAGGAAATGTTTCATCAAGATACTCATGGACTACTCTTGAATAATGTTGAGGGGCCCCATCTTGTTGGAAATAAAGGTAATTTGAATTAGGCTGTTGCTGTAACTGGGGAACAACTTGATTCATTAGAATTTCGAGATACTTATCTCCTGTGACTGTTCCATCAAAAAAAAAAAATGGTCCAAAAACACCAAAACTTGAAATACCACCCCAAACATTGACACCAGGCTCATTTAGTTGTTGCTCTAATGTTAAATGCATGTTCTCATTATACCAGTAAATACAATTATGTCTGTTAATATGGCCAGATAATTTGAAAGAACCTTCATTACTCCACATAATGTTATCTAAAATTACTGGATTTTTTTCATTTTCTTTAAGCATAATCTCACTAAATTGCAGCCGCCTGTCTGGATCATCCTCCAATAAACCAAGAATTAAGGTACTGTCACACTTAGCGCTGCACCAGCGATCCCGACCAGCGATATGACCCGGTCAGGATCGCTGGTGCATCGCTAAGTGGTCGCTAGTGAGCTGCCACACAGGCAGATCTCACCAGCGACATCGCAGGGGTCGGGGGTCGATACTTACCTGTCAGACGAAATCGATCCTGACGTCCTCCCTCCCACATCCACGCGTCGCTCGTCGGCGCCACAGGAAGCCCAGCAGGAAGTTGACGACGAGAAACGGCCCAGGACGTTCTCGCGCGATCTGCGATAACCAGCGGGGGAGCCGGTCGGAGGTAAGTATCAGACATAGCGATATCGCTAGCAATATCGCTGCTACATCACAAAAACCAGTGACGTTACAGCGATATTGCTAGCGATATCGCTTAGTGTGACAGGCCCTTTAGACGTGGACGATAAGCTTTCCACCCAATAGATTTCAGGATTCGCATTATAGAAGCTCGTGAGATTCCCAATTCTAAAGAGACTCTCTTCTGGTGGACTTTTTTGGACTCTGAACAAATGTTTCAGCAACAAGTTGTTTATTATTTTCTGTACAGGTTGTTTTGGGTAGACCAGTTTTTGGAGCATTAAGGATTGAGCCAGTGGCATCGAATTTGTCACGAATGCGGTAAATGGTTTGTCTCTTTGGAGCTCGAGTACCACATTTTTCAACCCAATTTGTTCTAAGTGTTTCAGCATTTTGAGATATCCAATACTCTTTTAAAATCCATTTTCCTTGATCTGTATTTAAATTATTTGCTATTATGGGTTTTCTGAATTATCTGAAAAGAAAACAGATTCGGGGGAGATTTATCTGTGAAAACTGGATCTTTGAAACTGACTCAGTTGCCCTTAGCAACCAATCAGATTCCACCTTTCATTTTCCAAAGAGTCTGTGAAGAATGAAAAGTGGAATCTGATTGGTTGCTAAGGGTAACTGAGTCAGTTTCACTTTACACCATGTTTGATAACTCCCCCCCTTCATGACCCTATTACACATACTGTCCACCTACTTTTGGACCACCCTGTGTATAAATATATATATGTCATTGACACACACATATATATATTTATTTTTCATAGAGATATAGATAGCAGAATAGGTGAAAATTCAATTGTCGGCATCTGTAAAATTATTACAGAACCCAACATGATATGAGACATGGTTTACATACAGTAAACCATTGCATATTCATTGGATTTATATATGTCTCACTAATAATGTTAGTAGTGTGTGTATGTAAAATTTTGGAGCATTAGCACCGCTCCCGCTTGTAAACTATTTAACCTCTTGAGATGGATTGCAGCGTGGGACTTGACTGTATGGCGGACAGGTATGGAATATTGTTGCTTTTTTATTTTGGATTTTTTACAGGGGAACGATGGCTTCACTTGGACTGGAAGTTTAATAAAGATGGAAAAAGGTGTGTTTATTTCATTAAAAGTCTTTATTCTTAATGTGTTTTTTAACCCTTTCAGACTAGTGGATTAATAATGGATAGGTATCTTATTGACACCTCTCCATTATTTACCAGGCTTAATGTCACCTTACAATAGCAAGGAGACATTAACCCCTTATTACCCCATATGCCACCCACTACAGGACAATGGGAAGAGAGAGGGTAAGTGCCAGAATTGGCACGTCTTACAAATGAGCCTTTTCTGGGGTGGCTGGGGGCAGATTTTTTTAGCCAGGGGGGCCCAAAAACAATGGTCCATCTCTAGGTTATTAATTTCTGCCCTCAGTCACTGGCTTGCCCTCTCTGGCGGAGAAAATTGCGCTGGAGCCCACGTAAGTTTTTTTCTGTGAATTAATCCTTTAACACATACAGCCAGCTCCAAAATTTTACACACACACACACACACACACTACTAACATTATTAGTGAGGGACATATATAAATCTAATGGATATGCAATGGCTTACTGTATGTAAACCATGTCTCATATCCTGTCGGGTTCTGTAATGATTTCACATAAGCCGACAATTGAATTATCGGCTATTCTGCTATCTAACAATGTATAAAATGTGTGTATATATATACACACACACGCACACACACACTGTATATATGTTTTCACGAATATATGAGGCCATGGATCCATTATATGTCCATTTTGCAAGCCGGCGAGAAAATCTCGCCGCACGGATGCTATTCGGATGCTTAGATGCGAGAAAATTGCATCCTCTCATTGCAAACGGATGACATACGGATCACTGTTCATGGAACATTTCTGCGATTCTCGTCCGTAGAAAACGGACACTATTTTCATACGTTAAGTGTGACTCCAGCCTACCACTTACGCTCCCAGGAGTAACACTAAAGCCTAAAGCCCCCGTTACACATAGCGATATCGCTAGCAATATCGCTGTAACGTCACCGATTTTGTGACGTAGCAGCGATATTGCTAGCGATATCACTATGTCTGATACTTACCTCCAACCGGCTCCCCCACTGCTCATCGCTGGTCGCGCAAGAACGTCCTGGACCATTTCTCGTCGGGCGCTTCCTGCTGGGCTTCCTGTGGCGCCGACGAGCGACGCGTGGACGTGGGCGGGAGGACGTCAGGATCGCCGCGTCTGACAGGTAAGTAGCGACCCCCGACCCCTGCTATGTCACTGGTGAGATCTGCCTGTGTGGCAGCTCACTAGCGACCACTTAGCGATGCACCAGCGATCCATATCGTTGTCGGGATCGCTGGTGCATCGCTAAGTGTAATGGTACCCTTACTAACATGACATATTATATGCTAAATGGCTTATTCTCTTCTATCTTTGGGAATGCACCGCTCCCCTACCTCTCAGCTTCCTGCTTGCTGTGGGTCGAAACTGCTGCGGGTTTGATGCTGCGTATTTATGCAGGGTTAAACTAGCAGCGCCCACTATGCTGTTTAAGCATAGTGGATGGGATTTCTAGAAATCTCATGTCCACTATGAGTCCACAGACGCCCGCAGATCACTCATGGACACTGACTTGCGGCACGTCTTTCCAGACCGCAGTATGTCAATTTATCTTGCAAAGATTCTGGTCTGCAGAAGACAAATTATATCAATAGAATATATTGGATGAGGTAAGTCCAAATGGTTCAGTGAACACATGCAGATTCACCAGCGCTCAATAGACGGCAGCGCTTTGGAAGCAGCAAACATGCACTGAGTCCAAAGCGCTGCTAGTTCCGGAACGTGGGCACCCGGCCTAAAAGTTTAGCACACAGGCTTTCAAACCGCTAGGGTTATTTCAGACCTGTATTAGCAAATTGCAAAAGTTTAGCATTTGCCTATAAAACAGTATCAAATTATTAATGAGCAGGAACGGCAAAAAAAAATAAAATAAAAAGTTTTTGGCAGACATACAGTAGGTTTGAATAAACATTAATCATGCAGTTTTTGGTATATTTTTTTTCCAAAGCCAGAAGTGAAAAAAATAAAGAAAAAAGTATAAAGAAAAGGTGCATACATCATGTATTTTGTATCCACTCCTCTGGTCCAAAAACTTGCACAAAGCTACACCAACAACTGCATATGTGATTCTAGCCTATGGTAATATTTTGTTGCACTTTTCAATGTGACCAGCTGTCACCGATGTCGGCTGCCTCCAGATGGAACTACTCACTTGCCGAACTGCTCTGTCTTCTAATAGTGGCCGCTGCAGGGTATCGCATATCTGCCTCTTATTCAAATCAATCGGAGGCGAACATGCAATACCTGTCACGCTGTATATAAATAGGGAAAGGGGCCATGCACTGTCCCTAGGGCTGGGACCCCAACTATCCCTGCTCTCAAAGGTATCTCTAAAGGTGAGGAGGTTTGGGCCACCAGCCTTACTCTTCTCCTGTTATACCCAAGACTGTCCCCCTCCTCCTTCCCCAGGAGCATAAAACATAAAAAAAAAGTAAAACAATTGTGAACACATGTAAAACAGACTTAGGCACAAATTAAAAGATGAATTTGATGCAAATCAAAAACAAGCTTAAAGAGGTTATGTACTACTTTTACACTTATCTGCTCCCACTCCCCTTCCCTCCACCCCCCTCACTCTCCCCGGTACCTCCTATGTCCTTATCTTTAGGGTAGGTGATCAACGTCTCATAGGCTGGGATTCAAAACTCGGCACCCCCGCCAAAAAGCTGTAGACAATGGCTTGGAATACTCACTTGCCAAGCTGCTCCATCTACTTGTATTGGCATAGCTTGTTACTACACATCCGCCTCCTATTGATTTACATAGGAGGCAAATGTGTAGTACAAAGCCCCCGGCCACTACCAGAATACGGAGCAGCTCGGCAAGTGAGTACTTCCAGCCAGCAGTGGCCGCCGCCAACACCAGTAACAGCTGATAGGCGGGGGTGCCGTGTGTCGGACCCCGGCAGATCAAACATTGATGCCCTAGCCTAAGCAAGTAGTGGATAACTTCTTTAAAACACCAAAATCTAGGTAAGAAAGCACAAATACAGTAATTAATTAGTGCCATAGTTTCTTCATAGGAGGGGGCGAACATCTTAGCAGCACAGGGGCTTTGCAGGCAAAGAGCTTATTGCAAAGTTACTTAAAATAATACTGTTTTATATGTCGACACCTATACATATTCCCATCCATGTCTCATTATTGTTGATAAATTGGCACATTGATGAGGAATTTGTTGAAGAACCATAAATGGTGTATGACTAGTGCTCCACAGCCACCAAATTGGCAGATGGAAAATAACAGCACACAGGGGGGAGGACAAATCCAAACAAAAACTAATGGTCCTAATAAAATTGCATTATTTCACATAGTGAGGCAAGGTACAAATACAACGTGATGAAAAATAAATAAAATAATAAAAAATAATAAAAACATCGAATGCGGACACAGGGGCCCTAGTAGCCAAAACTGCACATGAGTACATTAAGAATTACACAATGACCATATATACCCAACAAGTAGTATTTATATATTGTAGTATTCATGCGCCCCTGACGAAGGTGTTCCGAAACGCGCGTTGGGGCGGACACCGGGACCCTGTGTCTGCCATCTGCATCTCTGTCCAGGTATTACACATAGTGTACATGTATATTTCCTGACTGTTGCCTGGATTCTATACTATTCAGTCTCTCTACCCATTAGCTTAGCATGAATACTACAATATATAAATATTACTTGTTGGGTATATATGGTCATTGTGTAATTCTTAATGTTCTCATGTGCAGTTTTGGCTACTAGGGCCCCTGTGTCCTCATTCGCTGTTTTTATTATTTTTATGGCTTTTCATCACGTTGTATTTGTACCTTGCCTCACTATGTGAAATAAAGCAATTTTATTAGGACCATTAGTTGTTGTTTGGATTCGTCCTTCCCCTGTGTGCTGTTGTTTGGTACAACTGGTCATGTAGTCCTGTGGTGTTCATGTGGGTGGCTAATTCTATTAGATTATATTTGTTGAGCCCTTTGTTGCCCACATGTCATATACACCGGGTTTCATTACCTTCCTTTGTTATTATTCAGATGGAAAACAAGTAGCCCACATATAGCTCTTACAAAGGAGCCCTTTAAGTTGCTCTCTACCCCTGATAAATTATATGCATGATCAGCATTATTGCAGAGTTTTGGCTGAATGTGAACTGGAAAGTGAAAACAAATATTATTTGTTCGTCCTATTTTAATTTTTAAAAAAGATTCTTTATTTACCTTTTGTGCTGCAGTCATCTTATCATCACAATTGCCTTCAAATAAACAAAACTTTCTGCCTCTTTCTGATATGATGATCTTCCTCTACTGTACTCATTATAGCCAAAAAACTAAATAATCCAATTCATCCCTCACACAGCCTGTGGAGCCTTTCCGGAAACACAGCAGAGGTTAAGGAGGATGTGTCCTAAGACCGACAGGGACAAGTGTAGGTTGAGAAGAGTCTCCTAGGGCTCATTTTTCGGCAGCTGGTGCTTGCCAAAGTTTGCAAAATTATTTATGTAGCCTAACAAGGTTGTTAAATCACAATAAGCTGCCAGATATTGTTTATTCATTCCTTGGTTGTAGAATCTGATTAACAAGGTAATATCACATAAAGGAAATTCCTGGTTTTAGTATGTCGGCATTTATGGGGCTTTCTTAAGCGCAAAGAAATAAAAAGTGTAAGGTGAATAAAAATGGAGGCAAGAAAGATGGATTCTTTCTGTTAATACAGTGTAATGAAGCACTGACAGTCATGTGCTAGTGACAAGGTAGTCCCCAAAGTAACCAGAACGTTAATACTACAATAACGTGGCACCGTCTAATACATTATTGTCCTGCAACTTGATATATAAATAACACAAAAGTCTATCTACGTCATATCTATCTATGTGACATCTACCTATCCATCCCATATCCATCTATATATTTAATCCATCAATCGGTCCCATCTATCTTTCTATCTATATAAAAAAAGACACACACGTCTGCATAGTTTTTATTATAGAAGATGCATCAAGAAAATGCTTGGCAGTTTTACCTGAAGTGACTCTTCTGACTTTATTTTTTTCGTGGTGGTCTTCTCATCTGCATGTATATGTAAAATGTACAAGCCCCGCCTTTAGAGCAAATAGTGTGGGGGCTTCATGGGATTGTGGCACCAGCTCCCCCATGTTTTCTATTGACTAACTGGATTAGAGTTCAGTTTTGGTATGTTCCCTTATTTATTTCAATGTTTAAGGTTTATTCATATCTCTTCATATGGTTCTTGCAGTCCTCAGGTGACAGGCAGAAGTGAGCAACAGGAGTCTGATTGGTTAACAGATTTCGGCGCCAAGGAGAAGAACTTCTTAAACACTGCATTCCTGTCAGAAGAATTACAGCAGCCGGGATCGAAGAATATTCAGAATTGAGAGTCCTCAGTGGTTGATACCTTTTAATGGCTAACTGAAAAGATAGTAACACATTGCAAGCTTTCCAGACTACTCAGGTCTCTTCATCAGGCTCTGACTAAACCTGAAGAGACCTGAGTAGTCTGGAAAGCTTGCAATGTGTTACTATCTTTTCAGTTAGCCATTAAAAGGTATCAACCACTGAGGACTCTCAATCCTGAATATTTTTCTATCTACTGGCTAACACGGTACAAAGATATACATCTTTCCAGCAGCCGGGATATTAATTACAGCTGCCCGCCCTCCCTAAGTTAACGTCGTTGTGGTATTTATTAGATGGCGCCTGCGCAGCTTTCTGGGTGGAGACTGGATGGTTTTATTGTCTATGGAGTAATGAATTTTATTGTTATTAGATTAATATATTTATTATTTGGGTAACCATTATTTATTGGTTGAACATATTTAGCTTGGAGAAACCATTAATACCGCGGCCTTTTATCTTCACACCATGTATTTCGTGTCATCTATTTGGTAAGTGGGGAAGGTGGTTAGAGGCGGGGGAGATTTGGTGCCTGCCATCCCATAATGGTGGCTTACAAGGGGAAGCCGTCAGAAGAATGGACTGGTCACTTCTTGCACCTGCTTTTGAAAACTGAAGCAGTTATAAGAAGTGACAAAAGACAGTACATATGCCCAGGAAGCCGTTTCCACATTGTTGTGCACGTGTTCATTCTTTTTAACATGTTTAATATTTTCAGACAGGCTCCAGGCAGAAACCACCTGAAAAAGATGTTTTGTGCACTAACCATTAAACATACCCATGAATCACACCAAACATATACTTTTACTGTATAGTTAATTCATTTTATACTTTGATAGACCAGACTTTTGCAGGCGCAAGATACCAAATATTTTTTTCAATTTTTTTACAGCAGCACCCCTTGGCTGTTATGATCTGCTGCAAACATGATGCATAGCCAGAAGCCAGCTTCTGGCAGCTTTCCTGAGGAATCTTGGCTCATTCCTCATGAGGAATGGACTCAAATTCTCTGGTTGTCAAGAGAGGTCTAAAAAAAAAAAAAAAAAATCAAGAAGAGATCTTTGCCTTGCACAAACAAGGAAAATAATACAAAACGATAGCAAAGGCATGGGGGGCGGGGGGGGGGGGGGGGTCATACAAATACAGATGGTCACACATAACACTGGCTACATTGCCCGGACATGGAAGACAGAGCAAGTTGACCATCATTGACAATTTTCATTGCAACTGTGTGTATATATATATATATATATATATATATATATATATATATATATATATACACACAGTGGGGCAAAAAAGTATTTAGTCAGTCAGCAATAGTGCAAGTTCCACCACTTAAAAAGATGAGAGGCGTCTGTAATTTACATCATAGGTAGACCTCAACTATGGGAGACAAACTGAGAAAAAAAAATCCAGAAAATCACATTGTCTGTTTTTTTTTTATTTTATTTGCATATTATGGTGGAAAATAAGTATTTGGTCAGAAACAAGCAATCAAGATTTCTGGCTCTCACAGACCTGTAACTTCTTCTTTAAGAGTCTCCTCTTTCCTCCACTCATTACCTGTAGTAATGGCACCTGTTTAAACTTGTTATCAGTATAAAAAGACACCTGTGCACACCCTCAAACAGTCTGACTCCAAACTCCACTATGGTGAAGACCAAAGAGCTGTCAAAGGACACCAGAAACAAAATTGTAGCCCTGCACCAGGCTGGGAAGACTGAATCTGCAATAGCCAACCAGCTTGGAGTGAAGAAATCATCTGTGGGAGCAATAATTAGAAAATGGAAGACATACAAGACCACTGATAATCTCCCTCGATCTGGTGCTCCACGCAAAATCCCACCCCGTGGGGTCAGAATGATCACAAGAACGGTGAGCAAAAATCCCAGAACCACGCGGGGGGACCTAGTGAATGAACTGCAGAGAGCTGGGACCAATGTAACAAGGCCTACCATAAGTAACACACTACGCCACCATGGACTCAGATCCTGCAGTGCCAGACGTGTCCCACTGCTTAAGCCTGTACATGTCCGGGCCCGTCTGAAGTTTGCTAGAGAGCATTTGGATGATCCAGAGGAGTTTTGGGAGAATGTCCTATGGTCTGATGAAACCAAACTGGAACTGTTTGGTAGAAACACAACTTGTCGTGTTTGGAGGAAAAAGAATACTGAGTTGCATCCATCAAACACCATACCTACTGTAAAGCATGGTGGTGGAAACATCATGCTTTGGGGCTGTTTCTCTGCAAAGGGGCCAGGACGACTGATCCGGGTACATGAAAGAATGAATGGGGCCATGTATCGTGAGATTTTGAGTGCAAATCTCCTTCCATCAGCAAGGGCATTGATGATGAAACGTGGCTGGGTCTTTCAACATGACAATGATCCAAAGCACACCGCCAGGGCAACGAAGGAGTGGCTTCGTAAGAAGCATTTCAACGTCCTGGAGTGGCCTAGCCAGTCTCCAGATCTCAACCCTATAGAAAACCTTTGGAGGGAGTTGAAAGTCCGTGTTGCCAAGCGAAAAGCCAAAAACATCACTGCTCTAGAGGAGATCTGCATGGAGGAATGGGCCAACATACCAACAACAGTGTGTGGCAACCTTGTGAAGACTTACAGAAAACGTTTGACCTCTGTCATTGCCAACAAAGGATATATCACAAAGTATTGAGATGAAATTTTGTTTCTGACCAAATACTTATTTTCCATCATAATATGCAAATAAAATGAAAAAAAAACAGACAATGTGATTTTCTGGATTTTTTTTTCTCAGTTTGTCTCCCATAGTTGAGGTCTACCTATGATGTAAATTACAGACGCCTCTCATCTTTTTAAGTGGTGGAACTTGCACTATTGCTGACTGACTAAATACTTTTTTGCCCCACTGTATATATATATTTTGTGAGGTAGCGCTGTTATTCATGTAGGGGATGCTCGCTTGCAGCCACAAAAAACCCAGATCCGGCACGGGTTTTCCACAAAACAATCATAGTCCCTTCGGTTTATTTATTCCCTTCGGTTTATTCAGCATCATAAACCATCACAGCAACAGAAAACAACATATAATCAGCATAGCGTCCATTACAGAGTTTCCCTCTGTTATCCTGTAGTCCTATAAGTTATGCAGTGTTCAATGCGCAGGCTTCCTAGCCCCAAGTTATCTCACCCTGTCAGGGTTTCCTCATGCTGCTTCACCATGCTGCACACGTTCATTCCCTCCAGGGAACTAACAGGCACACGTCGCCATTACTCACAGCCACTTCACAGGCTGTTAGCCAGGAAGCCCCATCTCAGCGGGACCTTCCACACTGGACCAACCAGGTCCCAGCATTCACCACATGTGACCTACCCTGGCCACCATATATGGTCCGTAGCCACGCCCATTGGGCCGGGCCACATGGCTATGACCTCATCACAAGTCCTTGACCCATTCACACACTCTTTGCAATAGCGTCCTTAAACACACCCCCTGGGTGGGTTTGTAGGTAACTGGGCCAGCCCATCTCCCTACTTACCTGGAGACTTCTCCCTGACACATTGAAACAGTACCTCAGCAATATCACTGCTGATCAATACACACATCAGTCTCCATCTCAAGGCCACCCACCTTGAGATACATAATGGTCATTCATGACTCTGCCATTCATCCTCTCTCCTCGGACATCAACACAGCGCCCCCTAGCGGACACAGTGGTCACGGCACCACAATATATATATATGTACACACACACAGACACATATACACATAAATACATGCACATATAAAATCATAAAGCAGTGCTGGACAAGGGCAGAGAGTAGCTCAATAAGCGATGTAAGGACAGCTGGATTCTATTGTGGAAAGGAGTATCTCTGTGCCAAGTAAAACAGCAGAGAGACTAAGGCACACAGGTTTGTTAGTTTGAAGGAATAGACCACATGGTGTCCACAGGAGGCGAGGAGTTCTCATGTTCTGCCTGCACTGTCTCACAAGAGTTGGTTTTGAGAAGGGGGGTGGGGGTGTCCATTGTTTATAATGATTATTTCCAGATGCTCCAGAAATCGAGAGCCAAACCCCTGGGGTTCTGCCAAAGACTTGAGATAACATTGGACTAAGTTCTTTTAGCTACATCTTTATGACTGGGTTCCTGATTCTAGTCTATGTTTAGAGAAAGCTAAGACCGGTTATTAAAAATGTAGCTAAAATAATGTCACTGATAGGAAAACATGAAACATTTCTGGCCACAAACAGTAACAGTTGATACACTGTTAGATACATATACAGTAAATACATAAATGGTAGATATACATAATGTTAAAAGCTGCATATACTGGAAATAAACAATATTAATAGGTTGTCGTGAATTTTTAAAAACTGTTTATAGGGAATCTGTCAGTAGAGATCACCCTTCTAAAGCATCTATATGGGCATGCAGGTCATAGGAAGCTTTATAAAGCAATACCGTGATATCTGTGATCAGATGCTTTATGCCGAGAAATCCATGTTTTTCTCAACTTGTAAAGTAGCTTTTAAGATTGACGGGTCAGACACAGATCTCCCTCAGAGTCTGCCTCCAGAAATTACTGTAATTAAAGGGGTCATTACCAGTGTGAGACATGTAGAACATGATAGCAGACTGTCAGTCATTACATGTTTTAGACTGGTAACACATCCTCTCATATAAAATAATCTCTGGAGACAGATTCTCAAGGAGATCTAGGACCAGCCTATAGATCTTAACAGCTTGTTTACTTATATAAAAAAAAAAAATGTGAATTTCTCTGGAATAAGATATCAGATCGCAGATATCAAGGTATCATTTTATTTAGTTTGCTATGACCTATATAACATACTTAGTATTTAGTTTCCTATGACCTATATAACATACTTAGAGGGGTTGACCCTACTGACAGATTCCCTTTAAAGCTGAAATTACTTATTCAATTCTTCTCCGGTGCTCCTGCATCAATGATGTTACATCAATGTACTGCCATGGTTGTCCATTTGATTTTTTTTCCGGATGGCTCATCAAAAACCCACAGAAGGCCAACACTTTTTAACAACGATTTGGAAAACTATAGTAAGTTATACACACAGAAATGTAAAATGATAACTACAGTCATAATAATGTGTACCAGCTCCTCCAGCATCAAAACAATCACCTCCCATTTTTTATAGAAACGGGAAAAAAAAGTGCACAATTTTTACACATTGTCCAGGAATTTCTGGACAGTTGGCAACCATGTGCACTGCTCAATGTTCATGCTGCATAGTGCTCTCATAACCCAGACAAGGAGAATTTAATAAAATTTCCAGATGTTAGAGATTGATGATCAAGCCTAAAAGGGGTTGGCCCACAACTAAAACTTGTACAGTGGTGGTGTTTTCGTAAGTCCCATAAACTTTGAGTAGCTTATGTTCTATTCAAACAAGGGAAACATGACCCACATTCTTGGGATCATGGAGGTCCCAGCAGTAGGATCCCAAGTGATGAGATACAACCTATTCTGTGGAATTGTAATTTTGTGGGAATGAGTTGACAATTTATTTCGTCATGACTGTTGGGCCAACCTCTTTAACCCCTTCTGTACACAGATACAGCACCTTCGGTTTTTCATCACAGTCTTGTGAGTACCATAATTTCTATACCACACAGACATGTAAAGGCCATTTTTTATTTTACTTTCATAGGCAAGTTGCATTTCTTATCACCATTATTTTGCGGTATATACTTTATTAAAAAGTATGTGATATCCTGATAGCTAGAGAAATACTGCAGTATATTATACTGATCAGCTTAAAGAGAACCTGTCTGGGTCCCCATGCCTTTCAAACTGCAACCAGCCACTTTGGGGCTCTATTCCTACATTTTAATAGTACTCTTATAGTCACACACTAAAGTTCGTATGTAGAGTTGAGTTAATCTATTCAAGACTAATAGAATTTGACTCAAATTTTACAAAATATTTAATTCTCCTGAATCTGAGTCAGCAAAATGGTGTACTGCCATTTTCTTTTATTTTAGAAAGCAAAATGGTGAAAAAAAAAAAAAATCTACCACATCGTCTTATGCTCCACACATTCTCACATCTTCTGCCATATTGTTCAGGCACAGTTCGTGTTGACCGTGTCCTGGTTAGCACCTAGGCTTTTGTGCATTGTGATAGCACAACGTCACAACACGTCTGGTAACCTTTAAGACCTATTCAGCACTAGAAGAACATCGTCGAATAAAGATCACAGAAAAAAAAAAAAAAAGAGATGAGAGCATGGAGAAGTGGAGGTGACAATTTTTCTTTTTCACCCCATGTTTATTATACTCTGGAGTCTGCAGAACCCAATAACATAAAAAGGAACATTGTATTTGCAATAACTGGTGCAAATCAAATTTCATGATCAAAATCTAGGGACTGCAAATTCGAATTCTGGCAGATTCATTCATCATTACTTGTATGTGTGCAAAAAAATGGTAAGTGTTGCTTTCAATATGCTAATTACCTAGCACTAGTCTGGTGGGGAATTGGTTCACTGATGCTATTACGGTATCTGGTAAGGTAATCTCGCATCCCTAGATGGGAATTGGGCTCTAAAGTTTATTGGTGGGAGTTCTTTTTTACTTAAGAGACCAGAGAAGTTCTTGCTTTCATCCTATTAGATCCCATCTATGATTTCTGTACATGGCAGACTTGAAGACCATTATTAGGCCTCCTGCTGCAAAGGCAACCTGAAGTTGAGAGGGTGAAGGAGTCCCACCTTTTCAAACCCAAGAGAATAGAGGCCTGCTGATAACTATACTGTAACTGTTCCCATACAACCTAACCCAGATTGAGAGGATCTATGAGGAAGAATGAGGGACCCTCCTAGCACTTCCACCTTCATTATTAAGCCAGTGCACAACGGTAGCATCATCACAGCATTTACCGTAAAAGTATGCTGCACTGATCAGTCAGTGGAAATAATGCGATCTTAGGCCTCTTTCACACTTCAGTTTTTTACAATCAGTCACAATCCGCCAGGTTTTGAAAAAAACGGATCCGCAATTTTCTTTTGAGGATCCGTTTTTTTCCCCATTGACTTCCATTATTGGCGGATTGTGATGGATTGCTGTCCGTTGCATCCGTTTTTTTTGCGGATCCGCCAAAAGTTGCTGTCCGTCACCATCCTCAAAGATTTCAAAACGGAGCTTGCAACGTTTTTTTCTCTTGCGGATCCTCCAGACACTCATTTAACCCGAAATTCTGCGATTCCTTTAAAATTCTTCATTTGTGGGATCCGTCAAAAAAACGGACGGGTGGCATCCGTTGTCATCAGTACTAAAACGGATCCGCCATCCGTCCTTTTGGCGGATTTTGACTGATGCAAAAAACTGAAGTGTGAAAGAGGCCTTACAGTTTCACTGCGAGAAAGGCCGTGGAGGATTCTAAGATCTGCATCCCAGAATCCCACAACAAGGACATTGGGGTCTGTGTTTGTCAGACAGTTGGGCCATTTTGGAGGACATTAGGGTTAATTCTAAGCAGTTTAATTCCTAGATAATATTTAGACAAATCAAAAGTCTGGAACTGTCCACTGCTTTATTAAATAAAAATGGCAGCCCCAGATTGGTAATAGATACTTTTTAAGGCCCCTTCACACAACCATGTTTATGGTACATGTGGCATTAGTTTTCAAACGTACCAGAGACACGTACACACGCAAAACCATTATAATCTATGGGGCTTAACACATGTCCGAGTTTTTACACAGGCCGTGTGACCATGAAACCCACAAGTATAAATGTTCGTTTTTTTCTGGCACCAGACATACGTGTGTCATCTGTGTGCCATCCGTGTGACACGTACCAGAATAGAATGCAGAATAGAAATTACAGATTTTTATTTGTTAAAGGGAACCTGTCACCCCCCCAGGCGTTTTTAAGTATAAAAAGCCACCTTGTGCAGTGCAGCACTAATGCTGCATTCTGTCAAGGTGACTCTTTTACTTAGCGTCCCTTCCACCGCAGAAATAATCGTTTTTAAAATTGTTCAAAAATACCTGAATTTTGACAGGGGGGCAGGTCTTTCCCCCTCTGGCAGACGCCTCGCATCCATCAGTCATTTCGTATTTGGTGCCGCCTCCTCAGTATTCTTTTGAAATGCTGGCGCCTGTGCTGTACTATAGTTTCGTGGGCATGCGCAGTGTGAATAAATCATAAGCGACTGCAGGGCGGGATCTGTGGCCGCGCGATATGAAGGCCAGGATGTGATCTGAGAGCATGGGCACGTTGGGCAGCGCTAACTGCGCATGCCCACGAAGCTATAGTACAGCACAGGCGCCAGCATTTCAAAAGAACACTGAGGAGACGGCACCAAATACGAAATGACTGATGGATGCGAGGCGTCTGTGCTGCACAAGGTGGCTCTTTTACTTAAAAACGCCTGGTTCCCTTTAAAGATGTGCAGATATATAGATAGATAAATAGAAAGATAATAAATTGATATCTGCAAGATATATAATTTGTGCCTTGCGAGTGTACCTTACTGTGCATGTATTAACCTATGCTAATACACGTGTCACATGGATGCAACACCACAGAAAACCACAAGGACAGTAAAAAACGGACTGGTCAATTTGTATGTTTTTATTAAACAGATGTGTGAAGCGAGCCTAAAGGTACTGTCACACTTAGCGATGTACCAACGATCCCGACCAGCGATATGACGCGGTCACAGGCAGATCTCACCAGCGACATCGCAGGGGTCGGGGGTCGCTACTTACCTGTCAGACGAGACGATCCTGATGTCCTCCCGCCCGCGTCCACGCGCCACAGGAAGCCCAGCAGGAAGCTGACGACGAGAAACGGTCCAGGACGTTCTCGTGCGATCAGCGATAACCAGCGGGGGAGCGGTCGGAGGTAAGTATCAGACATAGCGATATCGCTAGCAATATCGCTGCTACATCACAAAAACCAGTGACGTTATAGCGATATCGCTTAGTGTGACAGGCCCTTAAGATCCATTTACACAAACCGACCAGCGGCACTAATAAGCCATGACTTAACAGCGCGTTTACACAGGCAGACCGCTCTTTAGATGTGAATGACACAATCGATAATAGACTGATCTGTACGCACAGGAGGACACTGTTCTCGGCAATACAGCTCCTGTATACATAGCACAATGTGCTGCCAAGAACTATGATTTTTTGTTTTTTTGTGCATCACAAGACATCATTTTACTCATTTTGCTCATTCATCAAGTGATTCGCAGACCGTGAGGGCGTTCGTTCTGAATAATCTTGCTGTGTAAATAGACCTTTACAATGCAAAATGGTAGCCAAAAATATAAAAAGAAAAGCCGGCACACCAATGCAGCAGGAATGTCCAGTATGCACGGAACCACGTCAGGCCAAACGTGAAATAGTGAGGAATAAAAGGAAAACTAATTCCAGCTCCTGGATATGTTTTAATATATTTAGAATTTTAAAATTAGCATAAAAAAATTTGCATGGTGGAAGAAATAGAAAGCAATGCGTTTCGAACACGATCCAGAGTTCTTTGTCACAGCTAGTAAGAAAGTTTACCCAGCAGCCATAAGTATTCCATCTAGTCAATAAGAGCATGACAAGACATGTGGGGATTACAGTTTCTTTCTGATTGTAAGATGCTCTTTTTATCCTCCAAATTTGGTAGGAAAATGGAGCTGCATCTTATAATCCGAAGTAAGCTTACCGGGGGCCGGCGACAGTGGTGTAGGGTCACAGGGGGCTTCGGGAAGCCGGCGGTAGCAGGAGCGGGGTGATGCTGTGGTGCTTGGGATGTCTAACGGTGTCGGCAGTGTGAGCGGAGTCCATTTTCCCAATGATATCCCTGTGGCGGGCTTTAAGAAAATGGCTGTCGGAGGCGGCGAATGCGCAGATTGAGATCTCAGGAAACTAGATATAAAATAGATTTTAGGTTGTTGGGTCTTTTTTGTATTTTATGAATTCTCTTTTTTTTTTTTAACTAAGTTTTTGGATTATGGAGTTGTCTTGTACTTATATGCTGGATTGTTTGGAGTGCTTGGTTTCATCCTTCTGTTCACCTTGCTGGATTCTGGTTTCGGCCTTTTGATTCTACTGTGGGACTGTGCTTTCTCTTGTTGCACCTTCAGAAGTTGATTGGTCACACTCATATTTATTGTTTTGGATGAGTATTTATTTTCCTGATTAACATCCAAACTTTTCTTTTTTTTTTTCATGTGACCCACTTCCCCATTATTATTTTAGAGTGTGTAATTGGGTAAAGAAGGGATTTTTATGAGCGGACATTTATCTTTTTGTTGACTCTTGAATATATTCCTGCTTTGAGAATAAATGTATTTGTGTGTGTGTGTATGTATCCCTTTGTGCAGATACTTTTATGTACCGGTATATATTTTCTTGTGCAATTATATTTTATATTGATATTGCATTCCTTTATGTCTGCAAGTCTTTCATTTTCTTTATGTATTTATTACATACACACATCTATATGTAATAATTTTTTTTCATTTATTCATTTTCTCACATATTCATCACATTTGAATTGATTTCACACACACATCTTTATTTACAAATCAGTCCCACCTTTTTGGAGTGTCTCCAATTTCTGTTCACTGTTATTTATTTTCCTTTTTTTTTTTTTTTACAAAAATAATTGATATCTGTGAATATCTATTCTTTATCTACAAACTCTCTCAGGTCTTTTATCTTCAACTAACCCTTTGTATGTGTCTATGATTCAATCGCAACATGCCCCATGGGTTAATCTCTATGGTAATGAGTTAGGTCACCTCTTCTGCGCAAGCCTCTCTGTGACATACTTCCTTGTGGTGTGCGCTCCCTCTGGTCTCCTGGTGTGACACTTCTTCTGAGTCACTTGTTCCACACCCACATACTGACATGTCGGATGGGGGCGTGGTCTGGTGACGTCGAACAGTGCCCACCCAGTTTCCGGATTGGCCAGTGAGAGTGCAGTCTTCAAATCGCTGCCACCATTGCAGAGTCTCACTATAAAAGGACCATTCCACATAACCCCTCAGGAAGAAACTGGACGCAAAACGCGCGTTGTGGTCTTTTGGCTACTTAGGTTGTATACTTCCCTTCATTTGTGCCTTTCATGTCTCTTTACCCAATATCATGGTGATAAATTTTACCACAATTATACCATTAGCTTTTTTGCACTCTATCATTGCACCACACTTTACTTATGTGATATATTAGTTCTGCCTCTATAACCATTATGGTATAGTGGCGCCTTATATCTGGTCATTTGGACTCCTCCGTAGCTCCTTACACAGGCACCCCTATTAATGTTAACCTTTTTTCTTTATAACAATTTTGGTTTTTGCAACAGCTATTTCAGTTTCATATATCTAATAACTGATGGACTCAGTTATATTTCTGGATTCAAATGAGGTTTATTGTACTAACAGAAAATGTGCAATCTGCATTTAAACAAAATTTGACCGGTGCAAAAGTATGGGCACCCTTATCATTTTCTTGATTTGAACACTCCTAACTACTTTTTACTGACTTCCTGAAGCACTAAATTGGTTTTGTAACCTCATTGAGCTTTGAACTTCATAGCCAGGTGTATCAAATCATGAGAAAAGGTATTTAAAGTGGCCACTTGGAAGTAGTTCTCCTATTTGATTCTCCTATGAAGAGTGGCATCATGGGCTCCTCACAACAACTCTCAAATGATCTGAAAACAAAGATTATTCAACATAGCTTTTCAGGGGAAGGATACAAAAAGTTGTCTCAGAGATTTAACCTGTCAGTTTCCACTGTGAGGAACATAGTAAGGAAATGGAAGAACACAGGTACAGTTCTTGTTAAGCCCAGAAGTGGCAGGCCAAGAAAAATATCAGAAAGGCAGAGAAGAAGAATGGTGAGAACAGTCAAGGACAATCCACAGACCACCTCCAAAGACCTGCAGCAGCATCTTGCTGCAGATGGTGTCACTGTGCATCGGTCAACAATACAGCGCATGCATAACGCCTTTTTGTATGACCAAACAACTCAATCTTTGTTTCATCAGTTCACAGGACCTTCTTCCAAAATGTAACTGGCTTGTCCAAATGTGCTTTTGCATACCTCAAGCGACTCTGTTTGTGGCGTGCTTGCAGAAACGGCTTCTTTCGCATCACTCTCCCATACAGCTTCTCCTTGTGCAAAGTGCGCTGTATTGTTGACCGATGCACAGTGACACCATCTGCAGCAAGATGATGCTGCAGGTCTTTGGAGGTGGTCTGTGGATTGTCCTTGACTGTTCTCACCATTCTTCTTCTCTGCCTTTCTGATATTTTTCTTGGCCTGCCACTTCTGGGCTTAACAAGAACTGTACCTGTGTTCTTCCATTTCCTTACTATGTTCCTCACAGTGGAAACTGACAGGTTAAATCTCTGAGACAACTTTTTGTATCCTTCCCCTGAAAAGCTATGTTGAATAATCTGTGTTTTCAGATCATTTGAGAGTTGTTTTGAGGAGCCCATGATGCCACTCTTCATAGGAGAATCAAATAGGAGAACTACTTGCAAGTGGCCACTTTAAATACCTTTTCTCATGATTTGATACACCTGGCTATGAAGTTCAAAGCTCAATGAGGTTACAAAACCAATTTAGTGCTTCAGGAAGTCAGTAAAAAGTAGTTAGGAGTGTTCAAATCAAGAAAATGATAAGGGTGCCCATACTTTTGCACCGGTCAAATTTTGTTTAAATGCAGATTGCACATTTTCTGTTAGTACAATAAACCTCATTTGAATCCAGAAATATAACGGAGTCCATCAGTTATTAGATATATGAAACTGAAATACCAGTTGCAAAAACCAAAATTGTTATAAAGAAAAAAGGTTAACATTAATAGGGGTGCCCAAACTTTTACATATGACTGTATATACACACACACACTGTATTTATAGTTTTTCTACTATACTTACGTGTATATGTTTACTAATATATTATTTTATTGCATAAATCTGTACAAGTCATATTTCATGTATTGACCACTTGGTTATATGATTTTGATGTGTTTATTTTCTGCATTGCACCTTTTTTGATGGGTTTAATATTTTTCTAGTCAGTTATGCTGTTTAATATTGTTATATAGGACTATGTCCTTTCCCATCATTACGTACTAGTCATACTTGACCTACACATACGATGCTTTAGCATTTGTTTCTCTCTCTCTTATATATATATATATATATATATATATATATATATATATATATATATATATATATATATACAGTGCCTACAAGTAGTATTCAACCCCCTGCAGATTTAGCAGGTTTACACATTCGGAATTAACTTGGCATTGTGACATTTGGACTGTAGATCACCCTGGAAGTGTGAAATGCACTGCAGCAAAAAAGAATGTTATTTCTTTGTTTAATTTTTTTTTAAATTGTGAAAAGTTTATTCAGATGGTCATTTATTATTCAACCCCTCAAACCACCAGAATTCTGTTTGGTTCCCCTAAAGTATTAAGAAGTATTTCAGGCACAAAGAACAATGAACTTCACATGTTTGCATTAATTATCTCTTTTTCCAGCCTTTTCTGACTATTTAAGACCCTCCCCAAACTTGTGAACAGCACTCATACATGGTCAACATGGGAAAGACAAAGGAGCATTCCAAGGCCATCAGAGACAAGATCGTGGAGGGTCACAAGGCTGGCAAGGGGTACAAAACCCTTTCCAAGGAGTTGGGCCTACCTGTCTCCACTGTTGGGAGCATCATCCAGAAGTGGAAGGCTTATGGAACTACTGTTAGCCTTCCACGGCCTGGACAGCCTTTGAAAGTTTCCTCCCGTGCCGAGGCCAGGCTTGTCCGAAGAGTCAAGGCTAACCCAAGGACAACAAGGAAGGAGCTCCGGGAAGATCTCATGGCAGTTGGGACATTAGTTTCAGTCAATACCATAAGTAACGTACTCCACCGCACTGGTCTCCGTTCCAGACGAGCCCGTAAGGTACCTTTACTTTCAAAGCATCATGTCAAGGCTCGTCTACAGTTTGCTCATGATCACTTGGAGGACTCTGAGACAGACTGGTTCAAGGTTCTCTGGTCTGATGAGACCAAGATCGAGATCTTTGGTGCCAACCACACACGTGACGTTTGGAGACTGGATGGCACTGCATATGACCCCAAGAATACCATCCCTACAGTCAAGCATGGTGGTGGCAGCATCATGCTGTGGGGCTGTTTCTCAGCCAAGGGGGATTGGCCATCTGGTCCGCATCCATGGGAAGATGGATAGCACGGCCTACCTGGAGATTTTGGCCAAGAACCTCCGCTCCTCCATCAAGGATCTTAAGATGGGTCGTCATTTCATCTTCCAACAAGACAACGACCCAAAGCACACAGCCAAGAAAACCAAGGCCTGGTTCAAGAGGCAAAAAATCAAGGTGTTGGAGTGGCCTAGTCAGTCTCCTGACCTTAACCCAATTGAAAACTTGTGGAAGGAGCTCAAGATTAAAGTCCACATGAGACACCCAAAGAACCTAGATAACTTGGAGAAGATCTGCATGGAGGAGTGGGCCAAGATAACTCCAGAGACCTGTGCCGGCCTGATCAGGTCTTATAAAAGACGATTATTAGCTGTAATTGCAAACAAGGGTTATTCCACAAAATATTAAACCTAGGGGTTGAATAATAATTGACCCACACTTGTATGTTTAAAATTTATTAAAATTTAACTGAGCAACATAACTTTTTGGTTTGTAAGATTTATGCATCTGTTAATAAATCCTGCTCTTGTGTGAAGTTTGAAGGCTCTAACTTATTTGCATCTTATCAAACATGCTAAATCTGCAGGGGGTTGAATACTACTTGTAGGCACTGTATATATATATATATATATATATATATATATATAATGTGAGTGTATTTATTGTCTCTCACATATATGAATGACGTTTTTCTGATTTGATTGGGCATCAGCTTCCTTTTTATTAAAGGTGTTCACTTTGTTGCATGCTTGCTAGTTCTCAGATACCCTATACTAGTTTATCTTACAGTACCTGCCTGCACTTGCCATGCATACCTGTATACCAGCCGTACCTGCCTGCACCTACCAGAGCCTGTCTGTATATCAACCGTACCTGCCTGTACCTGCCGTGCCCACCTGTATACCAGCCGTACCTGTCTGCACCTGCCAGCGCCCACCAGTATACCAGTCGTACTTGCCTTCACCAGCCAGTGCGTGCTTGTATATCAGCCGTACCTGACTGCACCTGCCAGTGTCTGCATGTAAGTCAGCGGTACCTGCCTACACGTGCTGTACCCAGCTGTATGCCAGCCATACCTGCCAGCACCTGCCTGTATACCAGCTGCTCTTGTCTGCAGCTGCCAATGCCTGCCTGTATTTCAGCTGTCTTCGCCAGCACCTGCTACTCCTGTATTCCTGTTGTGCCTTTATGTACCAGCTCGAGTTTCCCTACTAAGCCTTTCCAACTTCTCGCCCCTTTAGGAGTCAGCTGCCGTGCATCCGAGGTTGGTCCTGGTGTAGCACATGGTGTCCATCTGGAGCCAAGTCTAACCTCACCATCAGGGGCTCTAGCAAAGAGTGAGGTGTTCACCTGGTTACTCCCCTCCAGGCTCTCCTCGTACCACGGCACAGTAGTTCCACCATCACTCCCATTACAATGTGAACATAGCCTTAGTCTGGTCAGGTCAGCTTCTGCAATGGTCTTTCTGTTATGTACTTCACAACTTTTTTTCAGCAGGTTGAGGCTGGATACATCCTAACTAATGATTACTGGACATGTGAACATAGCCTAATGCTATGTGCACACACTGCGGATTCTGCTGAGGATTTGGCCTCTGCGGATCCACAGCAGTTCTGCAGACAGTGTACAGTACAATGTAAGTCTATGTGACTTACAATCTGCTGTGCACTCGCTGCAGTTTTTCAACTACGGAAAAGCTGCGGTTTTGAATCCGCAGAAAGAAATGACATGTCAATTCTTTCTGCGGATTCTGCTGCGGTTTGCCTCCTATTCCATTGTCCAGGAGTCAAACCGCAGGGGAAAACCGATGGCCAATCCGCAGGTCATTTTACCTGCGGTTTTACCTGCGGATCCGCAGATACAAATCCGCGGGTGAATCCGCAGCGTGTGCACATAGCCTAAGGGTTATGGTGGCTATCATCTTGAGGAATACAAGGAAAACTAGTTCCAGTTCCTGAAAACGTGTTAACACTTGATGTTTTATTTATAGAATTTTATAAATAGAATAAAAAAATTTACATGGTGGAAGAAATAGAAAGTGACGTGTTTCAAATGCTGAGCAGCGTTCTTTGTCACAGCTCACAGCTTAGTGGGAAAGATACCGAGCAGCAATAAGTATTCAATCTAGCCAATAGGGGCATGATAGGACATGTGGGGAATTAATTATCATACAAAAAATATCATCATATTCAGCCCAGCTTCCTATCAGATGTGTGCATAATCTGGAGAGCAGAGTGGAGGGGACACAGTGGCACGCATAACGTGCGCACTCACGAGTCATATAGCGGCTGCAGAGCATGTGCACATCTGATACGAAGTTTGGGTTGTACATGCAGAGTCAGTGCGCATGCACGGGGAGCGGACGGGCAATGCGCACGCGTGGGATTTGCTAGGTTGCTGACGTGGTGTCAGGTCATTTGCGGCAATCAATAGAAATAATGTGGGCGTGCATAATTTATACAGCACACTGACTGATCCGTGACTTTTACATGTCACTGTAAATCCAGTTCAGGAAATGTATTACTCCCAACTGACCCTACAGAAAGTTTATAGGCGCTTACCAGAACTTGAGAGATCAACAAAAAGACAGAGATATGAACGTTCTATTGCGCTGTGTGACCCAGCAGATAAACAGCCTCTTGTGCCATTGTTTGCATAGGAAGCTCATAGCCAAAACACACGATAATTCTGTGTCAGATAGCAATTTGTTTTAAATGTTCACGTCATCAGTAGAATTTAACTATGTTTGTTTATAACCTTTGTATACATAATATTCCCTTCTAAATGAAAAGATACGTAAAAACGTATCTACTATTGTCACTCCCGTGGTGATTATCATCAAGCTTTCCCAGACATCTGAGTAGCAAATTCGCGTGGCTGAAACTTTCCACCAGATAGATTTGGTACAGTTTTTGTACATAATTGCATTCCACACAAAATACAGATTCTGGAGCATCATTTTTAGAAGTCAGCATTATGCTGGTTTTCTGTTAATTTTCTTGGAAATGTATAACCATTTTCACAAGTGATATGATAACACCCATACGGGGGAACCTGTCATCTTATTCCCAAACCACGTGCAGAGTGAATCAGAGCCTGGCTGCAGTCAGGTATAGTTTAGACAACCAGGGATGCAGAGAAAATATACTTTGAAGATATTGCCAGGGACTATAGCCGGAGACGAGACTAGTCCAGCTCCGCTTTTGGAAGGCTCCTTTCAACACCACTGCAGGTGACTTACTGGTCTCTCCCTCATGTGTACATAAGAGAGATCTGACAATCACCAGGAACACAGCTGGTATGGCACTGGACTCGTCTAGTCTCCGGGTATGGTTCCTGACCAGATCTTTAATGTATACTGTGACAAAGTCACTGGTAAAGTGCTGGAGAGGAGATATGCTTCACTACGCTTGATTGTGTCAGTGATATTAAACCCAGAGGTTTTCCTCCAGCACACTAAGTGCTGGAGGGGTTAAGCTAATTTGTTATAATGGGCTGGTTTTTATGTGGACATCCATAGAGCGGGGTGGGAGGATGTCCACCTTATTTCCACCTCAAGGTGTGGTCTGGGGCCTAAATAGCTGGACTCCAGAGGCAGTCTTGGTTCAGCAGGGCAGGAGAGAGGATCTCTAGTGGTTTGTGTCCTGAGGAGGAAAGACTGAACCCTGTGTTGCTCCAGAGCAGGCAGCAACCTGCAAATTTATTGACTTTGTTACAGCGTTTTGTTGTTTTTTTTTTTGCTTTTTTACGATTTTGCCTGATGAGCTGTGTTTTACGTTTCCCTTCATATTGGTTTATGCCGTTACATAATAAAACAGAAGATTTAAAGAGACAGTGTTCCTGGTTTCTACCTCCGTGTACCGCTGAGTGAGTTGAACTGCCACAATACACTCTGAAATGTCAGAGCATTTTATAGAAAAATATGCCCGGCTTCAAATGTGAAGCCAGGCTGAGATTCATGCAGCCCACAATTTTAATTAGCCTGAAACTATCAGCACTGATTAGCCAGTGATAGAAACACTTTCTTTTGAAAAGGGGAATTGCAATATACATTTGTCAGTTTATTCATACAAGTCCAGGAGGAATACTAGTAATAAGAAAATATACTCCAAAATTTTTATCACGGTGCTAAAATTTACAAAAACTGACATGTCACTGCCATTACCTGATGACAGGTGACAGGTGATGATCCTCTGGACAAAGCCTACTTGTTGGAGGACGCTCACACTTGTGTATAAATAATCGCCCGCTCATCCAGGAGAGCAGGACAATTTTTTTTCTCACGTGTCATGCATGTTCTGTCCGTGTATAATCTCTCTTTTTACTCAGCAACTATTAATCTTTTACAAGGCCATTTACAATTTCCCATGCTACATCTTTGTAATGTATCCATAATAATTGGATGTTATACTGTGTCTCCGTATGGCATGCAATTCTTTTCTCACATCAGATTTCGGAGGGAAATCACACCATGCTGTGATTTTTTTCATGTAGAATAGAGCTGAGGAAAAAAAAATACGCAAACCTGCACTGCCACATTAAATAACATTGGTATGAGTGCAATCTGATTTTTTTCTCAAATTGCACCCTTGTATTATACGATAATGTGAATGAGCCCGTAGAAAGGTCTTTTAACAATAATTTCAAATTGTCCACCTATTGGAACTCACAGCAATCAACAGCTATCTGTGTAAAAACCCAAACTCTCTGACAGTAAGGGCTCATATAGATGTCAGTGATTTTTCATCAGTGTTTGTATGCCAAAACCAGGAAGGGAACATACAGAGAAAAACTAAAATTAAAATACTGACACTTGTTCTGTGTTTTGGAGACAATGATTTCATTGATACTATTTTGGGATAGATTTCTCATTTTGATTAGAGATGGGCGAACCCGTGGATGTTAGAGTCTGGCCGAACAGTTAAAAAAAAAAAAAAAAAAAAAAGGTTTGGTTCAGGTACCAGAACAGTACCCGAAAGCGGACCAAAACTTAAATGGGAGGCCCGAAAATCCAGTGTTTGCCAGGCTGTCATGTCCATGACAGCACAACGGACATTGCCTCTGATCTGCGGTAATGAGAGCCGCGGTTGCCAAGCTGTGAAATGACGTGAGCTCACAGCTGTGATCGGAAGTAAAAAGTTTACCTCCGATCACTGGACTACTACTCTCAAACCTACGCCTGCTGCCACTACTAACAGTGAGAGCAGGCGCAGTTGATGGGAGTATTCATCAGCTGGCGCCTGTACTCTAAATTAATAATAAAAAAAAACGGCGTGCGTTCCACTGTATTTCTGATATCCAGCCAGGAAAAACTGACAGCTTTTTCTCAGTGTGCTAGCGGTGATCTCACCGCAGTTCAGGGGCCCAGATGGAAACGCAGCCTCAGTGATTTGCGGTAACCTCGATGACGTCACCGCTAGCCACTGAGGCGGAGATCGTAGCAGCTCATTCTTCAGTAGTTTTCAGCCAGGATGGTCACATCTTGGCACCGTCCACGTTGAAAACTGTTTATTCTCAGACATGGATTACTGTTGTGAGTTCATTTTCCTCTTCGTCACTGACGTCTGGTGAACTCCCTATTCTGGTAAAGGAAGGTAATGAGCCTGATTATCAGGCACCTGAGCCTAATGATGATGACTGGCTGAGTGGAGTCACGGACTGGATATAAGGCTGTCGACGCCCTTCTGCCCTGCGGGTGATTTCTCTGTGGACTTCTAGGAGACCAGTCTGATTCCTGCTCCTCTAAAGCTAAGTTTTCTGCTTTGCCTTTTAGCATTTGTGTTTTGTTTGCCTTGCTTTTCTGGATTCTGCCATTCTCTGCTGGGGTGAGCTGAATCTCCTTTTGCCGGTTGCTCTGTCTTCAGAATATTCCTGAGTACTGACATAGTCTTTTTGAAGCCTAGCGTCTTCAGGGCCTTTTTCACTGTCAGTCTGTTGGCTCTTATTTTCATAAGGTTTTTCACGGATTGCAGACAGCAGCCTTCCTGTCCTTTCCTTTCTAGTTAGCTTGGGCCCCGTCTTTGCTCAGTCTATCTTTCTGTCTGTGTTAGTGTTCTTTCTTCTTGCTTCACCGTCATTATATGTTGGGGGCTGCCTTTTGCTTTGGGGTCTGCTCTGGGGCAGTTTAGATTTCCCTTTCTGTCTTTAGGCTATATAGTCCTCCGGCTGTGATTGAGGGGTCTAAGGCATCGTAGGAATCCCCCACGGCTACTGCTAGTTGTGTTGATAGGTTCAGGGGTCTGCAATCCGATAGCTGCCAACTTCTCTGGTTTTCTGGACTTAGCTAGCATTTCTGTTTTTGCCTCCTACGGTGACTCATTCATAACAGATTACGGTGTGGAACAGAACAACGGACAGGTGAGGAATATGGTTGTTTGTTATTTGATTTTTTTACAGGAGACATTGGCTTCAATGGAATTGGGCATTAGGTGACTATAACGGTGTTTGTTATTTTTAAATAAAAATGAAAGTGTGTTTTGTTTTTATCTCAAATAAAGGACTTTATTCTGGCTGTCTTTATTTATAATATATCTGTTACTTTCCATTACTAAACCTTGGGCTTGATGTCACCTGATAATACAAAGGTGACATCAACCCCACAAATCTGAATCCCACTTGCTCTGTGGCAGTGGCAAGAACCGGGCAAAGCACCACAATAGATGCGCCTTTTCTGTGCTACTGCGGGCTGCTATTTTTAGGCTGGGGGAAGGGCAATATCCATGGCCCCTTACCAGCTTGAGAATACCAGCCCCCAGCTGTCAGCTTTAGCTTGGCTGGTTGTCAAAAATGGGTTGGCCCGCACGCTGTTTTTTAAAATTATTTAAATAATTTTTAAAAACGCCGAGATGACCCCTTTATTCTTGATAACCAACCTTGCTAAAGCTGACAGCTGAGGGTTACAATTATTTATTTAGAGCGCAGGCGCCAGCTGATGAATACTCCCTCATCCGCGCCTGATCTCGCTGCTATTAGCGGCAGCAGGCAAAAGCTAATGTGAGTAGTAGTCCCATCAGCTGACGCCAATGACCACGAAGTAAACTTTTTACCTCCAATCACAGCTGCGAACTAATGCTGTCATTTGACAGCATGGTAACCGCGACTCTCTCACGGGTGGTAATGATTTTACCTCCGGTCAGAGGCAGTGTTTGCCGCACTGTCATGCACATCAGGTGTTTTGCGAGAAACACCCAATGTTCATGGTGCTGAACCAGAATAGTAACACGGACTTCCTGGTGAAGTAGATGTTCAGTACGGACCCCGAACTTTACTATTCAGGTTCGCCCATCTCTAATTTTGATCGCTTGTTACAGCATTTTTTGGGATACTACCGCAAACAAAACAGTGTTTAATCCCTAAAGTGCACACCATGAAAAAATACATAAAAAACTTTTTTCATCATTTCGCTGAACAGAAAGTGCAATAAAATGTGATCTAAAAGCCATCTATAAAGAAAAATGCTGTCATTGAAAACATTACCTTGTCCCTGCATAAACAATTTTTTTCTCATTAACTCCTTCCCTCTAGCCAGTGTTCGCCTTCATGACCAGGCCAAATTTTACAATTCTGTCCAGTGTCACTTTATGTGGTAATAATGCTTCAACAAATCCCAGTGATTCTGAGAATGTTTTTTGTGACATATTATACTTCACGATAGTAGTAAAATTTGTTCGATATGACTTGCTTTTATTTGTGAAAATGTCAGAAACTTAGCGCAAATTTTGAAAAATTAGAAATTGTAAACATTTTAATTGTTATTCCCTTAAACCAGAGAGTTGTCACTCAAAATAGCAAATAAATAACATTTCCCACATGTCTACATAAATTTTTAAACATTTTTTTTTTGTTAGGACACTAGAGGGGTTAAAAGTTGATCAGCGATTTTTCATTTATGCAACAAAATATACAAAAACTTTTTTTTTAAGGAACACATCACATTTGAAGTGAATTCTGGGGGCCTATATTTCAGAAAATGCCCAAAAGCGACACCATTCTAAGAACTACACCCCTCAGGGTACGTGCCCACGATCAGGAATGTATGTGCACCTGCAGATCACCCTCGGAAACTGACATGTGGCGCGGGTTTACTTGTCGCAGCATGTCAATTTCTCTTGAGGAGAGAGTTGCTGTCACAGATGTGTCAGAGGCTGCAAACCGTTGCACTGCATCTGTCTGCAGAAGGTCTCAGTAGTTTGCTTTGTGGACGAGTGGCTACCTCCCCCGGTGCTAATGGCCACACCTGGACCTGAGTGTTGATATACTTCCTGTTTGCAAGTGCGGGTGATATTTTCTATTTGCACTTCCCTATTGAGGCTTGGAGCTGTAGCCATTTGCTAGCATCCTCTTTGGAGTTTGGAGTATATTGGTGTTTCTTTCTCTCCGATTCTACTCAAGCTAAGTGTCTCCTTTGTTTTGTTTATCCTAGCTATCTTTAGCGGTAGTGGAGATTGACTAGCGCTTATCCTGTCCTTCCCGATGCAGGGCTTATCGCCAGGGTCAGGCAGGGTTTATGTAACCTGCTTGGCAATAGGTGCACAATCTATACAGGGACGATAAGGCAGACAGGGTGACGTTAGATCTGTATAGGGGTCTCCACTCCCCCTTGCCTAGTATTTGGTTCCCTTCTCCTTATCCCTTTGTGTTGCACTTAGTCTGTCCTACACTGTGCATGACAGTTGTGTAGAGTGCATCAGGGTGGCATATGAGAGTTGTGTAGAGTGCATCAAATTGGAATACGTGAGTTTTGTAGAATGCATGAAGTTGGAATATGTGAGTTGTGTACAGTGCATCAGGTTGGCACATGTGAGTTGTGCAGAGTGCAGGTACAGCCTGGGGCTGAAATTCAGCCCTAGCATTTGAAATCACACAGGCCAATGCTGTCCCCGTCCCCAAGCACCAGATGGGATATATTACTAATATTACCCAGGATGGAGGAAAGCAAGATTTACTACAAGACCAATATTTCCAATGTTACCCGTGGCCTGCGGGGGTAAGTGACAGAATCAGCGACTTTGTGCTCCGTCACAACTCTTAACAGTATTGGCGTCTTGAGAACACCAATTTTGCTAACAATGTAGCAGACAAGGCAGCCCATGACCAGACAGACCCAGATGGCGAGTCCTGCCCTGGTAAAGTGCATCAGGTTGGCATATGTGAGTTGTGTAGAGTGCATCAGTTTGGCTTATATAAGTTGTACAAGTCAGAAATTAATTTAGTAGTCCGTGTATGAGTGGTATAGTTTGAAGCATTCTTTTATATATAGGTCAGGTTTGTCGGGGTAGATGTCGCATTGATAAGTGGTATCCTTTTTATCTTCCTTCTGTAACACACTCAGCACCTTTTTTGCGACCTTCCTTTCTTTGTAGTATGAGGGACCTCACCTGGGAAATGTTACTCTGGTACAATACGGGCATCTTGAGTTCTGGGGCCCACACCATTGACTTTCAAATATTAGGACCTTGTTCACTACCTCCTGGAAGTGAAGGAATGTACCAGTCTGGCCTGCAAATCGTGATAGCACAAAAGAGTTATACATATACGATATGCACTGTCAGCTTCTTGCACCACACCTTAGCTTTTCGCATGGCACTGTAGGGCTGGAGGACTTGATCAGAGAGATCAGCTCCCCCCGTATTTTTTATTGTACACCAGGGCACAGTCTTGTTTGGGGCCTGTGTAGGGAAACCTAGTACAGCAGTGCGGGTACTGCCATCGCAATGTATGGTGGTCAAGAAAAGAACATACCTCTTGTCTTTGCACTTGACCACCAGCATATTGTTGCTTGATTGGGCCCTGCTTTCACCCTTTCTGAACAGCTGTCCAATTAACATACTAGGAAGACCTCTCTGATTTTTGTACACAGCTCCACATGCTTCGGTAGCTCTGGTGGAGAGGGATTTGAGAGAGGGATGCTGGTATAAAAGTTATCTATGGTAGGAGGTGATAACCTTGATCCAGCAGTGGGTGCATCAAATTCAACACAATTTTCCCATTCACTCCTAGGACAGTGGGGCATTCAGGAGTTGACTCAGGGTATCCCCCCTTCATAAACCCTAAATCTGGGTCTGTACCCTGAGGTACTCTAGCACAGTTTGTACAGCTTAATTCCATACCTGGCCCTCTTACTGGGCCAATGTTTTCGAAACTGAGCCTCATCCTTTAAATGTATTGGGGACTCATCCATGCAGATGTCCCTGTGGAGAATGTACACCTCAGCAAACTTATTGCTGAAGTGATCAGTGACAGGCCAAACTTCGAAATGTCGGTCAAAGTTTGGGTCATCTCGGGGAAGACATTGTGCATTATCGTTGTAATTCAAAAATTTGTGGATGGTCTCAAAGTGTTTACAAGTTATAGCCATGTGGAACACTGGATTGCTGTATAAAACATCAACACTCCAATATTGCCAAAGTTCTAGCTCCTTCGCTAATCCCATGTGAAGGACACGGCCCCAAAACATTGCAATGTCTACTGAGTCTGCAGGGATTCAGTTAGAAAATCATGAAGTGGAGTTTTGGGCCGAAAATTGTTGGGGTTACACATTTGTCTAAACCACCCAGAGATTTACAAAATCATCACAGAAAAAGAATCTGAAAAAGTCGATTTCTGTGAGGCCGGTAGTGTCAAATTTGATTCTGGATTGTGCCACAAAATCAGGAATCTGTGACTCGGGGGGTGAAGTCCATAGAGGGTCACTAACTAACGGTGGGTGCTGGCTGGTTAATTTTCTGTCCTGGGCCGGCTCATAATCTTCAGAGGGTGAGGTCCATAGGGGGGTCACTAACTAATGGTGGGCACGGGTTCATTTTCTGTCCTGAGGCATTTGCGCGGGGGTTCAGTATTACCTGAGGAGGAAGAGGAAAATAAAGAAAGGTGGGATCCTCTTCCTCACCGACAGTATCAGAGGTAAGGAAGGCGTATGTCTCCTCGGCTAAATACTGTGACTCGGACAAGCGGGAAATTTTTTCACATGTGTGGTGTGGGTATGTAAAATAACCACATTTTATTGAGGTGTCTGTGTGTGTGAATGTTTGCTGTAAACTTTTTTTATTTAGAAGAAAGAAAAGAAAAAAAAAAAGAATAGAAGAATCTAGAAAGAAAAAGCTAAAAATAAAAAAAATTGGTATAATAAAAAGCAAACTTACTAAACAGATGGCAGTAAAAAAAAAAAAATAATGTCTGCAGTTATCTGACACTAAGGGTTCGTTCCCACTTGCGATTATGGTAAATATACAGTATATTTTTACTGACCCTAATCTAGCCCTATCAACTAATCTAAATTATTTTTTATTCTTCTTTTATCTGACGCTATCCCTGACTGTATTCAGTAAGAAAACTGTAGTAGACGCAGATTACTACAGTATATTTTTACTGTCCCTAATTAGAGATGAGCGAATTTGTTCGGATTTTGGCCCCGAATCTGATTTTGACATATTCGAGCCATATTCAAACACTATTGTTGTATGTCTTATGATCGGTTTGGAACATATTTGGTAATTTTTACTCCCACTTACTCTAATGACGTTTGCTATGTTCGACAAATATTGCAAAAACAATATTCGAGTCCGATCGTATTCGAAACCGAATCCGAACAAATTCGCTCATCTCTATCCCTAATCTAGACCTTTCAACTAATCTAAATTATTTTTATTTGTAGTAGATGCTGATTACTACAGTATATTTTTACTGACCCTAATCTATCCCTATCCACTAATCTAAATTATTTTTTACACTTTATTATCTGTCACTCACCCTGACTACGTTTAGTAAAAAACTGTAGTAGATGCTGATTACTGTAGTATATTTTACTATCTTCAATCTCATCCTATCAACTAATCTAAGTGATCATTTATTCAATGCTTTTTTCATACACACACACAACCAAATGATGTACGTCACTGATCAGCGCTCAGCGGCTGCAGGATGCACGCACAGATGTGGTGCAAAAAGGAGGAAAAAAAATTAGACAGGAAAGAAAAATACTGGCCAAAAATGGAACACAGACAATGATCAGTAAAGTGCGTTTCTGTTCAGTGGCTCAGTGGCTGCAGGACGCACAAACGGACATCGTCCAAAGAGGGGTGAGGGGAAGAGGAAAAATGGATAGGAAAAAAAAATCCTGTCCAAGAGCGAGCACCGGTGATTTGTGGCAGTGATCAGCGCTCAGTGGCTACAGGACGCACGGAAAAGCTGCCAAAAAAGAGTGCTCAAGTACTGATCAGTGCTCAGCGGCAGAAGGGGTGGGTGGGAAAGGGATTAGGAAGAGGGAGGAAAAGGTGGATTGGGAAAAAGAGTATAGGAACTGGTCAAGAACGGATTAGGAAGGTCTTCTTCTAGAACGAATTGGCACAGTCTTGAAAAGTCTGTGGCACCACAAGGCCCAGCAGATCTTCAGCAGAACGACACAGTGACCGCTCTGCAATGTGTCCAAGCTAGAATGAGAAAGTGAACTGTTGGGCCTCTGTGGCATCTCTGCTCACTGACTGGTGTAATAGGACATCATCTTCCAATCGCTCCAATCAGCGCTGGGTCTGCTGACGCACCATAGCACCAGCCTATGTTCCGTGTTGTTATAGCATCGATCATAGCTGGACCTCAGTGTTTAGGGCATTTTCATTGCCTGAAACACTGAATCTGCTGCGATTACCGTTTCAGAATTGAACAACCAATTACAACGATCGTAGCTGCGCAACCTCCTATGGCGACGAGTTAGAAAGAGCAGGATACGTCCAAGGTTGTGAAAGGGTTAAAGAAGCACTCCCATCAAAGTTTTTATTCTCTATATTATATTGCAGTTTTCATATTATATGGCACGGTGTACTTACAATTGCTCATTTTTCCTTTCTACACAGCTAATTCTTCTCTTCTCCATTAGGTCTTTGACATCACGTGATTAAAAACTGACTAGCTGAATCCTTCTAAGTTCTAGCTGCTGTTTTGTTCATTCTACCTCAAAAATTCTATCAAGGCTCGATTCACACTCATCTTGTGCTCAGCACTTACGTCGGGGCTTCCATCAAAATCTTTAATTGTGAAAATGGTGGCGCTCTATGGTGCCTATCTATTCTAGTCATAATTTGCGTTTTATCTTTCGGAGCTCTTCAGCGTTCCTAAACATACTCTATAAGGTATATCCGTATTCATGGAAGAAATTCAGGTAATATGGGGCCATTTTCAACTATTACCTTTCAAGAAAATGAATAATATGTGTGACTAATGCAACATTTAAGTTAAAAACAATATGTAAATTTTCCATTTTTCCTTCTACTTAGCGTTAATTTCTGCAAAGCACTTTAAGGGTTAAAAAACCTCCTGAATGCAGGTTTTGAATACCTTGAGGGTAGCTCCTAATCACCCTCTCTGTCTCCCTTGCCTTGTCTCAGGGTCAGCAGCAGGGTGATGTGCACAGCATTGAGAGAGGAAAAAGTATCTCAGGCAGGAACAAGAAAAATAACTTCAAGAAAATTAGAAAAGCACATAAAAGACAAAAATAAGCAGGATAGCAGTTGTGCTGGCTTATTAGCTAATCACAACAGCAGTAACCTGGATACACACAGACCTCCAGCTTGTATTACTGGGAGAAACCTTAGATGGATACAAACATTCAATATGTGAAATTGAAACTGCATTATTTACATACAGTAGCATTGGATCCTATCTGCTCTTAGGCCCATAGTAAAAAAAAAAAAAAATAGTTCTGCTGACTGTTGCTCTCTACTGGCTCTGAGAGCTGTGATGGCTCTGGTCAGCGATTCTTCAGCTTCCGGTAACGCCCTCAGAAACGGAGCAGCTGCTTGTCCTTCTCTTCTGCTCTGCAGTGTTGGCAGGGTATGACTGCCGATGTCATGCTGATTGACAGCTGGCTCCCTGATACCTAACTGCAGGAAGCCAGCTGTTAATCATCACTAGCTGAATAGCCCGGCGTTACCTAAAGGGGGTTTTACACTAAGCAATATCGCTAGCAATATCGCTAAAACGTCACTGGTTTTGTGACGTTATAGCGATATTGCTAGCGATATCGCTATGTGTGATACTTACCTCCGACCGGCTCCCCCGCTGTCCATCGCTGATCGCGCGAGAATGTCCGGCTCCATTTCTCGTCGGGCGCTTCCTGCTGGGGCTTCCTGCTGTGACGTCCAGCGACGCGTGGAGGCGGGCGGGAGGACGCAGGATCGCTGTGTGTGAATGGTAAGTATCGTGCGCTGCGTCGCTGCTGCATCGCTGTGAGATCTTTCTGTATGAAAGCTCACTAGCGATCATTTAGCGATGCACCAGCGATCCTGACCGGGTCGGATCGCTGGTTGGATCGCTGGTGCATCGCTAAATGTAAAAGGGCCTTTACTGTGGGTCCCGCTGTCTTCCTTAACCCCTTCACTACCAAGGGTGGTTTGCACGTTAACTTCCGGGCCAATTTTTACAATTCTGACCACTGTCCCTTTATGAGGTCATAACTCTGAAACGCTTCCATGGATCCCAGTGATTCTGACAATGTTTTCTCGTGACATATTGTACTTCATGTTACTGGTAAAATTTCATTCAAATAACTTGCGATTATTTGTGAAAAAAAATGGAAATTTGGCGAAAATTTTGAAAATTTCGCAATTTTCCAACTTTGAATTTTTATGCCCTTAAATCACAGCGATACAGCACACAAAAAACTTAATAACTAACATTTCCCACATGTTTACTTTACATCAGCACAATTTTGGAACCAAAATTTTTTTTTGTTAGGAAGTTATAAGGGTTAAAAATTGACCAGCAATTTCTCATTTTTGCAACACCATTTTTAGGGACCACATCACATTTGAAGCCACTTTGAGGGGTCTATATGATAGAAAATACCCAAAAGAGACACCATTCTAAAAATTGCACCCCTTTAGGTGCTTAAAACCACATTCAAGAAGTTTATTAACCCTTTAGGTGCGTCACAGGAATTTTTTGAATATTTAAAAAAAAAAATGAACATTTAACTTTTTTTCACAAAAAAAAAAACTTAACGTTCGATTTTCTTTATTTTACCAAGGGTATCAGGAGATAGTTGGACTGCAAAAGTTAATGTGCAATTTGCCCTGAGTACGCTGATACCTGATATGTGGGGGGGAACCACTGTTTCGGCGCATGGCAGACCTCAGTAGGGAAGGAGCGCCGTTTGACTTTTTCAATGCAAAATTGTCTGGAATTCAGATCGGACGCCATGTCGCGTTTGGAGAGCCCCTGATGCACCTAAACAGTGGAAACCCCCCAAGTGACCCCATTTTGGAAACTAGACCCCCCAAGGAACTTCTCTAGATATGTGGTGAGAACTTTGAACCCACAAGGGCTTCACAGAAGTTTATAACGTACAGCGGTACAATTAAAAAAATCATATTTTTTCCACAAAAATGATCTTTTCACCTCCAATTTTTATTTTTCCAAGGGTAACAGGACCCTAAAAGTTATTGTGCAATTTGTCCTGACTACGCTGATACCCCATATGTGGGTGTAAATGACTATTTGGGCGCATAGCAGAGCTCGGAAGGGAAGCAGCGCCATTTGACGTTTTTGGTAGAATTGAGATCGGACACCATGTTGCGATTGGAAAACCCCTGATGTACTAAAACAGTGGAAACCCCCCACAAATGACACCATTTTGGAATCTAGACCCCCCCAAGGAACTTATCTAGATGTGTGGTGAGCACTTTGAACCCCCAAGGGCTTCACAGAAGTTTATAACGCCCGGGCGTGAAAATAAAAAAATCGTATTTTTTCCACAAACATCATCTTTTAGTCCCCATTTTTTTTATTTTCCCAAGGGTAACAGGAGAAATTGGACCCCAATAGTTGTTGTCCAATTTGTCCTGAGTACGATGACACCCCATATGTGGGAGAAAACTACTGTATGGGGACACGTTGGGGCTCGGAAGGGAAGTAGTGATGTTTTGGAATGCAGACTTTGATGGAATGGTCTGCGGGTGTCATGTTGCCTTTGGAGAGCCCCTAATGTACCTAAACAGTGGAAACCCCCCACAAATGACCCCATTTTGAAACTAGACCCCCTGAGGAACTTATCTAGATGTGTGGTGAGCACTTTGAACCCCCAAGTGCTTCACAGAAGTTTATGACGCCTTGGCGTGAAAATAAAAAAATCATTTTTTTCCGCAAAAATTATATTTTTGCCCCCAATTTTTTATTTTCCTAAGGGTAACAGGAGAAATTGGACCCCAAAAGTTGTTTTGTAATTTGTCCTGAGTAGGCTGATACCCCATATGTGGGGGTAAAACACTGTTTGGGCGCATGGCAGAGCTTGGAAGGGAAGGAGCACCATTTGACTTTTTCAACGCAGAATTGGCTGGAATTGAGATCAGACGCCATGTTGCATTTGGAGAGCACCTGATGTGCCCAAACAGTGGAAACCCCACAATTATAACTCCAACCCTAACCCCAACACACCCCTGGCCCTAACCTTAGCCCTTACCCTAATGGGAAAATGGAAATAAATACATTTTCTTTTAGTTTTATTATTTTTCCCTAACTAAGGGGGTGATTTACTATTTATGGCGGTTTTTATGTTTGGCAGCTGTCACACGCTAAAAGACGCTTTTTACTGTAAAAATAGTTTTTGCATCACCACATATTGTGAGCTATAATTTTTCCGTATTTTGACCCACCGAGTCATGTGAGGTCTTATTTTTTGCGGGACGAATTGACGTTTTCATTGGTACCATTTTCAGACACGTGACATTTTTTGATCGCTTTTTATTCCGATTTTTGGGACGCAGAATAAACAAAAACCAGCATTTCATGAATTTCTTTTGGGGGGGTGCATTTACACCGTTCCGCGTGTAGTAAAATTGATAAGGCAGTTTTATTCTTCGGGTCAGTACGGTTACAGCGATACCTCATTTAGGTCTTTTTTTATGTTTTGTCGGTTTTTTGCAATGAAAACAATTTTATATAAAAAATAATTATTTTTGAATCGCTTTATTCTGCGAGCTATAACTTTTTTATTATTTTGCGGATGACGCTGTATGGCGGCTCGTTTTTTGCGGGACAAGATGACGTTTTCAGCGGTACCATGGATATTTATATGCGTTTTTCTGATCGCGCGTTATTGCACTTTTTGTTCAGTGGTATGATAATAAATCATTTTTTGCTTCATTTTTTATTTTTTAAGGGGTTCGCTAAAGGGGTTAACTAATGGGACAGTTTTATAGGGTGGGTCGCTACGGACGCAGCGATACCAAATAAGTGTACCTTTATTGTTTTTTTTTTTTTATTTTGAAAAAATGGATTTATTGGGGAATATTTTTTTTTTTTTTTTACTAATTTATTTAGCGATTTTTTTTAAAGTTACTTTTAACACTTTTTTTTTTTTTTTTTTTTTACTTTATTACCTTGTCCCAGGAATGGGACATCACTGTCTTGTGACAGATCGCTGATCTGTCACATCACAGATCACGGTGACAGATCAGCAATCTGTCACAGGCAGTTCTGCAGACTTCCTCATGCCTGCGCTTTGCAGGCAGTGAGGAAGTCAGCTCTCTACAGGCCCCCGAAGGCCCCCGTCGCCATCTTGGATCCGGGAGCCTGTAGGGAAAGAGACCCCCGCAGCAGCGCTGCACATTGCGCTGCTGTGGGGGGCTCAGGGAAGCACGGAGGGAGCCCCCTCCCTGTCGATGCTTCTCTTTAACCCCCGGTACACCGCGATCGCGTTTGATCGCGGTGTACAAGGGGTTAACGTGTGATAATCAGCTGACACCCGGCCGCGATCAGCGGCGCTCACCACGTGGGCGCCGCTGATCGCTGGGACGTAATATTCCGTCCATGGTAATTAGGTCCAGGGTCACATGGACGGAATATTACGTCCATTGTAGGTAAGGGGTTAAAGGGGTTGTCCGGGCTTTTCACATAATCTCAGTGCATATCTGGGCTGCAGAATGCTGACAATAGGTAATATACCTTCTGTAGCCAGTTTGCAGCGTTTGCTAGATATCAGCTTTTGCTTGTAAGAAAAACGTCCAGGGGGTGTGTGTTCTGGCATTGAAATGAGAACTGGTCGTTTCCTCCTCAACAGTTTCACTTTCCATAGATCAGTGTTCAGCGTGTGTCTGGGGGAGGAGCAGCTGGGTGGTCTGCTCTCTGCACTGAGCCTGCTAGAGGGGGAGGATTTGTTACTGTGTGAGGAGGGCTTGTTCATGTGGTCGGGGAGGGCCTGTTGCTATGGAGGGAGGGTTGTTGCTATAGAGGGCATGTTTTTAGTAGAGTAGGAGGAAACGACCAGTTCTCATTTCAATGCCAGAACACCCCCCCCCCCCAAGGACGTTTTTCCTACAAGCAAGAGATGATATCTAGCAAACCCTGCATACTGGGGACAGAAGGTAAATTACTTATTGTCAGCATTCTGCAGCCCAGATATGCACTGAGATTATGTGAAAAGCCCGGACAACCCCTTTAACTTCCCTGCTCTCCACCCCCTGTCCCGTTCTATCCCTCTGCAGCCGCACTCTACATCCATGTCCTGGTGTCCCTCCACAGCCCCGCTCTCTTCTTCCACAGCCCCGCTCTCTTCTTTCACAGCCCTGCTCTCCCGCTCTCTCCGTCCACAGCCCGCTCTCCCGCTCTCTCCGTCCACAGCCCCATTCTCTTCCTTCACAGCCCTGCTCTGCTCATCCACAGCCCCGTTCTCTTCCTTTACAGCCTTGCTCTCCCGCTCTCTACCTCTACACAGCCCCGCTGTCTTCCTTCCTCCACAGCCCCGCTCTCCATGCACCACACGTGGTGACGTCGGGACCAGGATAGAGAGGTGCGCAGATTGTTCGTGTGGGCGGAGCTAGAGTGGAGCAGCAGCGCGTGTGATTGGGCGGCCTGCGGGGGGCGTGGTCTAGCGCTGTAGTAGGCCGCAGTAGAAGCCGAGGACTAAATTTAGGCCGGGAAGCTGCAGGGGAGAGGGGGATAGCGCAGTTGATGACGGGGAGCGCCGACTGAGTCGGGACAGGGCTGGGAGGGTGCCGGCACTATTCGGCCCCTGTCCTGAAGACCGTATTCCTCACAGCCCCGCTCTCCATGCACTGTCCTACTGTATCCATCCTCAGCCCTGCTCTCCAACTGCGTCCCACTCTGCTGCTTCGTGATTGGTTGGTGTCCCACTCTGCTGCTTCGTGTTTGATTGGTGATACACACACACACATTCAGATTTATATATAGAGATGATGTTGGCAGTCATGCCCTGTCGACAGATCAACCTAGGAGAGGAAGAACTACTCTGTTGATGTCAGCAGCAGAATCTTTGGCAGGAGCGGTGTGAGACAGCGCCAAGTAGAACAGGCAGGTGGTTAGAAACTAGCTGTTAGTTCTTCAGCCTTTGGTAAAAAAAAAAAAAATACTGATGGAAAACCCCTTTAGATTTGTAGGCTTTTGGCCCAGGAGAGGCATGTCTAGTATAAATAGTTAGGGTTTTTACAGTTAGGGACCCTTCATTACAGCAACGCAGCCTAATATCGTGTCATTGTCCAAATCGGTTAACTATTCTATAGGAGATCATCCCCCCAGTCATAAGGCAGCAGCAGCTGATACTTTCAGGTGCTCATAGTAGTTGTGCCTGCACCCAACCTGCGAACATTTTCCTTTCACTTTTCTTTACACCTAAAAGGGTATCAACTGATGGTCTTGTGCACTTTTGTTCCCCTACAGTTTTTCTACAAATAGTCAGGGTGACTTCAGAGAAAGGTTGCATTGTAGTGGCTGGTGGGCTCTCATAAATTGGCCAGTTTGTGCGCTAAGGACCTTCAGTTTAGAAGTATAGTCTATATAGCAGTAATGCAGTTTAAATGTCACATATTTGAGGTTTGCATACATCTTAGCGCTTACAAAGGCTGCTGTACCCCTTGGTTTCTATATAATCAAGTTATACCAGCTTGTACCTGTTAACTAGAGATAAGCGAATTTGCCTTTTTTAGGGTCGAGTCCAGGGTGGATTTGATTTAAATCTAACTGATTTAAATCACGATTTAAATCACTAGTCAGCAAGGCTTGATTTAAATCAGTGATTTAAATCAAAGTTTCTACCTAAACTAGTTCTTGCTACTTTAACATGCAAGTAGATGAAGATTTTTAGAATCACTTTTTATATTACTTTTTTCTCCCCAGTTTAATGGGTTAATCATTCATATTTGGACACCACTGTTCTGTTGTACTTAGGAAGGAGAAAAATAATCCTGACCTTAACAACAATTTAAATAGATTTAAATAGATTTATTCAACTGAAACAAAAACAACATTACAGCATAAGTTATTTGCTTAAACAAACATCCATGTTTGTTAACTAATTTGGCTAAACAAAATATATATATATTTTAAGAAACTTAGACTGTCAGCCCAGCCGACACATGAAAAACTTAAATACTACTGTCCCTGCTGTCCGCTGTAGCTCACTTGTCGTCATCTTCATCATCATCTTCTTCTTTGTTCCTATTCATAATCTGGAAAAGAAAAACAAGCTTTCCTGCTTTATTGGGTCCCAACCGATTTCTCAATTTAGAATGAATGAGTCCAAAGGAAGAGAATATTCTTTCAACGCCTGCAGAAGAAGCTACTGCTGTTAAAAGTGAAATCATTACTTGAACAGTCTCTAAATCCAAGCGCTTAAGTGACTTCCACCAGTTTACTGGTGTGACCTTCCTTAAAATATCTTCAGCAAACATATATTTCTTGAATGGTTTCCCCTTAGCTCTGAAGTTTATTATAGTTGGCAGTAAAGATGGATGATTGCTGGATACCCATGTCATAGCTAACTCCTCTTCCTTAGCACTTAGGTTTTGACCCTGATATTGGATATTGACAATATTTGCCAAAAAATGAGCTGGAGTCAGTGCTTGTCCCATTCGTTTGTTTACTGCTTGTAATTTAATTCTGTCCATGTGTAGTTCTGTTTTTAAGTGTTCACTCAGTTCCTTCCAAATTTCAACAGCATCCACAATAAAACAGCTATTTTTCTGTATTTTGTTTAAAGCTTGAGAGATGGGTTTCAGGAAGCTCAGCATATGTTCAACATTTCTCTTAAGCCCAATGTTGAGGATTTTGGCCGTGACAGTGCTATCTATTTTATCTCGATTTTCTTCACAAAGTGTCATCAGAATAGGCCAGTTTTTGATATACTGCTCAAAACAGTCCACCACAGAGTTCCATCTAACATCTTGTGGGAGTGTTAGCTTGGTTCCACCCATCCTTTTCAGAGCTGCTGCAGCAAAATGATTATTACGGAAGTATTTAGCAATTTCAACAACATTAGCCTTTATTTCTGGAACACTTAAGTCTTTGGCTAAGAGGTGCAGCAAATGAGCACTGCAACCATATGTTATTAGCAGCTTTGTATTCCCTTGCTGCTCTTCTAAATCTCTTCTCATCTTGGATACGTTTGCAGCATTGTCAGTGACCAAACTGCGTACTAGACATTTGAATTTTTGTTCACATGTCGTTATAGCTTTTACTGCCACTTCTTGTAAGTATTCTGCTGTGTGTGCATTTCCTGACGTATCAGTTGTTTGTGCAAGGAAGACTTTACCTTCTTCTGTTGTTATACAAGCACATACAATAGGATCATTGTGGACATTACTCCACCCATCAATACTTAGGTTAACAATTTTACCCTCCAGAGCTGTTGCACATTGCTCCATTTCTCTGTCATACACTTGATCCAGCAGTTTCCCTGCAACATCAGCTCTGCTGGGTGGACTGTATCCTGGTCTCAGTGACTGAACCATATTAATGAAATGTGGGTTCTCAGTCAGACGGAAAGAAGAGTTCGTTGCATAAATAAACTGGGCAATTTTTTCATCAATGAACTCTTTTTCTAATCTGCTAGTTCTTATCACAAACCTATCTATGGTGGTTCCAGGAGGTAAAGGTTTTTTCTTCCTTTTGGGTGAAGGTGATATGTGGCTGTGGGTGTCTGATGATGATGCTGCTGCTGCTGCTAACGAAGCACTATCCTGGATGGATAACTCTGAAACTGTAGAACAGGATGATGGTGATCTTGGAGGTGGATAGTTTCTAGAATCCATGAATTCCCCTAAACAAAAAAAGTCAATGCTGTTATTTTATTGTTTATACAATTTCTGCTTATTGTACACAACACATCACTGCCCCTGCCCCAAAAGGAATATTTGTTTTTCTTCATAACTGTACCAAATGACAGTAACATGCAGTAATAATAAGAAATATAATTTTTCTCACACATGACAGTTCAGTCTTTAGAAATAGGATTCAATAAAAATGTTTACCAACCTGAAGATCCTGCCTGTTCAGAAGTGTTTCTTTGGTCATCTTCATCACTGCACTTCTCATGATGTTGCCTCATTCGCGCCACCAGGCCTTGCATCTCTTTGTTGCATCATTTGCATTTTGCACGCATGCCTGCCTTACCGATAGGCGAAGGAGCTTCATTAAAATATTCCCAAACTGGGTCTCTTTTACGGCCTGCTGCCATTATAAGGAAAGAATGTAATAAACCTCAGATCGTACACACAAACAGATCCAGACTTGTCTGTCTGTGGCTATGCTGCAGTATTGTGCTCAAAGTTTCACTTTCATTTTCTTGTCTGCTTGCCCTTCCTCCTCCTCACACTTAGATTCACATTCTTCTTGTGTTGTGCAGATCTATTCCACTCCAAACAATCAGAAACATATTGTCTAACTTCTTGGACTTGGCACTGAAGGGGTTGATTCTGTATTCATAGGTTTGTAGAACAATTGGATTAAGGTCTTTTTCTCAACTCTGTTCATGTTGTAACATTTTTGCCGTGAAGAAGAGGCTGGGACCTCTGCGGAGTCAAATTCAGTTTTGAGAACTGCGTAAGTAAAGCAAGCGTCTGTGATAATATAGGAGAGAAACTGCCCACTAATCCTACAGAAACCTCTGGAAGAGCATGGCATTGTGAATGTTACACATATACAGCCTTTATTCTACTGAGTTAAACAACTCAGCTTTATCTCATGATGGAAGAACCTTTGGATGGTAAAATATTTTCCTCAAAAAGCAGTTTATTGAAAAAAATCCGATTTAAATCAAAAAAATCCGATTTAAATAAAAAAAATCCGATTTTTTTGATTTTTTTTAAAAAAAACATTGATTTTTATCCACCCTGGTCGAGTCGGGTTTCATGAAACCCGACTCTCAAATGTCGAGTCGAACGAAATCGGCCGACTACAGGGAAAAGTCGGGAAAAGTCGTGAAACATGAAACCCAATGCAAGTCAATGGTGAGAAAAGTCGGCAGTGAGTGGAGGACTGTAAACACACCAGGCATGAATTTTAACCCTAGAGGCGGAGAAATCTCTCTCTCTCTTCTCCCTCTCTCCCTCTCCCACTCCAGCTACGCTACGCTCCTCTCATTGGCTGAAAAAAGTCACGTGCAAGCATTCGGCGAAACCCGACTTTGGCGAAAGTCGGCGACTTTTGAATCTGACCGACCTGTTTTGCTCAACTCTACTGTTCACACTTCATTTTTAATATGTGCTTGTCAGTATATATATATATATATATATATATATATATATATATATATATATTAATGGTAGACACAATCCCATCATGGATTTTAGATTTTGGATCAGACTGAAAATTAAGTTCAATTTTATTATCTAAAGGCAACCACTAACACATGAAACAACAAATTTTTTTTCCATCAAAAGGTGTCCACAGCCTATAAACCGTCCACAAATGTACAATCTGGACATTCTGCTTGACTAGATATCTGGATCTATGCCCAGTTTGGTCACAGGCATCTGACTGTTGTCATGGTATCCCTTTGAGATCTTTGCGCACGTATAGTTAAAAGGTATGGTAATTGTAATTAAAGACCTGATGTATTATTTGCTTTGGTTTACAGACAGCTTTACAGAAAAAAATGCTATGTGGGAAAGTCATAATTGAGCACTAAAAAAAAGAATTCTCATTTAACAGAGTTAAAAAAAAACAAAAACCCTTTTAAACCTTCAAAGCACTTTGGCGCTTGGGGCTGGTGGTGCTGGAAGATTCCACTTTAACCCCAGCCCTGAAATATAAGGAGCAGAGGACAGGGCAGTCAGATGGTGAGAGGATATATGTCAGGGGGTTACCGCGACAGTGTGGAGCCAGAAGACCGCAGCGCCTGATTGCGCTTTCATTTTAAATGTGTTTATTTGTTCTGGCAAAACAGGGGTTAATCTGGCATTTTGGAAATCCCTGTGCTCACAGCTGTGCTCGGTTAGCCACTCCTTTCCCCTTTATAATCTGGGCTCTGTTACTAATCCTTGTCAGAAAAGCATTTGCTGCATGGCTACCAGTGGGAGAGGAGTTCATATGAAAAGGAGAGTTGTTAATGACTGTTGCTTGGTTTGTATGCATGGTAATTCCTTGTCCTTCTATTCCCCTACCTTCACACCCCGATGCATTCTTCTGTTATATGTGAATGAATATTTTGTATGCCTGGAGTTTTCTGTTAAACCTTGTTTGTTGGGTTAGTGTAATACGGTTCACAGTAGCGCCCCTCTTCCCTGGGTGGGGGAAGAGAACAGATGGAGGGCTAACTCAGGAGATAAGGAAAGGGTGAAGGCCCCGGCATCTTCACCTTCAGAAGTACTGCGGGAAGTAGGGCGAGCTGGGACGCCCCCTAGTGTTAGGAGCAGGGAAGGAGCCCCTGGTCCTGGGTCACCTGACAGCTCTGCTGGGAGATTATATATCAAGATAAGTAAGGCATAGAAGACAGGTACAGACCACAGGAACAAAAAGCTTTACCGCCATCATACTACTGCACACTCGGGAAAGTGCAATGCCATAATATACAGTATGTAACATTCTCTGAAGTCCTGCATGTTGTCACTGAAATTCTTTTGAGGCTACAAGAAATAAAAATATTGGGGGACATTTATCAAGCTAAATAAACTATATTTAACGACTTGCACAATATTTATGTGTTTTACTAAATGTTTGCACCTTGTCACACAGGGAATTTGCTATTAGTAAAGCGCAAGCTTGTTAGAAAGGGCATGGTCAACATGCAAAACCTTGTGTAAAAAAAATGTGCCAAAATGGTGATGCAAATTTCGAGAAAAAGTAAGCATAGCAAGACTACATTCCCAAGTATTCGGTGAGCTTTGGATGTTGCAGATTTTCTAGACAGAATAGGTAAATATGATTACTAGCGGTTTTTCTCATTGCATTTTTCAGGGTGTTTTTATTTTTCACATGAATTTATATAGCACTTCTGAAGCTGTGTTTTTGTCTCTTTTTGGTATGCCATGTTTTCAACTAAGTTGCTTTGTTTTTAACAGTTCCTGGTATTTGACAAAACTTTATTCATACAGACATGTACTGTATGTTACATGCGGTTTTAGCACATTTCCGGAGGGGGAAAAAAAAAAAAAAAAAATATCGCTAAAATAAAAATGCATTCTATCTCAACATCAAAAACTCAGCAAAACTCATCTTGGGAACATAACCCAATAGGGAACGCAAACTTGTACAAGATAGTCTAAAGTGTGCCAGATTTATCAAACAACATGAACCACTATGAACAATCTGGTGCATTTCGAGACTGTCTAGTCCAATTTTCACTATCTGGGATGAGAGTTAGGCACTACTGAAAATATACAACTGACAGAAAAATTGAGTTGTACATTTTGTTAGGGATTTCTAAAAAATCTTTAAAGGCAACCTGTCATGTAAAATAACGCTATCAACCTGTAGAAATGGGGTAAATCTGCATGTTAATAGCGTTCTGACGCCATGCGGCGCTGGCACTTAGAGCCGTGCTGCTGGGAGGAAATGAACGTTATTCAACCCCGGCAGCGTTCGACTTCCAGTCATAGGAATGGCGCCAGCACGTTTTCATTCACCACTCTGTATATAGAGAGCGGCGGCTCTGACGGCGCCCCCATATTGACAGCCGCCTCTAATGCTGAGCTGCTCTCAGTCAGTGCAAGGGATGCTGGTTACATTCATTTATAAAAGTAAAATAATGATTACGCTTTAATGTACAATCTAGTAAACAGGAGTAAGTCCTTGAAGTCCTATATACACAAAATTCTCTTGGTTTACCCTTTTTGCCATTTTATGTCTATTTTTCCATCTTCACTGAATCCAGTATGTAACATTATTCTGTCCAACTAGGACCAGTAGAATTTCCTATCTTGGTCTTCATATTTCATGAATAGAATGTTACTTCATTCACTACAGCAGACAAAATTCCCCTGCAGGTTATTATTAGGATAGTATCATAACTTAATGAGGCTAGTCAGAATATTACAGTGGATATAAAAGTCTACACATGACAAAAATATGGGATTTTAACAGGCATGTAAAAAAACAAACCAAAGAACGCTGTAAAGTCGCAATCAAGAAATGGCCTAAATTTGGCACATAAGTTACATTACCTAGAACTGGACATCCTTCAAAAATTAATAATAATAAGCTTTATTTTTATATAGCGCCAACATATTTCACAGCGCTTCACAGTTTGCACACATTATCACTGCTGTCCCCGATGGGGCTCACAATCTACCATAATTTCCCTATCAGTATGTCTTTGGAATGTGGGAGGAAACTGGTGTATCTGGAGGAAACCCACGCAAACACGGGGAGAACATACAAATTCCTTGCAGATGTTGTCCTTGGTGTTAGGCCACATTCACACTAAGGCTTTGTGACCACGTTGCTTCTTTTTAAGCGTTTTTGCCGCTTTTTTTCCCCCGCAGCGGAAACGCTTAAAAGCTAACAAAACGCATCCCATGCAATCCTATGGGATTCTGCAGTTGCTGTGCCAATGCTGTGGATTTTTCCGCTGCAGAATCGTATAGCGGAAAAATCTGCAGCATGTCCATTAATTTTGTGGAATCGCAGCTATTCCGCCACCATAGGATTGCATTGAAACCCTCACTTTACCCATGTGGCTATGCCCACCATGTGTAAAGTGACCGCTTCATGGGCGGATGATACCCAGGGTCTGGAGGAGAGGACACTCTCCTCAATGCCCTGGGTGCCATAACCCTGTAAAAAAGTGGAATAAAAATAAAAAATAGTGATATACTCACCTTCTGGTGGCCCCCGGAGCTCTCCCGCCTCTCAGCCACGCTGCCGGCATCTTCCGTTCCCAGGGATGTATTGCGCAAATCACCCCAGATAATGTTACGGTAGCGTGACTGCTACGTCATCTGAGGTGATTCTCGCAATGCATCCCTGGGAATGGAGCTTGCCGGCAGCGTCGCTGAGAGGCAGGATGACTCCGGGGGCTGCATAGGCATCAGTAGTAAAAAGTTGGTCACACTTGTCAAGCACTATGCTTGACAAGTGTGACCAACCTGTCAATCACCTTTCCAAGCGATGCAAACGCTAGTGTTCTGTGGGAAAATGCATGGGAATTCCGCATGCGTTTTACCCGCGGCAGTGACTTGCGGAAATGCTGCGGACATTTCCGCAACATTTCTGCAACGTGGGCACTTAGCCTTAAGTGTCTCCATTACGTGTGGTGACAGTTTTCACGTGCTGGAGACACACACACACACACACACACAAAGCCATTTAAATTATGGGGCTGCGCACATGTCCATTCGTTCACACAGACCATGTGTCCATGTGACCCACACATGGACATGTTAGTTTTTTCCGACAGCACAGACGTCAATACGTCCCACACACATGTGACATGTACCAGAATTAAATGCTCCGGCAACTAGGAAAAGCAGTACAGTTAGAGCTATTCCCAGGCAACATGGCAGATAAAGCAGACAGCTGTGGGTTTCTGTTACCAGGCTGGGATAGTCCATGGCTAATGGCCCGCCCCAGCCAAAAAATAAAAGCCTGCAGCCGCCCCAGAATTGGCTTATCACATTAGATGCGCCAATTCTAGCGCTTAAAAACTAATCATCCCGACTGCCCTGTTTCGGTGGCAATCAGGGAAATATATGTGTTTGATGACAGCTGTGATTTGTCAAAAATCACAGCTGCCATCACGTCATGGGGTTAGTGATTAAGAGTAGAGATGAGCGAGTTTATTCGGGTTTTGGTCCCAAATCTGATTTTGACATATTCGTGCCATATTCGAACACTATTCTGCCCGAATGTATATCTTGTGATTGGTTTTGAACATATTAGGAAATTTCTACTCCCAATGACATTCGTCTGTGTTCGACGAATATTGCAAAAACAATATTCGATTCCGATCGTATTCGAAACCAAATCCGACAACTTCGCTCATCTGTAATTAAGAGGTTTACAGCGGCCGTGGGGAACGATCACATTACTTATGTCACCACTCATCACAGCCTCCAGATGCATCAAAGTCGGGGATAATCGTGGGACCTCCATATGATGGATTTATGGTGGACTTCTGTGGATTACTTTTATTTTTGGTAATAAATGGGTAAAAGAGGGTAATTGCCGGGGAGTGCATTTTACAATTAAAGGACTTTTCTGTGTGTATTTCTTTTGACTACAAGATTAGTAATGGGGGTGTCTAATAGATGCCTCTCCATTACTAACCCCTGGGCTTGATGGCAGCGGATATTACACTATTGATATCAACCCCAAAATCATTACTCTGATTGCCAACGCACCAGAGCAATCGGGAAGAGCTGAGACTAAGCGCCAGAATTGGTGCATCTAATAAATGTGTCATTTCTGGAGAGCCTGAGGGCTGGTCTTATTAGGCTGGGAAGGGGCAAAATCCATGGACATTCCAAGCCTATTAATGTCAGCCCACAGCTATCTGCTTTCCCATTGCTGGTTATAAAAATAGGGGGGAACCCACATCATTTTTTTTGGGTTTCCCCTTTTTAATAATCATTATAGGCTAAGCAGATAGCTGTGAGCTTATATTCTTAGGCTGGGGAGCTCCATGTTTATTGTTTTTTTCCTCTACTATTAAGACCATCTCATAGCTGTTTGCTTTCCCTTAGCTTGTTATTTCAAATAAGGGGGACCCCACACCATTTTTTTTCAGTTATTTATTTTTGCGTTATATACAAGTACATAAAATTACACACACACTGCACTAATTACAGTCCTGCTCATCATTATTGGAACCCATGAAGTATAAGTACACAATGTGGAATACCTCGTGAAAAAAATGAATCAAGTGAAAGTTTTTTTTGTATAGAGCTCTTGTGTTAAATACAAAAGAGCAAATGGTAAACAATAATTTAAAACAAAAAACAATGGAGGGAAAAATAGAAAACATGAAAGTTTGCTGTGACACTGGTATTGGCTCCCTTTACATTAAATTAATATGGAAACATTTTGACTCGCCTGTGGCAAATCACAAATGAGAATAATCTGTGCTTAATTGTCAGTGCCCATGCGACATGCATTAGGCAATGAATGATGACTTCAGGGCTTTAAAAAGCCAAATGGTAGGCCCTGTTCCTTTGTCACTATGGTGAAGACAAAGGAGCTGTCTGAGGACATCAGAACTGCTATTATTGGCAAACCAAAAGGTTTACGGCCATTTCCAAAAACCTTGGTATCCCAGTTTAAACAGTGTGCAATGTTATTTTGAAGTTTGCCAAGCATCTCCCTAAACGTAGGGGATTTGGAAAAATTGACGAGTGGTCTTTGAACGTTGGTGCGAATGGTGGAAAAAAGCACCACGTCAAACATCTAATGACGTGAAGGCCAACCTGGAACAGTCTAGGGTCATGGTTTCAACAAGTACCATACGCCACACACTAAACCAAGCAGAGTTTAATGGGCGAAGGCCAAGGAAGAAACCATTGCTGAAGAAAAGACATATAAAGGAACGATCTTTGCCAAAGAGTACCTTGACAAACCACAATCCTTCTGGGAAAATGTTCTGTGGACATTTGAAACAAAAATAGAGCTTTTTGGCAATGCAAAGTAAGTGTGTTTACATATGGCGCAATGAAGCTTATAAGGAAAAGAACACCCTAGCAACAGTATGGTGGAAGATCCATAATACTGTGGGTTGCTTTGCCGCATCTGGTACTGCTGGCCTTGACCATAGGAATCATGAAATCAGAGAATTATCAAGAGATTTTAGAGCGAAATGTCATACCCAGTGTAAGAAAACTTGGTTTGAGTCGAAGATCATGGGTCCTCCAGACAATGACCCAAAGCACACATCCAAAAGTACAATGAGTCCTGACCTCAAGCCCATTGAAAATCTTTGGGGTGAACTGAAGTTTGCCATTGGGAAAAAAGAACCCTACAAACATTCAAGAGCTTGAACAAACTGCAAAGGAAGAATTGGAGAAAATACCAGCTGATAAGTGCAAGAAGCTTATTCATGGCTACAAGAAAAGTTAGGAGGCTATCTTCAATGCCAAAGGGTTTGCAACCAAGTATTAATTAGGAGAGCCTTTATTGCTGCACCTGTTTATTCTGTTTCTTCTTTGAAATTGCAACATGTAAATTGAAAAACAATGTTTTTTATTGTATTACTTTGGACCACTAATTAAAAAATCCTAATGATATAACTTTGTTACATTTCCATTCATTTCTGAAGATACTGTACAGTCTATGAAAAAAAAAGAAGGGGTGCCAATAACAATGAGCAGGACTGTGCATATAAATATATATTTCTTACTGACATATTTCTATCTATTATTCATCTTTACACATCTAACACCTAAAAATCTGTTATTTCTATTCTAGAATGCAGAATAGAAATACTTTTTTATTTTAGGATATTTATTTTTTGTTTTCTCTGCATTCTATTCTAGTATGTGTCACACTGATGGTGCACACGGACGGCACAAAGATTGCACACTGACACGGATAGCACCAGTACTGTTGAAGGGGGCCTTACATTGATCTCTGTAAGTAGTCTACTTTTTGAAAAAAGATTTCAGTTTGAACTTGAAAAAAAGTAAAGCTACTATTAAAGGGAATCTGTCAACCCATTTTAGCGCTATAAGCTGCGGCCACCGCCATCAGTGGCTTATCTACAGCATTCTGTACTGCTGTAGATAAGCCCCCGATGAAATCTGAAAGATAAGAAAAGCATGTTAGATTATACTCACCGGGGGGCGGAGTCGGGTGCGGTGGGTGTCACGGTCCAGTCCGGCGCCTCCCATCATCATACGATTCTTACTTCTGCTGCGGCTCCTGTGCAGGCATACTTTCTCTGCCCTATTGAGGGTAAAGTAATGCAGTGCGCAGGCGCCGGGAAAGGTCAGTACTCTACTTTCAACAGGGCAGATAAAGTATGCGTGCGCAGGAGCAGAGGGAGACGCAAGGAGGAGTACATCATCGTATGAAGATGGGAGGCGCCATACTGGACGGCGACACCCATCGGACCGGACCGAACGCCGGGGTGAGTATAATCTAACTCTTTTTTTCTTATTTTTCAGGTTACATCGGGGGCCTATCTACAGCATTACAGAATGCTGTAGATAAGCCCCTGATGGCGGCGCCAGCATCTGATAGGGCTAAAATGGAGTGACAGATCCCCTTTAAATACTACCACAGGGTGGAACAACTACTTTTTCAGCAGCAATGAGGTCTTACAGAAATGTCCATCTCTTTTTACTCCTCAAATTATGACATGAAGGCAGATTTCACACAGAAGCTTTGCAACTCTACCTACAATTGTCAATTTCAAAAAAGGTAACCAGGAATACAGTGGCATGTAAAAGTTTGGGAACCCTCTAAAATTACTATTAATTTAACCTTTGGCTTGCTTTAACTGTTCACATTAGCTCTAAAAGGGCTAAAGTTAAAGATGACACATTTCCTTTGTACTTTAGGCATAAAGAAATAGTCATTTTTTACATTGTAAAAATTACAAAAAGAAAAATGGGCCAATGCAAAAGTTTGGGCACTCTTGGAGATGTGTTTGCTCAGATAACTTTGACAAAAGATTCAGACCTTTGCCAGCCTGTTAGGGTTATGGCTTGTTTACTATCATCGTTAGGAAAGGCCAAGCGATGCAAATTTACCAGCTTTATAAAAACCCAACCTCCTCTAACCTTGTGCCAAAAAACAGAAGCCATGGGTTCTTCTAAGCAGCTGCCTAGCACTCTCAAAAAAGAAAATGGTAAAGCCCCACAAAGCAGCAGAAGGCTATAAGACAGAAAAGAATTTTCAAGTTGTCCGTTCATCATTTTGAGATGTAATTAAGAAATGGCAATTAACAGGTACAGTGGAGGTCAAGATAAGGTCTGGAAGACCAAGCAAAATTTCAATGAGAGCTGCTCGTAGGATATCTAGAGAGGCAATTCAGAACCCCTGCTTGACTGCAAAAGATGTTCAGAAAGATTTAGCAGACTCTGGAGTTGTGGTACTGTTTAGAGACACCTGCACCAATATGGCATTTATGGAAGAGTCATCAGAAGAAAACCTCTCCTGCATCCTCACCATAAAATTCAGCATCAGAAGTACGCACAAGAGCATCTAGACAAGCTTGATGCATTTTGGAAACAAGTCCTGTGGATCAATGAGGTCAAAATAGAACTCTTTGGCCACAATGATCAAAGGTATGTGTGGAGAAAAAAGGACACAGAATTTCAGGAACAGAACATCTCGCCAACGATTAAGCATGGAGGTGGATCAATCATGCTTTGTGATTGTGTTGCAGCCAATGGCACAGGGAACATTTAATGGGTAGAGGGAGGAATGGATTCAATAAAATTTCAACAAATACTCCATCTTTAAAAAAGCTGAAGTTGAAAAGAGGATGGCTTCTACAAATGGGTAATGATCCTAAACGCACGTCAAAATCCACAATAGACTACCTTAAAAGGTGCAAGCTGATATGAACATAATTGAAAACCTGTGGCTACACCTCAAAATAGCAGTGCATGCAAGATGACACAAATCTCACAGAACTGGTAGAATTTTCAGATGAAAAGTGGATGGAAATCACCCAAACAAAAATTGAAAGAGTCTTGTCTTGCTACAAAAAGAAGTTACAAGCTGTAATAGTTAACATACTACCCATGACCATTTGTCCTACAAAAAGGATGGGCAATACTCCACATAATATACAAACATATTGGTCATATAGTCCCTCAACTATATTAAGACCAAGAAGTGTTTCTCCCCAAAATTAGTAAAAAATCAATTTTATTAGAACAACTAAAATACAACATAATACCAACAAATAATAGATAGGTGCCTCAAAACAAAAACGAGAAGTCAGCTGAAAAAGGGGTCACATAAATACCCAGGTAAGTAAACAGGTCACATACAAATTACAGCAATAATTCACTTGATCCCGTATGAAACTGATCAGTATATCAACTTGACTACTAGGAAAATATCATGATGCCTATGTTAAGCACGAACACATACTGTATCTCTGTTCCATTACTCTAATAACAATGTATCTAAATTAGGCTGGGCAATGCGCTGACAGCATCCGTTACATAGCGGCACTAACGCTATGTAACGGATGCGTTAACTCCGCCATTGCCCGCAATAACAGTAGCGTATCCTAACGTATGCCAAAATCGGCATGCCTTAGCGATGATGCGTTACTTCATGACACACCCTCGGACGCGGTCTGCAACGTCCAAGGGTGCGTTGCGAATAGCTCACAGCGAACGGACACGTTCGCTGTGCACAGACCTAACACATGGTAGCGCATGGTAACGAACTCCTACCATGCGTTAGCGCATACGTTAGCGCTATGGTCACAAATTATGTAAAAAACGACATCTGTGTTAGAGCATCCGTTTAACGGATCCGTTAAACGGATGCCTCTAACGCAATGTGAACCTAGCCTTAAAGATAATGGTATAACTTATACATATCAAAGTGCGCATGCGTGAAAAAGTGCAGCATTCGTGCTAGGCATCGCAGAGATTTTACTAAGAAACACAGTTCTACCATCAATAAAAATTACACAGATATCTCTTGCCATCTCTGCGTCCCTAATATCAAATCTAAATTGAAACAATGAACATTCCCTGTCCCGTACTTATTACCTGGGCTTGTGTCTGCAATATACTGTATATTTGGTGTCCAATGACAAGCTGACCCTCCGAACCTCGACGCGCGTTTCGTATTTTTTGGACTATAAGACGCACTTTTTCCCAGAAAATTTAGAGGGAAAATGGGTGTGTGTCTTATAGTCGGAATATACTTACAAATACTGTGGCGGCAGCAGGAGTCGGGTAATTCTGCGGCGGACCTGGTCCGACGCTGCCGGGTGATGATCATATTCCCTTCCCAGGCTGGTGCGGCGGTAGTGCTCTGTGGTGCGGGGGGCTCTGCTGGCATTTTGTGAAAGCCCGGAGGCCCCGCACATCAACTGCTTCGATACGGTGGCCTCCGGGAAAATGGCCCCAGGGGGCAGCACATGCTCAGATTGAGATCTCGGCAACGAGATCTCAATCTTCGGCAATGCGGTGGCCTCCGGGACAATGGCCGCTGGGGGCTGCGCATACTCAGACTGAGATCTCAATCTGAGCATGCGCCGCTGCCACCGCATCGCAGCAATGGATATGCAGGGCCCCGGGCTTTCACAAGATGACGGCAGAGCCACCCACACAACCGAGCACCACCACCGCACCTGCCGAACTAGCCTGGGATGGGATTTCCCGAAGGCCACAGCATCGCAGCAATGGATATGCGGGGCCTCCGGGTTTTCACAAGATGCCGGCAGAGCCCCAAGCACCATTGCTGAACCTGTCACACCAGCCTGGGATGGGATTTCCCAGAGGCCACTGCACCTGCCGCACCAGCCTGGGATGGGAGTCATAGCGCCGGACCACCGAACATCTCCTGTGACCCCGCTTCACCAGCGCTGCTGATCCCCCCCCACGGGTAAGCTGAATTTTGACTGTAAGATGGACCCCTATTTGACACATTAATTTTTTCCCCTATTTTCCTTCTCAAAATTTGGGGTACATCTTATGGTCCGATGCGTCTTATAGTCCGAAAAACACGGTACATATATTTTTATTTTTTATTCTTTTGCTTAAAATACAAAGGAAATGTGTCATCTTTAACTTTAGCCCTTTTAGCGATCATTTTATCTTCAACTTGCTTAACTGTTCACAATAACAGTCATTTTGAACACGGGTGTCCAAACTTTTACATGGCACTGTAATTACATCTACAAGGAATCTGTGCATGCCAAAGTTCATATAATTACACTGCCATATGGACCATATGTTTATTAAAAGTTATCTACAGAACATTGCTAATTAAAAGCTATTAGAATCAAATGATTTAGCATTAAAAAGGTTCATGAGCTAATTGTGTACTTTCCTTTGGCACTTCATTGCTACGTCTTGGATTTAAACTGTTGCAATAACAAATTCGGTGACTGTATATAATTCTTACTAATGGGATAATTTATCAAGGTAGACCTCAAGTTAGTTCCATGGTTATTGCTTTGATCTTAAAAGGCATACACTTAATTACGGTTTCTACAATACTACTGTATTGTATAAGGGGCATTAATTACTGATATAGCTATGTTTTCTTAAATAAAGCATTGTGCAACATTTTCAGCCAGGAATGGAAAAAATGTTACAAAGTAAAATTGCTTTCATAAATAGAAGTGTAAGGGTATGTTTCCACGGTCCGGATTGTCGGCGCTTTGAACGCAGCAGATACCCGCCCCGTCCAAAGCGCCGCCCCCTGTTGTACGCGCGGTGATTCCGCATGTGCTCATTGAACCATGTGGAATCACCGCATCCTATCCATAGACTGTGATATTTACCTTGCGGAGACGGAGCATCTCCACATGATAAATAGACATGCTGCGGTCTATAAAGACGCACCGTATGTGCGTATACACAGGTCTGCCACTTGTCTTTGTATGCATAGTGGAGATGGGATTTCATAAAATCCTCTCCACTATGCTGTAACATCTGGAAGCTGCGGATTGGACGCTGTGGATGTACGCAGCGTCCAATCGGCAGCAAATACGCCGCATGGAAACATACCCTTAGTGCTAATTTATCAACTAACAATATGAAAAGTGAATGAACAAAACATAGATCTAAATCAAATAAATATCTGCTGTGATCACCCTTTCCCTTCCAAACAGTATAAATTCTTGTAGGTACATTTTTACACAGTTTTTGAAGTATCTTGGCAGGGAAATTGTTCCAAATATTTTGCAGAACTAACCATTCGAGATGATTGAATCTTTTACAATTTGATTTCACCAAGTTCAACAAATTTTTGCCCAAAATTTTATTTGTCATGAATTGTATGTACTCCAATTGTTCTTAAAACATGTTTATAACACTCTGAGGTATTCTAGGACTGTATCCAACCTCTTTTTTAAAGAGAACCCATCACCAGAAAATTACTTTCTCCGTCTCCCCCACACTTGTGCACCAATTCTCTTGTGAGAGGATCGGAGCACAGAACACTGACAGTGGGCTTCCTCTCGCAGCAGAGTTGGAGCCGAGAGTCATGGTAACACAAAACCCATAAATAAAATGGAAAAAAACACAAGACACCAAAGTGTGGAAGAATAATGGCCGTGGTGACCTAAATAAATTAATCCTAATACAAAACCAATCCACCCAAAAAAACTGTGCAATTTTCCCATACGTCATAACTCAAAGAGGCATGGCCCACCCCCAAAAAACACAGCAGCCATTTCTCAATTATAGATTGAAGATCCAAATTAAAAATGTCAAGGCCAATGTCAAAAAGATGAACAAGATCGTTCCTGTAAATGCCAGGGGTGAAACTCAACAAGTCTATATACTTGAAAGAAAAAACATTTATTAATCCTCCTTCGAATTTTCTCCAAAAAGAATAAGTTTGGCAAAGACCAAAACTGTCCGGGAACGATTTAGGAAAAAAACAAAACAAGAGCTATTAAATTCTAACTTTAAAAAACAAGGCAAAAAGATCTAGAGTGTTGGTTTTTCCCAGATCGTTCCCTCCTAAATGAACTATAATTAAGTCAGGAGTTGGCCATTTAAACGCTAATTTCCTCAATTCTGGAATCAAATCCATCCATTTCATTATCCTGACACTGTGCCAAAAGACCTGTATTGAAGAAGAACTAAAAGTAAGGTTTTCAGTACAGGACCTCTGGCTTGCTCTCCTCTCAGCCAAGTGTATAAATGAATGTCTAACACTCCATACTAAGAGAGGACCTAGAAAGTGAATATTAACAATTACTAGTCAAAGTTCAGGACATACAGTTTAAATCTCTCATCTACCAATTATCATAAGAGTGAGATATAATCTTTAAATTCTCTTTCCATAGCTTAGTCAAGCACATTTTTAGAACTGCATTACATTGGTATACAGTGGCTGGTTTCTTATTGGAATAAACAAACAATGGACCCGCGACTTTAGGCCTCAATTCTAACTATTTTATAGCATTAGCTACCGGACAAATGGCGGAATCTGAAATGGGGTCCAGTCTAATAGTTACGCTCCTCCCAAGCTAATCTGTCTTGGATTTCCTTATAAATAAAAGGATATGTGAAACCTTAAACAAGATATCTTTAATTAACAAACCTGAAGGTTTTCTTTAACCCCTTTACCCCCAAGGGTGGTTTGCACGTTCATGACCGGGCCAATTTTTTACAATTCCGACCACTGTCCCTTTATGAGGTAATAATTCTGGAACGCTTCCATGGATCCTGGTGATTCTGACAATGTTTTCTTGTGACATATTGTACTTCATGTTAGTGGTAAAATTTCATTCATATAACTTGCGTTTATTTGTGAAAAAAAAGGAAATTTGGTGAAAATTTTGAAATTTTTTCAATTTTCCAACTTTGAATTTTTATGCCATAAAATCACAGATATGGCACACAAGCACACAAAAAACTTAATAACATTTCCCACATGTTTACTTTACATCAGCACAATTTTGGAACCAACATTTTTTTTGTTAGGAAGTTATAAGGGTTAAAAGTTGACCAGCGATTTCTCATTTTTGCAACACCTTTATTTTTACGGACCACATCACATTTGAAGTCACTTTGAGGGGTCTATATGATAGAAAATACCCAAAAGTGATGCCATTCTAAAAACTGCACCCCTCAAGGTGCTCAAAACCACATTCACAAAGTTTATTAACCCTTCAGGTGCTTCACAGGAATTTTTTGAATGTTTAAAAAAAAAAATGAAAATTTAACTTTTTCACAAAAAAATCATTTCAGGTCCAATTTTTTTTTTATTTTACCAAGGGTAACAGGAGAAATTGGACTGCAAAAGTTATTGTGCAATTTGTCCTGAGTACGCTGATACCTGATATGTGGGGGGACCACTGTTTCGGCGCAAGGCAGAGCTCAGAAGGGAAGGAGCGCTGTTTGACTTTTTCAAAGCAAAATTGGCTGGAATTCAGATCAGACGCCATGTCACGTTTGGAGAGCCCCTGATGTCCCTAAACAGTGGAAACCCCCCAAAAGTGACCCCATTTTGGAAACTTAAACCCCCAAGGAACTTATCTAGATATGTGGTGAGAACTTTGAACCCCCAAGGGATTCACATAAGTATATAACGTACAGCCGTACAATTAAAAAAAATCATAGTTTTTCCACAAAAATGATCTTTCACCCTCAATTTTTAATTTTCCAAGGGAAACATGACCCAAAACGTTACTGTGCAGTTTGTCGAGAGTACGCTGACACCCCATATGTGGGGGTAAACCACTATTTGGGCGCATGGCAGAGCACGGAAGGGAAGCAGCGCCATTTGACGTTTATGGCTGGAATTGAGATCGGAGGCCATGTCGCGTTTGGAAAGCCCCTGATGTGCCTAAACAGAGGAAACCCCCCACAAATGACCCCATTTTGGAAACGAGACCCCCTAAGGAACTTATCTAGATGTGTGGTGAGCACTTTGAACCCCCAAGGGCTTCACAGAAGTTTATAACGCCCGGGCGTGAAAATAAAAAAATAAAAAAAAAAAAAAATTCCACAAAAATATTTTTGCTCCCAATTTTTTATTTTCCTAACGGTACCAGGAGAAATTGGACCCCAAAAGTTGCTGTGCAATTTGTCCTGAGTAGGCTGATACCCCATATGTGGGGGTAAACCATTGTTTGGGCGCATGGCAGAGCTTAGAAGGGAAGGAGCACCATTTGACTTTTTCAACGCAGAATTAGCTGGAATGGAGATCAGACGCCATGTTGCATTTGGAGAGCACCTGATGTGCCCAAACAGTGGAAACCCCCCAATTCTAACTCCAACCCTAACCCCAAGACACCCCTAACCCTAGCACTAACCCTAGTCCTAACCCTAACGGGAAAATGGAAATAAATATATTTTTTTTTATTTTAATATTTTTTTCCCTAACTAAGGGGCTGATAAAGGGGGGTTTGATTTACTATTTATGGCGGTTTTTATGTTTGGCGGCTGTCACACGGTAAAAGACGCGTTTTATTGTAAAAATAGTTTTTGCATCACCACATTTTGAGAGCTATAATTTTTCCATATTTTGACCCACCAAGTCATGTGAGGTCTTATTTTTTGCGTGACGAGTTGACGTTTTTATTGGTACCATTTTCGGGCATGTGACATTTTTTGATCGCTTTTTATTCCGATTTTTGGGACGCAGAATAAACAAAACCCAGCATTTCATGAATTTCTTTTGGGGGCTGCGTTTACACCATTCCGTGTGTGGTAAAATTGATAAAGCGGTTTTATTCTTCGGGTCAGTATGATTCAGCGATACCTCATTTAAGTTTTTTTTTTATGTTTTGGCGCTTTTATGCAATGAAAACAATTTTACATAAAAATAATTATTTTTGCATAACTTTTATTTTTCCGCTGATGATGCTGTATGGCGGCTCATTTTTTGCGGGACAAGATGACGTTTTCAGCGGTACCATGGATATTTATATGCGTCTTTTTGATTGCGCGTTATTGCACTTTATGTTCGGCGGTATGATAATAAAGCATTGTTTTTTGCTTTGTTTTTTATTTTTATTTTTTAAGGGGTTCGCTAAAGGGGTTAACTAATGGGACAGTTTTATAGGGCAGGTCGTTACGGACGCGGCGATACTAAATATGTGTACTTTTACTGTTTTTTTTATTTCCAAAAAATGAATTTATTAGGGAATTTTTTTTTTTATTATTATTTGTTTAGCGATTCTTTTATAAATTATTTTTACACTTTTTTTTTTTTTACTTTATTACATTGTCCCAGGGGGGGACATCACTGTCATGTGTCAGATCGCTGATCTGACATGTCACACAGCGCTGTATTAGATCAGCGATCTGACAGGCGCTGCACAAGGCTTCCTCATGCCTGCTCTCTGCAGGGACTGAGGAAGCCGCCTCCCTGCAGGCCCCCCGTGACCATATTGGATCCGGGGCCCTGCAGGGAAGGAGGCCCCCAGAGCAGCGCAGCACATCGCACTGCTCCAGGGTCTCAGGGAAGCACGGAGGGAGCCCCTTCCCTGCCGATGCTTCTCTAAACCTCCGGTACACTGCGATTATGTTTGATCGCAGTGTGCCAGGGGTTAACGTGCCGGGAGCGGTCCTGTGATAACCAGCTGACACCCGGCCGTTATCAGCGCCCCCCCACCCGGGAGCGCCGCTGATCGCGATGACGTACTATCCCGTCCCCGGTCATAGGGACCCGGGTACCGTGGACGGGATAGTACGTCAGATGTCAGAAAGGGGTTAAAGAAACTAGTTCACCCAGGGCTCATACTCACATACGAGAAACTCGGACGAGTCTCGCACGTCAATATCCGGCACTGCCACCGGCACTCGGATCAAAGCGTTTAGCTGCATAGAAATACATGCAGAACTAAATAAGCATGTTTCACTAACATAAATGCAGATTGAAATCAATGCTAAGCAAAAGTATTTTAATAAAGCAAAAGATATCGGACGTCTATCGTTCACTTTGTTTATACCTCTCTTGAACTCTTTCAAAAATTGCTTCACTGGGAATAATCCCGGTAAAGGGGTTTTTCCTGCCAGTTTTAAAAAGAAAGCGACTCCAGCCAATGACTTGCATAAACTGAATAAGACCGCTCATCAACAATCAGAAAACCTCAGAGCTGGCTTGGGATGAGAATTTGCATTGTCAAAACTGTTCTTGAAGCAAGAATTCACCCACTAATGCCATGCGTATGAGTAGTCAGCCCATATTTTATTATCTAGGTATTTTTCAATGAAATATGGAATTAACCCCAGCCTATTTCCCAAAGATGATGCTCCTTGTCAGCTTCCGGAGCCAGCTGTCAGAAAGCTGACCACTGGTGGTGACAAAGGGAGTTAGGAATTAGTATATTATCGCTCAAAGATAGCTTGGCTTTAAGCCAAATGTTGTATTTTAAACAGTATAATCCTAGCTACCCAACTATTTTTTGATGACAGCGTGTTAATGGAGAAAACAAACCCCTGGTTAATGGATAAGATTAAAATTCTCCTATTTTCAAGGAAAGAATCCCAGAGGTAAGTAGATAGCAAAATTGAAAAAAGGTCAAAAACTGCTGCATTTCTTGAAACCTCATTGTGAACCCATTTCTCAGGCCATTCTTGAGAAAAGCAAAAAAAATCCTATAACCCCTATCCATATCTGTTGAAAATAGCAAGGGTAGAGAATCTGCAGAAACAAAGGATCTCTGCCAGCAAGACCTGTCATTGAAATTTGACAAGAATTCCAGCCAAATTTTAATATCCTCTTTTCATTCACGACCTAGTGTATGTCATGATCCATTTGTTGGATCTGTCAGATCTGGATCTCCTCTTATACCTTTTTTCCTTTTTGGTCATCGGGGTTAACATGAGTTTTTGCCCCCGGTGGCCACCAGGGTTACTGCATGGAAACTGCATGTGTTTAATTTATGCAGGTGCTGACTTTCCCCCTTCTTCCTATAAAAGGAGTGCAGGTGCTGGAGATCAGTGTTGGTTATACACTTTCTCTTGGGAGACCAACCAAGCTGGAGTTCAGGAGCTGTGTTCTGTGGTGCTTCAGTTGTTTGCTGTTGATAAGTGGCTATCTCTGCTGTCTAGGAGCATTGCAGCAGAGCAAGCTAAGTTTTACTTTATTTTTACTCTGTCTGTGGTATAGTTCCTTTGGGTTTTTTGTGTGGTACACTTTTTCCCAGTCTCACCTCCTGGGGAGGAGGTTGGGGGTTTAGCTCAGGGCTAAACAGAAGACAGGGACAGGTCGGGGACTTGGGCCTCACTACCTTTAAGTGTACACCCAAGTTAAAGAGAGACAGGGCAACCCCTTAGCTTGAGGGGCAGTTCAGGGGTCCCGGTTCCTCATCACCTGTCTACCCCCTCAGTGCCCCGTGACAGTGTAATGTGGTAACCTGAAGTATGATAACCTTTTGCGGTGTCATAAAGGAATCTAGAAAAGATTCTACCCATGGGAATAATTCTTGGGGCAAAGTTTAACATGTCCAAAAGAGATTGAAGATCTTTTAAAGTGACTTTATCTTTTGAAAGAAAAACCTTCAAGATGCTGCAAAGTATTAAGATCTTATCAGCGGACAACCTACATTCCATTTTGGGCCCCGTCACACACAGCGAGATCGCTAACGAGATCGCTGAAATTGTGACGCATCAGCGATCTCTCCAACGATATCGCTGTGTGTGACATCAATCAGCGACCGCCCCCCCCCCCCGCTATCGCTGATCATGCAGGATCGTCCTGGGCCATTTTTTGATCGTTGGTCTCCCGCTGGCCAGCACGTATCGCTGCATGTGGCAGCGGGAGATCAACGATCAGCGACGCTGCACGCTGGTATCTAGGGTAAACAGCGGGTAACTAAGAGCCGCGCGGCTCTTGGATACCCGCTGTTTACCCTAGATACCAGCTTGCTCGCTGGTCCTAATCTCTGGTGGGTCTGACAGGTCACCAGTGATCAGCCTATGTCTCAGCGATCCCATCCATGTCGGATCGTTTGTAGGATCGCTGGGACATCGTTGTGTGTAACCGGGCCTTAATGTTATACCAAGGAATTCCAATGACCTAACAGGATATACAGTTTTCTCATAGGCGATGGGGACCCCAAAATCATTACACAGAGAAAGACATACCTGGGAGTCCGAAGGGCTGGGATAATCAAAAAGTGTCATTAGTGGGCAGAGGCTGTGCCATGACGTCAGCAACTTATTCCAGCCAAAATTGCACTCGCTCAAATTGTGCACTTTCCCATTAAAGCCCCACCGTAAGACCAAAAAGTAGTATCAAGCCCTTTGCAAAACCAATTGTGGGGTCCTTGTTCTCCTATTACCACTTGTGATTTGAAACATTTGAGGCTTAAGTAACATTTCAGTGGAATTTTTTTTTTTTTTTTTATTTTCATGGTCAAATCTTATGTGACACACCTGTGGGTTAAAAAATGATCAACACACCCCTAAATTAATTTTTTGAGGGGTTTAGTTTCCAAAATGAGGTCACTTGTGTTGGGTTTCTGCTGTTTTGGCACCTCAGAGACTCAGCAAATGTGATATGGCGCCTTCAATCTGTTCCAGCCAAACCTGCATTGTTTCCTTCCAAGGCCTGCCGTGTGCCTAAACAGCAATTTTCAATCCTACATGGGATATGGGCGCTTTGGGGGAAATTGTGTATACATTATGTAGTCCATGCTCTTCTACAACCCTTGTAAAAATCAACAATTTTAGACTAATTCAACATTTTGGTGCAAAAAATGTAATTTTTAATATGTGTGTCCCACTGTGAAGCATATGTGTATCAAAAACGCTCACTCCATCCATGGATGAATTCCTTGCGTGATATAAATTACAAAATAGGGTCACTAGTGGGGGCTTTAGGCTGTTTTGGCACCTTGGGGACTATGCAAATGTGACATGACATCGACAATCAAGATTCGCATTGGAAATAAGAAATATTTATGCCATGTCTGAACATGGCCAAAGTACATTTATAAAAGGTTAAGCTGAGTTTTTTTGAGGTGAATATTCATTTCTCTTAAGTAGCGACTGTCACGATCCATTTTTGGGTCTGTCAGATTCTGGATTCTCTTTTATAAACTTTTTCCCTTTCAGGCCATCGGAGTTAACCCCTTTCTGTCATGTGACGTACTATCCCGTCCATGTGCCCTGGGACTTAATTCCCAGGGATGAGATAGTACGTCACAGCGATCAGCGGCGCCCACGTGGTAAGCGCCGCTGATCGCGGCCGGGTGTCAGCTGATTATCACAGCTGACACCCGGCACAATGTGTCAGGGGCGGTCACGGACCACCCCCGACACGTTAACCCCTTGCACACCGCGATCAAACACGATCGCAGTGTACCGGGGGTTAAAGGGAAGCATTGGCAGGGAGGGGGCTCCCTCCGTGCTTCCCTGAGCGCTGCACATTGCGCTGCTGTGGGGGGCTCCATCCCGGCAGGTCCCTGAATCCAAGATGGCGACGGGGACCTTCGGGGGCCTGCAGGGAGCTGGCTTCCTCAGTGCCTGCAAAGCGCAGGCATGAAGAAAGCCTGTGACAGATCGCTGATCTGTGATGCGACAGATCAGCGATCTGTCACATGACAGGTATGTCCCCCTGGGACAATGTAATAAAGTAAAAAAAAAAGTGTAAAAATAATTTAAAAAAAAAAATTGCTAAATAAAATTAAAAAAAAAAAATTATTCCCTAATACATTCATCTTTTGGGGAAAAAAAAAAAAAAAAAGTACACATATTTGGTATCGCCGCATCCGTAGCGACCCGCCCTATAAAACTGTCCCACTAGTTAACCCCTTTAGCAAACCCCTTAAAAAATAAAAAACTAGGCAAAAAATGATTTATTATCATATCGCCAAACAAAAAGTGCAATAACGCGCGATCAAAAAGACGCATATAAATATTCATGGTACCGCTGAAAACGTCATCTTGTCCCACAAAAAACGAGCCACCACACAGCATCATCAGCAAAAAAAAAAAAGTTATAGCTCGCAGAATAAAGCGATACAAAAATATATTTTATATAAAATTGTTTTCATTGCATAAAAGCGCCAAAACATAAAAAAACGACAAATGAGGTATCGCTGTAACCATACTGACCCGAAGAATAAAGCCGATTTATCAATTTTACCGCAGGCGCAACGGTGTAAACGCACACCCCAAAAGAAATTCATGAAACGCTGGTTTTTGTTCATTCTGCTTCCCAAAAATCGGAATAAAAAGCGATCAAAAGAAGGCACGTGCCCGAACATGGTACCAATAAAAACATCAACTCGTCCCGCAAAAAATAAGACCTCACGTGACTCGGTGGGTCAAAATATGGAAAAATTATAGCTCTCAAAATGTGGTGATGAAAAAACTATTTTTACAATAAAAAGCGTCTTTTAGCGTGTGACAGCTGCCAAAAATAAAAACCGCCATAAATAGTAAATCAAACCCCCCGTTATCACCCCCTTAGTTAGGGAAAAATAATAAAATTAAAAGAAAATGTATTTATTTCCATTTTCCCATTAGTGTTAGGGCAAGGGTTAGGGCTGAGATTAGGGTTAGGGGTGTGTTGGGGTTAGGGTTGGAGTTATAATTGGGGGGGGGTTTCCACTGTTTGGGCACATCAGGGGCTCTCCAAACGCGACATGGCGTCTGATCTCAATTCCAGCCAATTCTGCATTGAAAAAGTCAAATGGTGCTCCTTCCCTTCCAAGCTCTGCCATGCGCCCAAACAGTGTTTTACCCCCACATATGGGGTATCAGCCTACTCGGGACAAATTGCAAAACAACTTTTGGGGTCCAATTTCTCACCTTGAGGGGTGCAGTTTTTAGAGTGGTGTCACCTTTGGGTATTTTCTATTATATAGACCCCTCAAAGTGGCTTCAAATGTGATGTGGTCCGTAAAAATAAAATGGTGTTGCAAAAATGAGAAATCGCTGGTCAACTTTTAACCCTTATAACTTCCTAACAAAAAAAAATGTTGGTTCCAAAATTGTGCTGATGTAAAGTAAACATGTGGGAAATGTTAATAAGTTTTTTGTGTGCCGTATCTCTGTGATTTAAGGACATAAAAATTCAAAGTTGGAAAACTGCGAAATTTTAAAAATTTTCGCCAAATTTCTGTTTTTTTTCACAAATAAACGCAAGTTATTTGAATGAAATTTTACCACTAACATGAAGTACAATATGTCACAAGAAAACAATGTCAGAATCACCAGGATCCATGGAAGCGTTCCAGAGTTATTACCTCATAAAGGGACAGTGGTCAGAATTGTAAAAATTGGCCCGAGCATTAACCTGCAAACCACCCTTGGGGGTTAATGCCAGTTTTTGCCCCCGGTAGCCGCTGGTGTTACTACAACTGTAGCTGGTCGGCTGCTGGGTCCCCCTCCCCGGTGGCCGCTGGCGTTACTACATGTTTAGTTAGTCAGCAGATGGTGACTACTCCCACTTCCCTTTATAAGGCCACCGAGTGTTGCAGATCACTAATACCGGTCATTTGCTAACCAACCTTGGTGAAGACAGAACCTACCTGGTACAGAGGGGGTTCAGCTTATCTGGAGCAGTGGTGATGCTGATCGGGTGCCTTACTCTGCTGCTTGGAGCATTGGCAGCAGATAAAGCTAAGTTTTGGTTTTTAGTTGCTTTAACCCCGTGGTGTCTTATCTTTCCTTTTGTGTTATTGGTGCAGTACACTTTATTCTCTGTCTCACCTCCTGGGGAGGGGGTTGGGGGTTTAGTTCAGGGCTAAACAGGCGATAGGGACAGGTCGGGGACTTGGGCCTCACTACCATCAAGTGTACCACCAAGTTAAGGAAAGTCAGGGCACCTCCTTAGCCTGAGGGGCAGTCCAGGGGCCAAGGTTGCACGTCCCTGTTTTCCCCCACTGCCCCGTGACAGCGGCACACGTGATCACCAGGCAAACGACACTGTGCACGCTACTTAATACTCACTGCCCTCCAAGCACATAGTTCCCGTGTCGGTAGCAGTGAGTATTCCGGCAGCTGTGCTCTGCTTATGAGCAGCGCATGACGTCCCTGCCATGTGCTGCTTACAAGAATAAAGCAGCTGCTGGCAACGGAGCAGGACACTGCAAGGGAGCACAGGAAGGTAAGTGTAATTTTTTTTTTTTTTTTTTTTAATGGTTTTTGATGGGGGCCAATCATACCAGGATAAGGATGGGGTCATGCATACACTGATAGGGATGGGGCCATGCATACAAGGGTAGGGGTGGAGCAATGCATAAAAGGATAGGGGTGAAGCCATGCATACAAGGATATTGATGGAGCCATGTATTCAAGGATAGGGATGGTGCCATGCATACAAGGATAGGGATGGGGGCCAAGCATACCAGGATAGGGTTGAGTAGTCATGCATACAAGACCGGGGATAAGGAGCCATGCATATAAGGATGAGGAGGCCGTGTATACCAGGATGGGGTTGAAGGGACAATGCATACCAGGCTTATACTCAAGTCAATGCGGTTTCCCAGTTTTTTTTTGTGGCAAAATTAGGTGCCTCGGCTTATACTGGAGTATATACGGTACTTTAAAGCATTCATGTGGTAAAACCCCAGACATATGATAGTAACAAGTCTTGTTTGATGTGGGATTAATCACTGAAATTAAGAGGCAGGAAAGCTCCATGTAGCTGCTATTGGCAAATAACAAAAGCTACGTACCCACGATCATGCTGCAAGTGCCTCAGATATTTGGATCACAAGCCTTCATACAAGTCTATGGGTATGTGTGAAACATCGAACTGCACTCGGATGTCATAAGAGTCCAGTCCTATTTGCGCGCACAGAGATAATGGAGAAATAAACTTCTCCATCTTCTCCATGCCTGTGCTGCAATTCTCTCATGCGAGAGAAACGGATCACACTCACATGACACGAGAGTCATCGTAGTCGGCCCGATTCTCTCGCATAAGAGAATATATAGCCATCCGACCACAGCCCTACAGTTCCAGCAAAGTGGATGGGATTTATAGAAATCTCATGTCCACTGTTTTTATTTTACTCAGCATAAACTGACCTGCGGTGCGTGTTTCAAATCCGCAACATGTCAATTTCTCTTGTGGGTAGGTTCAGTTTTCTGTGCAGATTTTCCCCATAGACTTATATTAAATGTGGAAAATCATATGCGTTTTTAGTGAGTTTCCACGGCGAAAATGCATGAAAGGTGTATGTAATCCGCATCTAAGTACATCAATAAAGTTTTGTCAAATACCAGGAAGTATCAAAAACAAAGCTTTATTTACAACATGACACACTAAAAAGAACAGAAAACGTAATGTCAAAAACGCGATAAAGCATGAAAAAAAAAAAAAAATCACACACACAAAGCATGTAACTTACTTAGTAGGTGCAGAAAGAGACGCCTCAGGACAAAAGATGTCAGTGTGTCCTGGCCAGCCTTCCTTTGGCAATACTGGGTGGGTGCGCAGCCATCTAAAAGATGTCATATGCACATATCCTAAAACTGATGATTGTCAGTTATCACATGACTAATTAATGACGGCCTTTACACTACACTGCACTTCTAAAGTCTCAGCCACAAGTCAAGTTTATTGCTTTTTGATATACAGCAACACATGAGTTTGATGTGAAAATATGGAGCGTACACACAAACGGCCTCTGTGCTGGCAGAAGAAAGCAGGCCGAGGCTAGGAAGACGTGCAGTCCTGTCAGATGAAGAAGCTTCTTTGTGGGCCACATTCCTCTGCAAACAGCAGGGCTAATCAGTCACACATTAGGACAATACGCCCTTGTAGGATACAGCTATGCCCACCAGGACCTACATGGCTCAGGGTGCTGGGAAATATAGGGATGTAGAAAATGGCCATCTGAAGCAGAGGTCAGACAGAGGCCTCGCTAGCCACTGTAAATCATAACACTGACTACTTTCAGTCCTCTGCGGAAAAAGCTTCTTTTTTTTTTTTTTTTTTTTACAGTTACGACTGCAGAAAGTCTGAAATGTCATGGCAGTCTAGAGTGTGGATAGTCAACGTCATAGTCATGATTGCTCAGGCTGGCCTTATGATATGCGCACATAGCATCTAAAGGGTATGTGCACACGTTGCGGATTCGTCTGTGGATTTTTCAGGGCGGAATCTGGAGAATCTTTTCACCTGCGGATTTGGCCTGCGTTTTTACACTTGCGGATTCCTATAATGGAATAGGTGTAAAAACGCTGCGGAAGCCGCACAAAGAATTGACATGCTGCGGAAAATAAACTGCTGCGTTTCCGCGCGGAATTTTCCACAGCATGTGCACAGCGTTTTTTGTTTTCCATTGGATAACATGGTACTGTACATCCCCTGGAAAACTGCTGCGGATCCGCAGGACCAAATCCGCAACTTGTGCACATACCCTTAGACACCAGCCTACCTGCCAAGCTTTCCAAGGTGAAGATGCTTCAGGGAAATGCCAGCAGTGTTTTTTCTGAAGTTTTTTTTCCATCATTTAAATATGGAATTTAAATATCAAATAAGAAGCTGCCCAAAGAATGAACATGCTACTTTTTTAATCGCTTCCCAGCTTTTAAAGCCCAAAGGGGGGTTAAACAAAGTGACACAAGATGGAATATGCACACAGTAATGTCATTTTTCCTTAGCTGTGCACTATGTTCTTCTTTGTAGGAGTTTTTTAGGGCTTTTTAAGGCAGGTTCCAGGTGGAATCCACCTGGGACATGATCTTCATATACTCAGACACCCAGAATAATTCCTCAGCAACATTGAGACATCCACCCGCTCTCAGAAAAAGTATCATTGCCAACAAGGCCAATCTCCATAATGGTAGATTTGGAGGAAATCTTGTGCAATTCATGGTAATCTTATATAAGGCTCTTACAATTTCAATGCACAGAACAAAATATTATGACAATATTGAGATGCTAAATTGTAAGTATCAATAACATGACCGTAATGTTATAGTATCAAGGATTTTTATAGCCAAGTTTCCTGCTTCATTGTTGTATGGAGGTAATTTTGTGTGATCTACATACAGGGTCACCAATACTGCCCTTACTGCTGTGTGAGGCCTAGTGAGCAAAAGAAAAGAGGGCCTCCCTTCTTTTACTTCTGCTCACTGGGTCCGTGGGTACGATAATGAACTGTGCGCCAGAATTCTGCCATCAGTAGTGCACATCTCAGCACAGGGAGCTTTCCTGGTACTGCACAGTCGTCAAAACAGAACAGCCATGCAGTTCCAGGGCTCCCTCCGCCAGAATGAATATGCACCACTCGCCAGGATAGCAGAAGTGGAGGATTGGGTATTTTAACAAATGTTTAACAGGTTAGTGTAGAGTAGTGTCCGGCCAAAAGAATATACTTTGTTGTTGTGGAGGCAGTTCGATGGGAACTATTACTGTGTGATTGGTGAGGATGTGGTGCAGAAGTGTAGTTTTTCCAAGAGTGGGCAGTGGGACTGTGGAAGGTTTGAGGGATGGAAGCAGAGCTGGGGTGGAGCCTAGGCGGAGTCTCAAGGAGGCCCGAAATTTTTTGACAATATGGGGCCCTGGCATCCATTGTGGAGATATTAGCAGTCAGAGTATTTGGCACCTAATGAGTTAACACCCACAGACAGTTTACACTTGGGGCGTGTACTTCTTCCCACTGTATGATGCTAACCAACCATAAGCAAGAAGCAGCACTCTAAGGAAAGAAGAACATCGGCTTCAATGCCTGGAGCATTCCTTCAAACTATACTTGAAAACACTTCCTATTCATTTCTGTTGTCTTCTAAGAGTTTTTTTTAATTTCAAGTTTTGAAAAATGCCTTGTGGGAAAAACAAAGTACGGTATGTGTCACATCATTAAAGCGGCTCCAAGCTAAGCACTTTTCAATCAAATGGCTGCAAAAAATTATTCAGGAAAAACTCTCCCAAAAAACTTCCAAAGATGGAAAGCTTCCTGAATTAGTTTCCAAGAGAAAACATCATCTTGACTGCCTCAAAAAAACTAAGTGTACATACCCGCCTCATATGAAGAACAAAGTAGATTTCCCAAAAAAATTAATTGGAAAGGTTTTTCCAAGAGCTTTTGAGGCTTTTCTGTCTTGTGACTTTCCTTTTTATACATCAGCAATGAATAAACTTTACAAGACCAAATACAGCTTTCTATGGTAAGACTTGCAATGTATTTAAAAAAAAAAAATAAAGTACAAATAATTTGTAGGAGATAAAAAAATTTTGTACACTTGATTAGGCGAGTCTCATCTGAAGTATAGAAGGACAGAGGAAAGAGCGCATGCTGCAAATTTTTGTAAACGCAGATTCCGTCCCTACAAAATATTGGTCATCTAAGCAGCCCAATTTCATTCCATCGATCCTAGTATTATCAGTTTTGTCCACGGTCAGCACTTAGACCAAATGATCATGTGCTCGTAGCGTAAGGGTATGTGCACACGTCTTTTTGACGTGGATTTGCATGGAGCCCAACTGAAAAAGCACCTAAAAAATATGAAAGAATGAATAAATGTGCAGCAACATCAAAATTATTTGCTTTACATATTTTCCATGTTTTGTCACCTGTTTTATCCGTTCCAGGCTTTGAAAGCCATGAAGTGGCTAAAAAAAAGTGACCGATCCAGTCATCTGGAATTTGGCGGCTTCCGCTATGATGCCACCAGTATTTTAAATGTATACAGGAAGAAAAAAAAAAAAAAGACACAAGCACCAGAACCACCGCAAAAGCTGTCCTAAAACACATACAAAAAGATGCTTCAGGGAATAATACCAAGATTATGCAAAAAAGTGCTACATATGGTATATAATCAAGATAGTAAATTGATCAATCTAAAGTACATATGCAATTGTGCACATTATGTATGGCAGTATGTTAATTAAAGCATCATACATATGATTGATAGTTACGAGAACCTCACAATAGATAACCGCACCCCGACATGCATTTTGCACACTGTTTTCTCATCCCCTTTATCTAACATCTTGATAATATATCATATTTAGCACATACTGGTGCTTGTTTAATTCATAACACATTGATCAATATTTTGCTGTAACCTTACCTCAATAGTTCCAATTACACATGTGGTCAAAATTGTTGGTACCCCTCGTTTAGTGACAGAAAAACCCACAATGGTCACAGAAATAACTTGAATCTGACAAAAGTAATAATCAAAAATCTAAGAAAATGAAAAAATGAAAGTCAGACATTGCTATTCAACCATGCTTCAACAGAATTTTAGAAAAAATAACACTCATGAAATAGGCCTGGACAGAAATGATGGTACCCCTGAAAATGTGAGAAAAGGGACATGTTACATCAAGGTGTGTCCACTAATTAGCATAACAGGTGTCTACAATCTTGGAATCAGTGAGTGGGCCAGTATAGAGGGCTACAGATACTCAATGTGCTGTTTGTTGACATGTTGTGTATCACACTCAACATGAACTAGAGAAAGCGAAGGAAAGAGTTGTCTTAGGAGAAAGAAAGAAAATTATAGACAAACATGTTAAAGGTAAAAGTTATTAGACCATCTTCAAGCAGCTTGATGTTCCTGTGATTACAGTTGCCCATATTATTCAGAAATTTAAGCTCCATGGGACTGTAGCCAACCTCCCTGGATGTGGCCGCAGGAGGAAAATTGATGACAAATCAAAGAGACGGATAAAACAAATGGTAACAAAAGAGCGCAGAAAAACTTCTAAACAGATTAAAAGTGAACTTCAAGCTCAAGGAACATCAGTGTCAGATCGCACCATCCGTCATTGTATGAGCCAAAGTGGACTTCATGTGAGACGACCAAGGACGACACCATTGTTGAAAAAAATTATTAAAAAAGCCAGACTGGAATCTGCCAAACTACATGCTGACAAGCCACAAAGCTTCTGGGAGAATGTCCTATGGACAGATGAGACAAAAATCGAACTTTTTGGCAAGGAACATCAACTCTATGTTCACAGACGGGAAAATGAAGCATATCAAGAAAAGAACACTGTCCCTACTGTGAAACATGGAGGAGGCTCTTATGTTCTGGGGCTGCTTTGCTGCATCTGGCACAGGGTGTCGAGAATCTGTGCAGGGTACAATGAAATCTCAAGACTATCAAGGGATTTTAGAGAGAAATGAGCTGCTCAGGGTCAGAAAGTTTGGTCTCAGTTGCAGGTCATGGGTCTTGCAACAGGATAATACTCAAAACACACAGCTAAAAACAACCAAGAAAGGCTAAGAGCAAAACAATGGACTATTCTGAAGTGGCCTTCTATGAGCCCTGACCTAAATTCTATTGAGCATCTTTGGAAAGAGCTGAAACATGCCATCTGGAAAAGGCAACCTTCAAACACGAGACAACTGGAACAGTTTGCTCTTGAGGAGTGGGACAAAATACCTGCCGAGAGGTGCAGAAGTCTCATTGATAGTTACATGAATTGTTTGATTGCAGTGATTGCCTCAAAAGGTTGTGCAACAAAATACTAAGTTAAGGGTACCATCATTTCTGTCCAGGCCTATTTCATGTGTTTTATTTTTTTTTTAAATTCTGTGGAAGCATGGTTGAAAAGCAATGTCTGACTTTCATTTGTTCATTTTCATAGATTTTTTATTTATTATTACTTTTGTCATTCAAGTTATTTCTGTCACCATTGTGGGTTTTTCTGTCATTAAACGAGGGGTACCAACAAAGTTGACCACGTGTGTACGTGTATAGTATATAATAAATATGTATATATTTTAATATGATGTAATATGTTTTTAATATTTAGAATACATAATATATATTTAACTAATTGTATAGTGATATGTCATTTGTAGCATATTTAGTTTCTGTACACTAGTGATGAGCGAATGTGCTCGGATAACGTGTTATCCCAGCATCTTGGCCGTGCTCGTATATTATGTTCGAGTCCCCGCATATTATTCAAGCACGCCTAAGATAATCGGATAACACGTTATCTGAGCATTTTCGCTCATCACTATTGTACACACCTATTTATTTGCATTGTGAATCGGTGATATGTTCATTCTTTGTAGCATTTTTTTCAGCGCTTTTTCAAGACAGAAACCCTACGTGATAACATGCACACGTAGGTTTGTTTTTTTTTTTTTTTTTAGTGGATCCTCTCCAAAATGTTCCTCAAAAGCTCTTGGAAAAACCTTTCCAATTAATTTTTTTGGGAAATCTACTTTGTTCTTCATATGAGGCGGGTATGTACACTTAGTTTTTTTGAGGCAGTCAAGATGATGTTTTCTCTTGGAAACTAATTCAGGAAGCTTTCCATCTTTGGAAGTTTTTTGGGAGAGTTTTTCCTGAATAATTTTTTGCAGCCATTTGATTGAAAAGTGCTTAGCTTGGAGCCGCTTTAATGATGTGACACATACCGTACTTTGTTTTTCCCACAAGGCATTTTTCAAAACTTGAAATTAAAAAAAACTCTTAGAAGACAACAGAAATGAATAGGAAGTGTTTTCAAGTATAGTTTGAAGGAATGCTCCAGGCATTGAAGCCGATGTTCTTCTTTCCTTAGTGTTGCTTCTTGCTTATGGTTGGTTAGCATCATACAGTGGGAAGAAGTACACGCCCCAAGTGTAAACTGTCTGTGGGTGTTAACTCATTAGGTGCCAAATACTCTGACTGCTAATGTCTCCACAATGGAGAGGTGAAATAATAATAAAAAATAATTGGCGCGCTCTGCAGCCACTATTACATTGTGTGACTTCTTTAAGAAAAAGGTCCTCTTTAAAACAAATAATTTACACGTATAGAGAGCATTTTAGGCTGGTTTCATATTAGCGTTGAAACAACGCTGCGCACTGCGTCTGTAAGCCCCGCCCCGATCCCTGCCCGCCCCATCAGGGATCACCGCCTACTATCGCATTTGCACGCATGCGATCGGCGCACCCTATCTTTGGCATAGGGTGCGCAGATCATGCGCTGCCAGTGTGAAAGTAGCGTGCTGCGCACTTTTGACGGTGCGCGCCGAAATGCAACATACAAATGCTATTTGTCTTCTGGACTACATGCTAAAAACTGTTCAAAAATATATATTTATTGTTTACACTACCAGAGTTGTAACTCCAATTTTTTTTGAAGGATGAGTTGAAGTTTTCATTATTTCCATTATTTTGGAGCGGCGGAATGAAGAAACATGAATTCACTTTAAAAAAAAAAAAAAATCTTTAGGTTATTCACCATGGGATGAAAATGATAAAATGACATTAAGGCCCTATCACAAACAGCGAGATCGCGGATTTTGTGATGCATCAGCGATCTCACTGTGTGTGACACGCATCAGCGACCGAACAAAAATTACTTTTCCAATTTTTACCATTTCAAACCAAGACTTTTTCATCACGTTTTATTCCACATTTGTACTAAATGTCCTACTGGGGGTCTGTAAGTGGGGGAGACCGGGCAAAAGCTTAGAACAAGGATGAATTCTCACCGCCACACAATAAGAGAAAAAACAATGGATCTACCTGTGGCAAAAAATTTCTTGTATGCCTGATCACAGCACCATTGATATGAAATTACTGGTATTAAAAGGTAACTTCACATCTCAGAGAGACAGAAAAGTCTGGGAGTACAACCTCATGACGACTCTTGACACTCTCAATGCAGGAATGAATGTGTCACATGGATTTATGTCTTTTTACATCAATTAAGGAATTTGCTCCTAAGACCTTGTGGGGGCATCACAACACATTAGGAGACCCCAACCAGAGGACAATAAAACATCCAGACTCATCTATCAACTGGACCAATATTTGTTTATCCCTCTCCCATAATGATAATTCTGCTTCACGTCACCTGTCTTAGCTATTGCATTATTTCTGTGCTGTGTTGTGCATAAATATGTGATTCTTCAGATTCTGTATTAGTCAGTGCCTGATGAAGAGAATTGAGTAGTCTCGAAAGCTTGCAATTTGTTACCATCTTTTCAGATAGCCATTAAAAGGTATCAACCACTGAGGACTCTCAACTCTGAATATTCTTCTATCTACTGGCTAACACGGTACAAAGATATACCGTACATCTTTCCTGTATCAAGGTTGCATGGTAATTTTTATTTTGCGCAAAATGTGACTTATTATGCATGTTAAAAATTATGGTTGCAGCATAAATGCATTTGTTAAGACAGCTATGGCCTGTCTAGAATATGTGACTTTTGCAAATTTTATATGGAAAGGCATTCCCGAGTATGTCATACTTCATGTCAAAATGTTAAAACGTGGCCCCTTTTCTCGTGATTTTAATGTTTTGTTGTAGATACTAAAATATATAAAAATGTCTCCCACTGCCTTGTGCCATTTGTTTCTGTCTCCAATAGAGCTCAAAATCTAGTTTCTCCATCTGAAACACACACAGAATAAGCTCAATATCACCATCAAATTACTTGTTTGAAGTACAGAGGAAAACTGAAGTAAAGGTGGTAAACCGACACAAGAATCAAGAGATCACACAGCTCCATACAGATGTTGTAGAATTCAAAACTATTACAACCATGCTAAATACTGTACCTGTAGGTGTCTTAATACTCAGACAGTGCAACCATATCCTGTCCGGCCATGAGCACAAAGCTGTTTTTAAGCTGTCAGAGCTTTCAGAGAGAGGGATTACAAATGAAGGACTACAGGTTCCATGATTTCTCTACCTCTTACAGTTTTTGCCTCTATATGTGTCTCTCTTACAAAGTATTAGGTTGTGCTGTAATTACTCCCATTTTTTAAACTCAGTACACTGAGACATTTCATTGCTAATGACTGATACTGCACAATCTGCTGTTTGCTGCCCAGCATGTGAAACATAATCCTCCTGAGCCAAAGTGTAGAAGAGATACCAGGCAGAAGGCAGGATGTGCGTTATCCAACACTTCCAAGGAGTGGAAGCTGGAAGATAGTTACATGTTCAGAGTATGAGACCTCAGGTAAGTAGAAGATATTCAGCAGGTGACATAAGTATTTAAGAAGTCACTAATTTTCTAAGTACCATATATACTCGAGTAGAAACTGTGTGCTGAAAACGCCCCCCTCGGCTTATACTCGAGTCATTGTCCCAGAAGACGGTGGAGGAGGGGAAGAGGCGGAGAAGTAGGTCACAGGAGGCAGAAGCCAGCGGCTGCGGCTAAGTCCTGTGTCCGCTGCTAAAGAGAAATGAATATTCACTGCGCTTGCAGTGAATACTCATTTGTCTTATAGCGCGCACAGTGTCAGCCGCAGAAGCTGGCTCCTGCAGCGGCTGGGCGATCACAGGTGCATGCTACTTAAGAATTATGAACATTCACCTCTCTCCACTCCCATAAGCGTGTATAGACAAGAATATTTATTCCCTTAATGAGCGGGGATACATGATTGTGCGGCCGCAGGAGCTGCTGACACTAGAACAAGATACTGCGAGGGCACGTAGGGAAGGCAAGTAGGATTTTTTTTTTATGCTTTTCTCATGATGGTAAGTAGGATTTTTTTTATGCTTTTCTCATTGAGGCCATGCATAAAAGGATAGGGATGAGGAACCATGCATGTCAGGATACGGATGAGATAGCCATGCATACCAGCATGGGGATGAGGAGCCATGCATACAAGGATAAGGATGAGAGGGCCATGCATACAAGGATGGGGATGAGGAGCCATACATACCAGGATAGGGATAAGGAGGCCATGCATACCAGGATAGGGATGAGAGGGCCATGCATACAAGGATGGGGATGAGAGGGCCATGCATACAAGGATGGGGATGAGAGGGCCATGCATACAAGGATGGGGATGAGGAGCCATGCATACCAGGATAGGGATAAGGAGGCCATGCATACCAGGATAGGGATGAGAGGGCCATGCATACAAGGATGGGGATGAGGAGCCATGCATACCAGGATAGGGATAAGGAGGCCATGCATACCAGGATAGGGATGAGGAGCCATGCATACAAGGATAGGGATGAGGGTCGTGCATACGACCTGGAACAATGCGATCAAATAGCGTTCCCATAGCGCAGCGTTCCGGGAGCAGGCAGAGCGGCTGTCAGCCTCTCTGCCTTTGGATCGGAGACCCCGCGGCATGACGCGGGGTCCCGATCGCTGCCATGGAGGCCCGATGTTGTCATGATGACATCTGGGTCTCCAAAGCTGAGAGACTTCCTGTCATGCGCAGTGCATGTCAACAAGTCTCTCAGGTCAGTGTACAGAAGCTGCAGTGATGACAGCTTCTATAGCATGCAGATCTGCATGCTATAGAAGCGATCAGCCTGCACAAAATGAGTGTCCCATAGTGGGACAAGGTGTAAAAGTGAGAATTAAATAAAAAAACTTTTTAAGTAATTGTAAAAATATTTTAAATAAATAATTAAAAAAAAATCAATATTTATTCCAGAAATAAATATTTAAAATAAAAAATCTAAACAATAAGTACACATATTTAGTATCTCCGGATCCGTAACGACCCGACCTACAAAACTATCCCACTAGTTAACCCCTTTAGTGAACACCAATAAAAAAAAAAAAACACAAAGCAAAAAAACAACGCTTTTATCATACCGCAGAAAAAAAGTACAATAACATGCGATCAAAAAGACGGATATAAATATACTTGGTACCACTGAAAATGTCATCTTGTCCTGCAAACAGCAAGCTGCCATACAGCATCATCATCGGAAAAATAACAAAGTTATAGCTCTCAGAATATAGCAATGCAAAAATAATTATCTTTTGTATAAAATAGTTTTTATTGTATAAAAGCGCCAAAACATAAAAAAAAGGATAATTGAGGTATCGCTGTCATCATACTGACCCGAAGAATAAAACTGCTTTATCAATTTTTACCACATGCGGAACAGCATAGAAAACAATTCCTAAGTTCCTGGTGTTTGTTCATTCTGCCTTCCCAATATTGGAATAGAAAGCCATCAAAAAATATCATATGCCCGAAAATGGTACCAATAAGAGCGTCAAATTATCCCACTAAAAACAAGCCCTCACATGACTCTGTGGGTAAAAATATGGAAAACTGATAGCTCTCAAAATGTGGTGATGCAATAACTATTTTTTTGCAATAAAAAGCATCTTTTAGTGTGTGACAGCTGCCAAACATAAAAGCCCGCTATAAAAACCCACTATAAATAGTAAATCAAACCCCTCTTTATCACCCCCTTTGTTAGGGAAAAATAAGAAAATAAAAAAATGTATTTATTTCCATTTTCTCATTGGGGTTAGGGTTGGGATTAGGGTTATGGTTGGGATTAGGGTTAGGGGTGTGTTGGGGTTAGGGTTGGAGTTAGAATTGGGGGGTTTCCACTGTTTTGGCACATCAGGGGCTCTCCAAACGAGACATGGCGTCTGATCTCAATTGCAGCCCATTTTGCACTGAAAAGTCAAACGGCGCTCCTTCCCTTCTGAGATCTGCTATGCGCTCAAACAGTGGTTTACTCCCACATATAGGGTATCAGCATACTCAGGACAAATTGCACAACAACTTTTGGGGTCCAATTTCTCCTATTACCCTTGGGAAAATAAAAAAATTGGGGGGGAAAGATCATTTTGTGAAAAATTTTTTTTATTTTTACAGCTCTACGTTATAAACTTCTGTGAAGCAGTTGGGGTTTCAAAGTGCTCATCACACATCTAGATAAGTTCCTTAGGGGGTCTACTTTCCAAAATGGTGTCACTTGTGGGGGGTTTCCACTGTTTAGGCACATCAAGGGTTCTCCAAACACGACATGGCGTCCGTTCTCAATTCCAGCCATTTTGCATTGAAAATTCAAACGGCACTCCATCCCTCTGAGCTCTGCCATGCGCTCAAACAGTGGTTTACCCCCAAATTATGGGTATCAGTATACTTAGGACAAATTGAACAACAACTTTTGGGGTCCAATTTCTCCTGTTACCCTTGGGAAAATAAAACAAATTGGATCTGAAGTAAATTTTTTGTGAAAATTTTTTTTTTTTTTTTTAAACATTACAAAAATTCCTGTGAAGCACCTGAAGGGTTAATAAACTTCAATGTGGGGTGCATATTTTAGAATGGTGTCACTTTTGAGTATTTTCTATCATATAGACCCTTCAACGTGACTTCAAATGTGATGTGGTCACTAAAAAAAATGGTTTTGCAAATTTTGTTGTAAAAATGAGAAATTGCTGGTCAACTTTTAACCCTTACAACTTCCTAACAAAAACATGTGTTGGTTCCAAAACTGTGCTGATGTAAAGTAGACGTGTGCAAAATGTTACTTATTAAGTATTTTGTGTGACATATCTCTGTGATTTAAGGGCACGAAAATTCAAAATTGGAAAATTGTGAAATTTTCACCAAATTTGTTTTTTTTTTTTTCAGAAATAAACGCAAGTCATATCAAAGAAATTTTACCACTACAATGAAGTACAATATGTCACAAGAAAACAATGTCAGAATCACCAGGATCCATGGAAGCGTTCCAGGGTTATTACCTCACAAAGGGACAGAGGTCAGAATTGTAAAAATTGGCCCGGTCATTAACGTGCAAACCACCCTTGGGGGTAAAGGGGTTAAATCCCCTAATTCTTAAGTCATTGAGAGAAAAGGTCAAACTTATGTCATCTATGTTAACTGATATGGTTCAGCTTTTCTTCACAATCCTAAAATTAATAAACATGTCCTTTCTCGTAAACCTCCAAGGTCCTTACATAAGCTCATGACTCTTGGGGGGTGTAATAAAATGATATTGCCATTTATTCAATTTCCTAATGCAATTAATTGAAATGGCGACTAAGGTGAGAGTTTAATTTAAAAATCATATTTGAAAAGCACTTGAGTATACTTAGAGGGCTTTTATTGCTGCATTAGATGTTCTTTTCTGGAAGCAGAAGGTTTCTGAAGGAGGCAGCGTTTCACATTTTTCTTTGGGCTACATGAAAACTAGAGATAGTCCTGCTTGGTTTGCTACACATCAGTTCAGCTATATTTCTAGTTAAAGCCTCTTTTTCACCTAAGGCCTGTTTCACACTTCCGTTTTTTCAAATCCGTCAAAATCCGTTTTCCGTAAAAAAAACGGATCCGCCATTTTTTGCAGGATCCGTTTTTTTTGTCCCATAGACTTCCATTACGGTTACCGCGGATCCGTCAAAAAAACGGAAACTGATCCGTTTGGCGGACACAAACGGAAGTGTGAAACAGGCCTAATCCTTAGAAAGGGAACAGTAAGTAAAACCTGAAAACAGAAGATAATGCAGCCTGGACACTTTCTTAGCTATAATTTAGAAAACAGTAAGGAGACTTTCTGGAAAATTTGTCATGGGATCTCTCCGCAAATGAAAAGCTCATGAGCCAATCAGACCTGCAGCTCGTTTCGGAGTATGTACACACAGGAGGGTAGGGTTACAGCTGTTCCTGGAATTCCTCTTGATTTCACTTTGGTAACCCAATCCAGCTGATACAAGGAGGGGGAGCTATTATTTTAGGAAGGTAAAGAGGGGGTTGTAGAAACATATGGATTTTATTTGAAGTATCTTGAAAACTGAATGCTTCATTATTTTTTTGCAGGAGAAAAAATGCTGGAGTAAGCAGATTGCTCTGGATTTAAAAGGATAGGAGGCTGCCGCAGAGTCAGTGCTACAAATACGGCTTTTAGCTAACCGTATCGCCTCAATGCCCCTTTTATTTTGGTGCTATGATCTACAGTGAATGAAAGACACATCATTTAGATGCTTCGCTTTGTCTCATGGTTAATTACATTTTTTGTTTCTTGCTCATAGGGGAGGGTCTTCTCTTCTTTTTCGTGTTTGCTGATTTTTTCATGCTTTATGTTCATTTTCAGTCACTGTGTATACTTGCTTCTTCCGCTGATGGTAAAAGGCAGGTTTGCGCTGGATGTTCCTATTAATCTTATCACACCCTTGATACAGCTTTATAAGTATGGGGGCTTCTGATATTCTTTTACAGTCTAAACTGTTCTTTTTTTCTGTGCCCACTGCCCATACTAGCCCTGTGCCCACAATGCTTACATGAAGTAAACACAAGCTTCTAGTTGAGATGTTTACCATACATGTCATTTTATGTTTGCTTTCACTGCAAGTCACGACCGAGCCAGTGAAATGCTGCCGCTGTAATTATTAGCCTGCTATTTTTCAGATAATGCGTTCTTTCTGGACGGACAATTCCATAAGGCCACGTTCTCAAGTCCTAATATTCTGTAAAGATCCCATTTTAAAAGAAACAATTGCCAACAGTTGTTTGCCCATATATACAGTGGATTGCGAAAGTATTCACCCCTTGGCATTTTTTTGTGTTTTGCTACCTCACAACCTGGAATTTGACTGTTTTTTGTGAAGGTTTGCACTAGTTCATGTAAAGAACATACCTACAGCTGTAAAATATTGGTTTTCTTTTTATTGTGAAGCAAACAATAGGACAAAATAACTGAACACTGCATAACTATTTACTCCCCTAAAGTCAGTACTTTGTAGAGCCTCCTTTTGCATTAATTACAGCTACAAGTCGTTTTGGATAAGTCTCTATGAGCTTTTCACATCTTGGATTTTTGACAGTTTCTCAAAGCAAAACTGCTCTAGCTCTTTCAAGCTAGATGGTTTCCTCTGGTGAACAGCAACCTTAAAGTCTGACCACAGATTCTCAACTGCATTAACCGCTTCCCGACCGCCCACAGTAGATAAACGTTGGCGCTTGCTGGGCTTTGTGCAGCGCCTACGTTTATCTACTGTCGGTGGTTTTGTGCCCCCCGGGACCCCCACATACCTTACAACGCGGGGATCCTGGTGCACAATGCATGCTGGGACCCCCGACATCATCGAGACCTGATTGGTTCAGGTCCCGATGACGTCAGCGTCACAGCAGCCAATGGGAGCGATCGCTGGGAAAGCTGCTTGTTTCCCGGCGATCTCCCTCATTGTAACGCGGCTTCTCCCTCTGATCTCACTGACAGATGATCAGAGGTGAAGCAGCGTTACTGTGTGACTAGATCGCTGCCTGGCACAGCTGATCGCTGCCTGGCACAGCTGTGCCAGGCAGCGATCTTGTCACACAGTAACGCTGCTTCACCTCTGATCATCTGTCATTGTGAGATCAGAGGAGAAGTCACGTTACAGTGTGCCAGGCAGCGATCTTGTCACATAGTAACGCTGCTTCTCCTCTGATCATCTGTCAGTGTGAGATCAGAGGAGAAGTGGTGTTACTATGAGTCAGATCGCAGCGCGGCGATCTTGTCACAAAAATAAAAAAAAGTAAAGAAAAAAAAAAAGAAAAAAGCAGGTACACAGGCTAGGGTCAGGGCTAGGGTTAGGGTTAGGGCTGGGATTAAGGTTATGGGTGTGTTGGTGTTAGGTTTGTGGTCAGGGGTGTGTTGGGGTTAGGGTTGGAATTAGAATTGGGGGTTTCCACTGTTTAGGTACATCAGGGGCTCTGCAAACGCACATGACACCCGCAGACCATTCCATCAAAGTCTGCATTTCAGAATGTCACTACTTCCCTTCCGAGCCCCACCGTGTGCCCAAACAGTAGATTTCTTCAACATATGGGGTATCAGCATACTCAGGACAAATTGGACAACAACTTTTGGGGTCCAATTTCTCCTGTTACCCTTGTGAAAATAAAAATTGGGGGCTAAAAGGTCATTTTGTGGAAAAAAAATGATTTTTTATTTTCATGGCTCTACGTTATAAACTTCTGTGAAGCACTTGGGGGTTCAAAGTGTTCACAACACATCTAGATAAGTTCTTTAAGGGGTCTAGTTTCCAAACTGGGGTCACTTGTGGGGGGTTTCCACTGTTTAGGTACATCAGGGGCTCTCCAAATGCGACATGGCATCCGATCTCAATTCCTGCCAATTCTGCATTGAAAAAGTCAAACGGCGCTCCTTCCGTTCTGAGCTCTGCCGTGTGCTCAAACAGTGGTTTAGCCCCACATACGGGGTATCTGCGTATTCGGGAGAAATTGCACAAAAAATGTTGTGGTTCATTTTCTCTTTTTACACTTGTGAAAATAAAAAAAAATGGTTTTGAAGTAAAATGTTTGTGAAAAAAAGTTAAATGTTTATTTTTTCCTTCCATATTCCATTCATTCATGTGAAGCACCTGAAGGGTTAATAAACTTCTTGAATGTGGTTTTGAGTACATTGAGAGGTGCAGTTTTTAGAATGGTGTCACTTTTGGGTATTTTTTGTTATATTGACCCCCCAAACTCACTTCAAATGTGAGGTGGTCCCTAAAAAAAAAAATGGTGTTGCAAATTTTGTTGTAAAAATGAGAAATCGCTGGTCAACTTTTAACCCTTATAGCTTCCTAAAAAAAAATTGTTTCCAAAATTGTGCAGATGTAAAGTAGACATGTGGGAAATGTTATTTATTAACTATTTTGTGCGATATCACTCTCTGATTTAAGGGCATAAAAATTAAAAGTTTGAAAATTGCAAAATTTTCTAAATTTTCGCCAAATTTTGATTTTTTTTTAACAAATAAGCGCAGCTCATATCTAAAAATTTTTACCACCATCATGAAGTACAATGTGTCATGAGAAAACAATGTCAGAATTAGTAGGATCCGTTGAAGCGTTCTAGAGTTATGACCTCATAAAGTGACACTGGTCAGAATTGAAAAAATTGGCCCGGTCACGAAGGCAAAAACAGGCTCGGGTGTGAAGGGGTTAAATTAAGGTCTGGGCTTTAACTAGCTGACTCCAAAACATTTACACATTTCCCCTTAAACCACTCAAGTGTTGCTTTAGCAGTATGCTTTGGGTCGTTGTCTTGATGAAGGTGAACCCCTGTCCCAGTCTCAAATCATACTGAAACAGGTTTTGCTCAAAAATATCCATGTATTTCGTACCATCCATCTTCCCTTCGACTTAGATCATTTTCCCTGTCCCTGCTTTCGAAAAATATCCAAACAGCAAGATGCTGCCACCACCTTGTTTCACTGTGGTTATGGTGTTCTTATGGTGATGAGCGGTGTTGGCTTCGAATACAGCGTTTACCTTGGTGGCCAAAAAGTTCAATTTTTGCATCATCTGACCACAGCACCTTCCTTCATATATTTGGGGAGTGTCCCACATGTCTTTTGGCATATTCAAAACAAGCCTTACACTTTTTGTGTATAAGTAAAGGTTTTTTTCTACCCACTCTTCCATAAAGGCCACCTCTATGAAGTGTCGGCTTATTGTAGTCCTATCAACAGATACTCCTTTCTCTGCTTGGGAACTCTGCAGCTCCTTCAGGGTTACGTTTGGTCTTCGTACTCCCTGTCTGATTAATGCCCTCCTTACCCAGGCTGAGAGTTTTGGTGGGTGGCCCTCTCTTGGCAAGTTTGTTGTGGTGACATGTTCTTTCCATTTTGATGATAATGGATTTGATAGTGCTCCAGGGTTCATCAGAGATTGGGATTTTTTTTTTTTTTAATAACCCAACCCTGACTTGTACTTCTCAATAACTTTGTCCTTGACTTGTCTGAAGATCGCCTTGTTCTTCATGGTGTTGTTTGGTTAGTGATGCCTCTTGTTTAATGGTGTTGCAGCCTATAGGAAAAGGTGTGTATATACACTGACAGACATTTGACACTTAGATTGCACACACGTGAACTTCCTTTCACTAATCATGTGACTTATGAAGGTAATTGCATGCACCAGAAACTTTAGTGGCTTCATGGCAAAAGGGGTGCCAACTTTTAGTCATTTGATCCCATAAATTTAATTTAGGCCTATATTTTTCTCACTTCACTTCACAAACTTAGACTATTTAGTGCTGATGCATCACACACAAATCGGATTACAAAAATATTTAAACACAGGTTTTAACGTAACAAAATAAGTAAAAAGCCAAGTGGAGGGTGAATACTTTTGCAAGATACTATACAAATGTGGCCATTCTTGAAATGACAAATCACAATGCAGAAAGATATCACCATGCAGAAGGGTACACTGCATTATTAAGGGGAATGAGCATTTCTAAGGGTTCCGTTACACAAAGCGACGCTCCAGCGATCCCGACAACGATATGACCTGGTAAGGATCGCTGGTACGTCGCTACATGGCCGCTAGTAAGCTGTCAAACAGGCAGATCTACTCGGCGATGCAGCAATGAGACGGCGATCCGTATAACGACCATGGCGTCCCCGAGATCCTGCCGACTACGCCAAATGTAGAGGTGTGGGGCCGAGCTGGGGGGGTGGTCCCTCTTCTTACCACGCCGAGACGAAACAGAGACAAGATGGAGGCAGGTACTGGGTACAACAGGTCCAAGTTTATTTCTGCGCGCCGTCCGTCTGACGGCCCTCGCAACACATCACCATATCGCTCTCTCTCGGCCCTCCGCATCCAGAGCCGCTTCACGACACAGCTCAGTACCTCACTCATGGCCCTCTATATCCAGAGCCGCTTCACACACCGTGTTTCTCGCCGGGGACGTATATATACGTCCTGCCCTTTCTCCTTTCCTGACGTAGTTACAGCTTCCGACACTGTGGCTGCCCCTAAGCCAAATCACCAACAGTCCGTTCACTGGTCAGACGTCGTACTTTACACGGTGTGCCTATTCCCTTTGTCTCGTCTCTGTTGCGGTCTGTCAGGACCACCCCCCTGTTGTTCTCTCTCCTCAGTCCCCCTGGTCTGGATTCACCTCACAGCGCACAGACCGTCGCAGTCCTCGTGTCACTGCGACTTCCCCTGGGGACTGGAACTTTCTGGAACCCTCCCTCAGTATTTATAGCTAACCCGGTTCCTTGAAACTGTCACTGTCACCACGCCCCCCATGACCAACGGTTTCTAAAGCCCTAAGCTGATGTCAAGTCCTTTGCTCACACTCCTCCCTGCCATCTAATGGTCAACCCAAGGTACTGCACATCCACTACACTTTCCTAGCTGTTTCCCCACTGTACGGTGGCTCAGTGGTTAGCCAGAGTTCGAATCCCACCAAGGACAACATCTGCAAGGAGTTTGTATGTTCTCCTCGTGTTTGCGTGGGTTTCCTCCGGGTACTCCGGTTTCCTCCCACATTCCAAAGACATACTGATAGGGAATTTAGATTGTGAGCCCCATCGGGGACAATGACGATGATGTGTGCAAACTGTAAAGCGCTGCGGAATTTGTTAGCGCTATGTAAAAATAAAGATTATTATTATAATAACCGACACCTACCTACACTGTGCAAACCTTTCCTTCTTCTCTCTGACTAGTCCGTCCGTCCGTCCGGTCACCTTCCCTACACAAGCACGATCAGCGAGATCGCAGCGGGGGCCCGGTCGCCGCTATGTGTCACACGTTGCGAGATCGCTGGCGAAGTCGCTGTTGCGTCACAAAACCTCTGACGATTCAGCGATCTCGCTAACTATCTCATTATGTGAGACGGGGCCTTTAGAATGCTTGTTTACCAATCGGACAGTGTAAACAGGCTGTCGATCTTCCGACAAATTAGTAAAATTTGTAGGGTGAAATGATGCTTGCTTGAAATATCATTGTTCTCAGCAGCACTTCTGCGTGTGCATCATAAGCATGGTCAACCGGCCTAAACAGGCTACTAAACGACTGCCGATCAGCAAGCAAAACCGCTATCTGCCAGTGGAAACATGCCCTATCTCGTAATCTAAGAATACAAATTACATTTCTTTTGTTAACACATTAACATTCTGTGTCATCTTTCTTGTGTTTTAGATTTAGAAGGGCCATCTCTGTATCCTTACTATAAGCATCATCCACCTTTATACAATACATAGATTCAGCATTTAATGGTTACAATGATTATTTTTTAAAACAGCTAGCAGTTGATAAAAACCTGTAAACCAGTTTAACGTGCAATACACTGAATTTAGTCATTATTAATGGGGTTCTCCAGTACTTTTATATTGACGGCCTAGGAAAGGTCATCAATGTCCGATTGGTGGGGGGAGTCACATCTGGCACCACCACCGTTCGGCGTTTCCAAGTGCCATATGGACGTAGCTGGGTACCGCATATCTGCCCCATATTGATTTGAATAGGGGCGGGATATGCAGTACCTGGTCGGAGTCACTATATAGATGGAGATGTGCAGCTCAGCAACTGAGCACTTCCAGCCGCTAGCACCGGGAACAGCTGATTGTTGTCACCCCTGCCGATCAGCTGTTCCAGGTGCCTATGGGATGTGCTCAGTTGCTGAGCTGTACAGCTCCGTCGTGGTATAGTGGCTGTAGCCGGGTACTGCTCATCTGCCAACTATTAATTCGAACTTCCAGCAGCTGCTGAAAGGAACAGCTAATTAGCAGGGGTGCTGAGCGTCGCAGCCCAAAGATCAGATAATGATGACCTATCCTACCTCAAGGTAAAAGTCCCAGACCACCCATTTTACTAGAAATAGATCAAACTCTATCGCCAGCTAAAATTTGCAAAGCCTGAGGTTCACAAGTGGCAAAAAGTGTAATTAAGTAATTAACATGGCTTGCTTCAACCCAAAAAATTAAAAAGTGGATTTTGGCTCTATCCTTAAAGTTTCAAACTTTATATTTAAAATTGGTTGGACATGTTCCTTAAAATGGTTGCTATCTATTTTAATTTTACTCTGTTATTTATAAAGTACATTTTAACTTACAGGGGTTGTCCTATAAATAAACGTGTTATTCCATGGACCAGGGACCCCATCCTATGGCTCAGGAGCCCATGATGTGTGGCTCGTGGGTGTATGACTGTTTGCTGCATTAGCACCAGGTGTAACAAACCGATATGAAGAGAAGGTCTCCAGATGGTGACTTTTGTGATCATTTCTGCACAGAAGAGCAGATCTGTATGGACATAATTATGGAAGGCTGGTGCAATAGTGGGGCGAGTGTGCTTTATGTGAGAATATTGAATACAGGCAAAGTGGGCACCCGTGAATGTAAGTATTCTGCCTATAAGGGATGGAGTCACAAAGGCTTGGTGTGCTTTCTGTAGGCCGGCTTTGACTGTCATTATACTAGTAATAGTGGGCACTGGGTGCCATTACAATAGGGGGGGCTCAAGATGTGACTCGCGGATATCTCTCAGAGCTGAATGTGGTTCTCAAGGTAAGAAAAGTTGGAGACCATTGCTATACACAATGGTCCGAAGTACAGTGGTAACAAATTTATCACCGATGCTATAGCTAGGATAAATCTGTGGTTGCTTGAGGCCCCCACCAATTCCAGTAATGGGCAACCTAAGGTCCCCTATTTGAATCGAGCAACTGTGTACGTGTGCAACAACGGCTTCATTCACTTCTATGGGGCTGACAGAAAGGTTATTCCTATAGAAATTAAAGAAATGGTCATGTATGCCCTGCTGCACTCACATGGGGTAACTTTGGTACTCTGATTCTCTGGATCGTTGAGCGTCCCAGTAACCATCTATTTATCACCTGCCCTATGGATAACGAGTGTTGCTTATGTGACAAACCCCCCCTAAAAATCTCCATGAAAAACCTGATCCACTGTGCTATGCTTAGTGTTAGGCCGGGATGACACATGCGAGAAACTTGGCCGAGTCGCTCATGTTAATACCCGGTGCTCCGATCCGAGTGCCGTGTATTAACATGCGAGACTCGTCCGAGTTTCTTGCATGTGTGACCCCGGCCTTAGTGAAATGATCCTTTACCTTCAGAATATCAAGTCTTGTTACCCATCTACTTTTGACAATAATAGCCGAAATGTGCAATCCACCTTGTAGGAAAGTATAAATGTCTGTTACCTGAGGACAGTCCTTAATGTAATGACCCTTGTTGAAGCAGAGATGACACAAGTAGTTTGGAGGGGGCCTCTTGCTGGGTTTCCTGTTCTCCGAGGCGAGTGAAATTTCGGAGAAGTGTTCGGTTAGAGAGCTCAGTCCATCCACAATGTTGTTCAGAGATCCATACGGAGATGCATTTTTATAAAGGCTGTTGCCCAGGGCCTGTGGAGACATACACAATAGTTAGACACTTCAGCAGATACATCTAGCGAATACAAAAAATTCTCTATTTACCTCATCACCTTAGCTGACCTCAATACACTAACCATGCATGTGATTCCTAAAGCTGGATATGACCTTTGAAGTGTCCTGTGAGCATTGAGAGCTGATTCCATGCTTCCAAGCCATTGGAGATTTAACATATTTATTATTGGTAAAAGCGTGTCCTCCCTTTACCACAAATGCTCCCCAAACGCTGTTTGCAGAAAATGATTTCTTTCCAGGTTACAGTCTGATCTAATTGTAGCTGATAATAAAATTCCATGAAGTCACTCCGTACATCACTATTTAGGGTCCCTGGGAATAAATAATGAGTATAAAGCTGAGCTACAATTTTCCACGGCTGAAAACTCTGATGAACCCGCCCTGTGTTTGGCAAATAAAGCAGATTGGGGCCAGGGGCTAGAAAATGAAACACGACCAAACAATTGTCAGAACATTGCAAAATGATTTTGTTGTACTGAAATACAAAGTGCAGCATAACAATGTCCTGTAATGTGCGCTGTGTGCAGGTTTTCCCATTCGTGCTCTTAGAGCCGTATCAGTCTTAGGTCTCGTACAGTTAGGACACTCACTTCAGCATGTACGGCAATTCTGACACCAACATTCTCCAAACAAGGACAGGACGGTATATGTCAGAACTGGCTGCAGGTCACACTGGATCACATCATGGACATTTGGATCTGGTCTCTGTGAATTGACTTGAATGTCTTTTCCATAACTTTGAGAGACGTTAGCCACTGATTACAAGGAACATTTTCCAGAGCATCTAATTACCTTCCCCCATGTATGTAAGAAGAAGAAAAAGATTTGGCTTCACGACGAGACCCTCAAATAACCCTCTGCATATCTATCTTTTGCGATGCAATTCATACAGAGGGCTCAGCTAGTTCTGAAATAGTCTAGGACGCCTGAATGCAACGGCATCTATTTAAAGCACAATTTGAGATTTCAGTTTCCCATTCACTACTCTGCACAAACAAGCAGACTAGTGAGGCCTCCTACTAGTGAGGCCTCCTACTATAAGTCCTAGGAATATTTTTTAATTAAAGAGGCCTACAAATTGGTCAGAGCTCTTTTCTACGTGAATATCTAATGATAGAAGATATTAATTTAAAGGGAACCTGACATGCCCCAAAATTACAGATAACTTGTCGATATAGGGTTAATCTTCAGGATACAATGTTACAATGCTGTCTGTCCATCTAACTGACAGCACAGCTATGGGGGAAAATGAACTTTATTCCTCCTGGGAGCCGTCGGCTTTCAGTCATGCAGGTGTGCTTGGAGTGGCTGTAGTCACTGCTCAGTACAGAGTGGGCGGCTGTAAGCACACTCCAGCACTCTGATTGACAGCTCCCTTTGCAGTGCATCTGTGCCGGGCGGGCTGTCAAAGTGCTGGGGCGTGCTTACAGCCGCCACTCACAGCATAGTGACTGTAACCTCTCTGGGCACGCCAGAAAGACTGAAAGCCAGAGGCTGCTAGGAAGCATAAAGCTAATTTTCTCCAGTTAGCTACGCCGACAGTAAAGCAGCCGTACAGCATTGTTGGGGACATGACTGGTTCCCTCTAATTATACAGGTGACTTTGAATAATACAGGCAGTTAGATATGTCTATGGTTCTATTATGGGAAAGAAAAAGAGTCATTGATTCAGGTGTCCACCACCTTGGTGCCTCCATCTTTCTGTTTTCTCAAATGCTTTGCAGGCATTCCTAGCAGTCAGAGTGTTTAGAGCACTGATAACTCACCTGGCTATACTTTAACAGGAAAAACAATGTTGTAGAGCATTCAATATGTTTTTAACTAATCTACAATGCAACATACCAGAGCCTTTTTCTCTCCAACATCAGACAACAGGTGTGGGATATGCCAACAATTAGCTATAAGCCACCTAATGTATTTACACATTATACAGTGCCGGAAAAAAAAAATCTTTACATATACGTAAAATCTGCACTTCTTAAAAGTGCGCACAATGGGGGAGATAATCAAAATCTGTCTAATAGCAAAACTGACTTAGCTACCAGTAAGGGTAATGTAAGGGTGAAATGACGAAATACTAACTGTAACAAAATATCCACAATAAAACACTTGAATGTTAAGATTTCGTGATTTCGTTTAACTTTTAAAAATGTTTTTGCTGGCACTGTATTTAAATGTTTAATCCAATTAAAGAAGAAGCAGCACTAACCGTTCCAGATGCAGTTTTTATTCAGTGGCGTGAGCACAAGTCGGCGGGCGAGGTGGGGGTGGACATAATCCAACCTTGTCAACACCCACCTCGCCCGCCGACACGTGTTCACGCCACTGAATAAAGAACTGCATCTGGAATTATGAGTGCTGCCTCTTCTTTAATTGGACATCACGTTTTCTTTTCTTTGGCAAAGCACTGGAGTTTCCTTGTCTCCCGGTTCATTGCCGTGCTGTTATGGGCTGACGCGTACCAGTGTCCAGGTGCTAGTGCCAGGACTTCAATTCCCCTGCAGGATTAAGTATTTAAATGCTTCTAGTGGTGCTCCCCAAACACTGTTTTTGTTCAGGATGCTCAACCAATCCTAATCCAGCCAAGAATGAATAATTCCTGCAGATTTTGTATAGTGTCATCAAGCGGGTGGCAGGTCAGAGGACGGTGATGTAGCGTGACTCCGTATTTTCCACCAGTTACATAGGGATAAACATTCAGAGTCACGATAAAAGGACTGTGGAGAAACAGCAACAAATGTTCTATGATTTATTCCAGTGTTTAATTTGAATGTACGTCGTTGTATAATCGGATACATTTTTGGGCGATTTATAAACATGCTCTCACTTCACATCCAAAATTACCAGACTAAATATCCAAGATTTGTAACAGCTGTAACTAAAAAACAAAATGTATTTCCACCTTTCAAATAGGGAATTATTACTATTGTGTTTTAATTATGTGATGCTACAGTTTTAATTAAAGCAAAATAAAAAAAGACTAAATTGGCTTTGTAAAACGCACATAAATTAATATCTGAATGTCATACATAATGCTTACTGTTCTAGTCTGTTTTTCATACGCAGTAGTACACTCCTAGTACATTGCCACACTGTAGCCCACTTTTAAAAATCCCTGACAAAGGATGCTACATTTCTATAGATGATGTTGGTGTAGTGAAAGGGAATCTGTCTCTAGGTTTCTGCTGCCCTATTTGACAGCATCATAAAATATGGGAAGTGACGCTAATTCTAATCCTGGGTCACTTACTAGGCTTCTTGCTGTAGTTTTCATAAAACATACGGTAATCTTTGACAGCGGCATATAACACGATCGCGCCAGAAGAACGTCAGCAATCCATCCCATCGGCGCCCATGTCACATGACCGCGGGTCACCAATGGGTTGGCAAGACAACCCGGGGTCTGCAGCAGACCCCTGTGGTTGTCATTGCTGGATAGCTATGACAGCTGCTGAGTGGTCGGTGCTCATAGCAAGAGAGCATTTCTGCTACACAGAGCAGAGCTGAAGCCTTACTCTGTGTAGAATAGACGATCGGATGATCGCAGCTTCTAGTCTCCCATGGAGTCTTTTGAAGCAAGTAAAAAAATAAAAAAATGTTCAAATCACCCCCCATTCAAAATAAAACAATTAAAACAAAAAACAAAAAAAAACACATATTTAGCATTACCGGGTTCAGAATCGCCTGATCTATCAATATATAAAAAGAATTCATCCGATTGGTAGACGGCGTAACAAAAAAAAAGTTCAAAATGCCATAACAGGCGATCAATGATCAATAGAAACGTCAGCTCGACGCAAAAAAAAAAAATAAGCCCTCTACCAGCCCCAGAGACGCTTTTTTTTAAGAAACTTTGGATTTTTGTTCACCACTTAAATAAAAAAAGAACCTATACATGTTTGGTATCTATGAACTCGTAATGACCTGGAGAATCATAATGGCAGGTCAATATTTAGCATTTAGTGAACATGGTTAAAAAACAAAAACAAAAAAAAAGACACAATTGTGGAATTGCATTTTTTTTTGCAATTTCATTGTACTTTGAATATTTCTCTCCTTTTTCAGTAAACTAGATGGCAAAACCAATGATGTCACTGAAAAGTGCAACTTGTCCTGCAAAAAAATAAGCCCTCACATGGCCAAATTGAGGGAAAAATAAAAAAGTTATGGCTCTGGGAAGAAGGGAAGCAATAAAACGTAAATTGAAAAATGGAAAAAAACAAGGTGGTGAAGGGGTTAACTTATATTATGGAGTCTTCTATGTACTGAACATGGATAATGGACGTCCCAGACCTGGATGGAGGGTCATAGCAGTTGGAAACAAGAAATGTATGACTTGAATTTCCCAGTGGTTGGGGCCTTATACTCTTATTGCCAAGATCTGCAAAATTTATAAGTACAGTAAATATTGCTAGAATGCAATTCGCATACTCAGTCAATATGTAATAGTCGATTCTTGCATTGTGCTGCTACATTTTCTGTGTTTGCTTGCATTTTCATTAGCTGCATGTATCTGTGCATTCACGTCATATTGATTGGAAGTGCTACCTGGTTTCCTTTAATTGTATGTACGGGGGTGATAACTGCACTCATACGGTCTGTCCAAGGCTGGTTTATTTGCAGCGCAATATTCTCTATCTGGATTCTACCTGCCCTTGGTTGCTTTACCTTTTCCAGTAATGCACGTGAATATACCGTAATACATATCCATTGCTTACACAGGATTTAGTGCTTGCAGTGAACTGCTCTATAATCTGCTTTCTTTTCTTTTCAAATTCTTATGATATATACAATTAATGGATATTTTGTGTGATCCCAAAAACTCAATGTTTTATTGATTATATTCCCAGTTCTATCTTGAGCTTTGTTGCCGACACCTCATTCTGTAATGAGCATTACACTCCACTAAAGAACATCTGGCATCAGTCAGCTCTGAGTTACTGCAGGGTAACAGGTGGGAGAAACCCTGGGGACAGGTCTGTCCCAGCAGTGACATATGCACATACTGTATATATACACACACGCTATAGAAATGGAAAATTAGGCATAAGTGTCTCACAAAGAGTGACAGTGACGAAAGTCATCAGGTCCAAGGTTCCTACAGCAAGTGACTAAATTTACCCCAGACATCTATAAAATCGTGTTTTAATAGCAGGAAGCCAGGATACTAACAAATCGCGCCTGTTGTCTAAGTAGTCACTATTACATGTTTCAGAACTCATGCATACATTGTAGATTTCATCACCATTTTACATGTTTAGAAGTCAAACATAGAAGCGGATGCAATAAGTGCAGAAGGCCTTTCTAACTCAACTAAAGCCACAGATAATAAAATTTATGAAAGATTACAAAGTATATTGCAAAGAATTATATATACATATACTCAAAACCAATTTTCATCATGTTCAGTTAGAATTACACTGGTCAACAGCATTTTTGGTGCCAAAGATATTTCATCGAATTTAGGGTATTTTTGGGGTGCTGATTCTGAATATGTCATCAGTTTTGCCAGATTGGCTCAAGTTTTTGAGATTTTTGGTATCTTATTTATAGCACTTGTTGGTAAATGCGACGCATCATCTCATTAATTTCTTTGGATTAGTACTTGAACTGAGCAGTTCTCAATATAGTTTTGTGTTAATTAGTGTTCTAAAAGTTTGTTCATAGCTTGATTTTTGCACTAACTTTATGTTGTTGTCTGTTTTCCAGTGAAAAGCATGAACTCATCAAGAAGAAGTTGTCTTAACGATCCAGACTCATTCTGTTACATTTGTGGTGAATACACACTGCCAAAACATAGAAGAAACATAACAGACTTCGTAAAAAAAGTGTATTTTGCCTATTTTGGGGTTATGCTTGGGGACCAAGACAAGTTTTGGGCACCACACATAGTGTGCAAAGCATGTATCGAATTATTACGAAAATGGAGCAAAGGACAAAGAAAAAGCTTCAAATTTGGTGTTCCAATGGTGTGGAGAGAGCCAAAAAATCATCATGATGACTGTTATTTATGGTAAACACAGGTACAGGCACATCTTCACAATGAGGGACAGGCCTTCTTGCAGATTCCATGTTACTCCCATTTTCGTTTCTTATGCTTATTGAATCCTTGCACTTGCACTGCACAGAAATAACAGTCATCATGATGATTTTTTGGCTCTCTCCACACCATTGGAACACCAAATTTGAAGCTTTTTCTTTGTCCTTTGCTCCATTTTCGTAATAATTCGATACATGCTTTGCACACTATGTGTGGTGCCCAAAACTTGTCTTGGTCCCCAAGCATAACCCCAAAATAGGCAAAATACACTTTTTTTACGAAGTGTGTTATGTTTCTTCTATGTTTTGGCAGTGTATATTCACCACAAATGTAACAGAATGAGTCTGGATCGTTAAGACAACTTCTTCATGATGAGTTCATGCTTTTCACTGGAAAACAGACAACAACATAAAGTTAGTGCAAAAATCAAGCTATGAACAAACTTTTAGAACACTAATTAACACAAAACTATATTGAGAACTGCTCAGTTCAAGTACTAATCCAAAGAAATTAATGAGATGATGCGTCGCATTTACCAACAAGTGCTATAAATAAGATACCAAAAATCTCAAAAACTTGAGCCAATCTGGCAAAACTGATGACATATTCAGAATCAGCACCCCAAAAATACCCCAAATTCATTAAAATATTTTGGACACCAGAAAAAAAATTTTTTTTCGTTGACCTGTGTTATCATTCAATCATTATTTTCGCAGATAGATACAAAACAGGAATGAGAAAACGTGTACTTAAAGGGAATCTGTCACCAGATGTTTGCCACCTAATACCCAAATTTTTCATTTTAATAAGGGTAACGGGAGAAAATGGACCATACAATTTGTTGTCCAATGAGTACACAGATGCCTCATATGTGGGGGGGAAACTACTGTTTGTGCGCACAGCAGAGCTCAAAAAGGAAGGAGCACAATTTGACTGGAATGGATAGTAGACATCATATGTTTATAGAGACCCTGATGTGCCTAAACAGTGGAAGCCCCCACAAGTGACTCCATTATGGAAACTACATCCCTCAAGGAATTTATCTAGAGGTGTGGTGAGCACCTCCAGCCCCAGGTGCTTTACAGAATTTTACAATGTTGAGCCGTGAAAATGGAATAATACATTTTTCTCATAAAAATTTTGATTTAGCCCTAAATTTTTTATTTTCCAAGGGTAACAGGAGAAAATGAACAATATGGTGTGCAATTTCTCCTGAGTACACAGATATCCCACATGTGCTCAGAAACTCTTGTTTGGACAAGCGGCAGGGCTTGGAAGGGAAGGAGCGCTATTTTATTTTTGGAGTGTAAAATTGTCTGGACTAGATTGTGGATGACATGAAGCATTTGGAGAGCTGCCAGGGTTCCAGAACAGCAGAAATCCCCACAAGGGACCCCATTTTGGAAACCACACCTCACAAAGAACTCCTCTAGGAGTGACGTGAGCATTTTAAAAGAATAAGTATTTCACAGAACTGTATAACAGTGGGCTGTGAAAATGAAAAGTTACATTTTCTTCCACTAAAATGTTGTTTTAGCCCAGTTTTTCATCTTCAAAAGGGATAATAGGAGAAAATGGACCACAAAATTGGTTACACATTGACTCCTGAGTATGGCAACTCCCCATATGTGGTCAAAAACTACTCTTCAAAACAGTGCAAAGCTTAGAAGGGAAGGAGAGCCATATCAGAGAGGCGATTTGTCTGGAATGGTTTGTGGGTGCAATGTCATATTGGAAGCCTCTGAGGTGTCAAGACAACAGTACCCCCCATTAGTTATCCCATTTTACAAATTACACTTCTTAATGAAATCATCTAGGGGAGAACGCAAATTATTCTATGAAAATTTGGCTTCATATACACAGCCTCTAAGTGCCAGAAGAGCAGATTCTCCCCAGTTTGGAAATTCACCCCTCTAGGAATTCAACTACAGGTGTAGTGATGATTTTGACACTATGGATGTTCTCCATAAACAAAACAGCAATGGATGTGTGGCACCCCAGGAGTCCGGTTGCCACAGTGGCATTGCCTCCCTCACAGGGAGTAATGTCATGCCTGGAAGCAAGGAGGGGTCCCCTTACCAGGTGTCCGTAGGAGATAAGTTGAGCAGAACCTGGGGAGTGGAACTGTAATTAAACTCGCCCCAGAGCTGAGCGCTAGGAACTGGATACCGGAGTCTGTGGTTGCGCGCTTACTGAAGTCCTGGCAGCTAAATCCTGAGGGCAGGGGACTGCAGGTCTCCTGGCCCGATCTAATACCCGGCGGCACAGCAGCATACCAGAGCCTGGAGCTGACAAAAAGGAGCGGCACCTGTGATAGGCTCGAGCTGCCTGCCATGTACCTCTGGACTCTATATGGCTTCTATTCGGCAGTGTCCTTCTTTTCAAAGGTGCACAAAACTGTGGTCACCGCGCTTTTATGCACATCTGAAAAAACAGTTACGGCCGGATTACAGTTAAACTACGTTTATATAATTTTTTTTAGGTTTTGTTGCTTCTACACAATAAAAACTATTTTATAAAAAAAAACTATTGTTTTTGCTTCACTATATTCACTAAGAGCAATAACTTTGTTATTTTTCCACTGACAGAGCTTGATTTTGTGGGACAAAATTACGTTTTAAAGGGATACAACTTTTATGTATATTCATTTTTTTGACTGCGTTTTATTTCACTTTTTTTCAAGCAGTATGACTAAAAACTATAGTTTTTTTGCCAGTTTTTCTTCTTTTAGGATATGTGCACATGATTAGCAATTGCTGCGGGATTGACGCTACATACTTATGCAGCGTCAAACCCGAAGTGGCCAGATGTTACTGCAAAGTGGATGGGATTTCAAGAAATCCCATTCCCACTATGCGTCCACAGACGCCCGCAGATCATCGGCGGAGACAGACATGTGACGCATCTTTCTGGACCTCAGCATGTCAATTTATCTTGCAGAGAGGCGAGTCTCCACAAGAGAAATGTCACCCATAGAATGTATTGGATGCGGTGATTCTGCACAGTTCAGTGATCACATGTGGATTCACCTGCGTTCAATAGACGGAAGCGCTTTGGACACAGCAAACATCGCTGCGTCCAAAGTGCTACTACTTCCAAGTTGTGTGCACCCGTCAAGACGACATTCACTGTAGGGGTAAACTAGTGTGACAGTTTTATAGATCAGGTCGTTCTGGAAGCCGCAGTATCAAATATGTAAACTTTTTCCGTTTAGTTTTGTTTTTACATAAATATGTGTATTTATTGGTGCAACATTTTTTTCCTTTTTTTTTTATATAATTTTTTCAATATTCTTTTAGACCTTTTTTACTTTGTCCCTCTATGGGACTTTAACTTTTATTAGCCTGAATACTGGTTTCATGCACTTCAATGCACCAGCACTGCAATGCATAAGACTTGTGATATTACATAGGCAAAACGATTGTTAGACCTTGCTTACGGCGGGGTCTAAGAGACCACCGTACCTAGCACATCAGGAGGTCATTGTTTGACCTCCGGGCGTCATGATAACCATCGGTTCCCCGAAATGTCATAGCGGGGTGCCAATGGCGGTGAGAGAGGGAGCCCCCTCCCTCTCACAACTTTCCAAATGCCGCAATCACTCTCGATCTCGGCATCTGGTGGATTAATCAGCCAGAGTCAGCGCAGGCACAGGACCTGGCTGCTAAAGCAGGAGCTCGTCTGTCCCAAAAGTGATGATGAGGGGAAGTGCTGATATTTCAGCACTTCCTGGTGATCACATGCTTTGATCAGTTAGCCTGATTGCCTAATCGATAACAGCAATCAGACAGCAGGGACCTATGAAATGGGTCCCGGCATCTCTAGCCGTGCCAGTCACCACTGTTGGCACAGAGCTGTCACTGTGTGTTTTCAGACAGTGACAGCTTAAAGACATGACGTATATGGGTGTTACGGTGTGGGAAAACGGAGAAACCTGGAAGTGGACCCTCTGGGTCACGGCTCCAGGGCCCCCGAGGGCGAGCTGACCAGGTGGAACCACCCCCTATACAGGGAGCGTTAGGGGCAGGCCCACGAGGGATGGAACCGCAACAGCCGGAGCCAAAGGGGCGACCATGGCTAGAAATAAGAGAGTCAGTGGCGAGGAAATACGGAGCCCAGATGTACGGAGGACTTCAGGAACCAAGGAAAAATAGAGGAAAGCGGGACTGGAGGCTGACAGAGGCTGGTGGCTGCAGGCGAAAGAGAAAGATGAGCACAGTACGGACAAAACACAGAGCGACCAGACAGATAGCAGAGGGTGACGGACCAGAGAGGCAGATAGGACAAGGCTGAGACACAGGGCTAGGCAGGAGGTTGACACGGAGCAGGGGTCTACCGGAGGCAGTGCAGACAGGACAGAAGGAACGCATAGAGGACACAGGGGCCTGAGGGTGGCGGAAACGCTAACGCAGGGAAAGCGTCACTGCAAAAGATAATCAGGCGTCTTACCAGACAAGACACCTTGCTGAAACAGCAGGTGGGTGCCGTCATGTTGGGGGCAGAGCCACTGCGTCACTGTTCCCAGGGGTCCGAGCGCCAAGGGGAATGACAGGCAAAGGCACGCAGGACCGACGACGGGGAGCCCGGATGCCTGGAGCGGGGACGCGACGTGGAGCAAGAGCGCGCCGGGCGGCACGCAGAGGAGCAGCGGGACCGCTGTGGTAAGTATGATAGGCGGGGAGCGTGACATTATGACGTCATGATGCGGGAACTGACACCTGCTCATAACGTGCTGTACACATCATTGGTCGTTAAGGGGGTTAAACCCCCTCAAGTCTATGCAAACATTACCATGTACATTTTCCCGTTTTTTTATTCTACACACAAAACATATCCATCATTTTGTGTGCCAAATGTGAACAGTTATTTTGTCACATAAAGACAACACTTTTGCTAATAACCGCTGCCATTGCATTTCGGTGATGAGACCTCTGGAAACCAGCTGGAAAGTTAACCCGGCCGAGTATTTTACTAGCAGTAGCCATTGCAAGGGAAAATATAGCATTGCAAAACAACACAGTATGAAAGGACCGGCACCACTGTCGCACATGTAGCCAGCATAATTAGAAATCAAGGGATAGCAGAGTAAACCAAGCCCTTGGGATTTTGGGTGCACACCGAAGGAACAAGTCAAAAATGTCTAAAAATAGAAAAAAGGTAGCACTCACCTAGGAGCGCAGAAGGCACGAAATGGCCGTTGTCCGACATGTAGCCCACAGACTTTCCTGCTTCCATGTTTTAATGTGAAAGAATAAAGGAACTTTTAATGGGACGGTGAATGCCACCTTTTTTCCATTCTTGAAAATATAGTATTCCAAGAGGTTTTGCATGGTTTCTTTTTACTACCAAAGTCATGCTGTGTAAAAATATCAAAATCAGCCTTACGTACCCCCTGGGTATTAGTTAGTTTAATAATTATTTAACATTTCTGGTGAAAAAAAAAAAAAAAAAATCACAACTTTAATAAAAAATGATTAGCCGCTTACTGCCCACCAACAGTATATAAACGTCGGCGCTAGCAGGGCTTTGTGCAGTGCTGACGTTTGTCTACAGTTGGCGGTTTTGTGCTGATCAGGACCCTGTAAGGTAGCGCTTATTGTTAGTGTTGGGGGACACTCACTTGGCAGCAGATTAATAGGGACAGGCACAGGTTTTTTCACATAAACATCATAAACCGCTGTAGGCCATGTTACACTTCACAGGCTTAACACATAGTCCAGAACATTTACAGGTTATGGCTTTTCCTTGCAGTCCCTAAACACGCTGGACCTCCCTGTCCAGTGACCATGGGCGACCACACGCCAAACAGTTCATTAACGTTCATAGAACCTAACAAGCACCAACAGTTATTTCCCCCTGTCCGGGGTTACCTCTTAGGAGCTCCTGCTCCGCACGTTGACTCCTGTCAGTATTCTCTCTCAGGGAAGCTGCCAAACTGGGATCACCGTTCCGGACAACGCCTTGCTCACCAGGCCACCTGACAGTCCAGATCCACAGATGGACAGAAGCTCCCACAATGCAGTGCCGTCACTGACTCTGCAAACACGTGGCCTGTCTATGTGCTATTCAGGATGCCCGTCCCCACTTTGGAACCGTCCAACACACATGCCTCACCGGGTGCTATTCAGGGATCCGACCCTCCTCCCAGAGTCTCCCAACACACCGGCCTCCAGGTCCAGGGCTTCAGCGGGTGCTATTCAGGACATCCATCCCCTCCTGAGACCGTCCAACACTCACGCCTCACCCGGTCCAAGGTCGCAGCACGTACTCCAGGGATCCAATCCTTCTCCCAGAATCTCCCAACACTGACCCTCCAGGACCTTGCACCCAGAACAATTCAGGTACACACTCTCTCCCACGTGACCAGACCTCAGGCACATTATACGGCACATAACCACACCCACAGGTGAGGTATGGATCACATGGTCATGACCTCACTACAGGCCTATTACACACACACAGCCACACACACACACACAGGCTTTACATTGGGTGTTCAGACACATGCCCCTGGGTGGGTTTGTAGGTGACTGGTCTCACCCATCTCACCAAGTCACCTGGAAGCTTCCCTTTGTCACAGCAACAAACCCTCAGCAGTATATCTCTGCTGATCAATACATATTCCAGCTTCCATCACAGGGCACCCACCCCTGTGATACATATCGGACATTTATAATCCTGCCACTCACCATTTTCCCATCATAACAAAGGGAATGCCTGCATGCATGTCCCGGGCAGCCCATACAGCGCCCCCTAGCTGTCACAGGGGTCACTGCATCACAACCCACATGTACCTTATAACGCGTGGATTCCGGCGCAAAACGCTTGCTGCGACCCAGACTAAAGGGGGTTTTACACTAAGGCCTCTTTCACACTTCAGTTTTTTTGCATCAGTTCAAATCCGCCAAAAAGTCATTCAAGCGGATCCGTTGTTAACTGATGTGAACGGATGGCACAGGATCCGTTTTTAGACAGATCCTGAAAATTTAAAGGAAATGCTGAAGGAGAGAGAGAGAGACAGAGAGAGAGAGAGAGAGAGAGAGAGAGAATTTTTTTTTTGTTGTCCGGCACCCAGAAAGAATTTCGCCACAGAAAAAAACGTTACAAGCTCCGTTTTGAAATCTTTGAGGATGGTGACGGACAGCAATTTTTGGCGGATCCTCAAAAAAAACGGATGCAACGGACAGCAATTCGTCACAATCCGCCATTAATGCAAGTCAATGGGGAAAAAAACGGATCCTCAAAAAAAATTTGAGGATCCGTTTTTTTCAAAACCTGGCGGATTGTGACTGATTGTAAAAAACGGAAGTGTGAAAGAGGCCTAAGCGATATCGCTAGCAATATCGCTAAAACGTCACTGGTTTTGTGACGTTATAGCGATATTGCTAGCGATATCGCTATGTGTGATACTTACCAGCGACCGGCTCCCCCGCTGTCCATCGCTGATCGCGCGAGAATGACCGGCTCCATCGCTGATCGCGCGAGAATGTCCGGCTCCATTTCTCGTCGAGCGCTTCCTGCTGAGACTTCCTGCTGTGACGACGAGCGACGCTGGAGGCGGGCGGGAGGACGTCAGGATCGCTGTGTGTGAATGGTAAGTATCGTGCGCTGCGTCGCTGCTGAATCGCTGTGAGATCTTTCTGTATGAAAGCTCACTAGCGATCATTTAGCGATGCACCAGCGATCCTGACCGGGTCGGATCGCTGGTCGGATCGCTGGTGCATCGCTAAATGTAAAAGGGCCTTTAGTTCCTGATGACGTCAGTGTCACACCAGCCAATGAGGCAAATCAAGGGGAAAGTTTGTTGCAGCAACAAACTTTCCCAGGCGATCTGCCTCATAAAAACACTGTTTCTCTTCTGATCTCCTGTCAGTGAGAGAAACAGTGTGACAAGTGCTGCTGGCAACAGCTGTGCCAGTCAGCAATCTTGTTATACAGTTAAAAAAAACAGAAAAAGCAGGTTAGTGTTTTAGGGCTAAAGTTAAGGTTAGTGTTTTAGGCTAAAGTTAGGGTTAGGCTAAAGTTAGGGTTAGGAAAAAAGTTAGGCTTTTCTCAATTGTTTCACCAATAATTTGATAATAGTCACGTCAGTTAGTTTGTTAATTATATAGTACATGCAATTACACATAATTTGGTCAGAACCTAGTTTGCACTAAAATATAACAAATACTGTTGAGTTTTCTATTTCCAGAAAAAAAAAAAAATACAATGGTCCGTCAGTATTATAGAGCAGAGGAGGAGTATTCACTTTTATGTTCTTACAGCGAAGAAAGTGCAGGGTGAGATGAAATGTGGATTTCGAGGGCTTTAGTAGCGGCGACAGTGATAGCTCAGAAATGAGCAGTGATTCTGGTTCATCCTCAAACACAATGACCAATACAACAAGAAGGGCCAATAGCGCTTCTGGAGAAAAGTTTCCAACCCAGGAATCAATGCCAGTACTAGCGCTGTCCCTAGTGCTCGTGAATTGTTGCACGCCAATGTCCAAGGGGCTTTGCCTCTTGATGTAGCATTTCCCAGATGGGAGGCTTCGGATTCGGCTACTCCATTCATTGCTAATTTTAATGCCATTCTTGGTATAAATGTGAAGGTGGAAATTTTGGACCAATTAATTTTTTAAATTTGTTTATGACAGATAGCTTACTAGAGCATATTGTCCTACAAATTTATATGCGTCCCAAATCCACGATCCTATTTATGCTAGGTCAAATTTATGGCAACAACTAATGGAAATGAAAATAAAATTAGGACTGACATTAACTATGGGGCTTGTTAAAAAAAAAACGAGCATTCGGTCCTACTGGTCCAACCGCCCTGTCAAGCCAACCATATGTTTTCTGCCATTCTTTCTAGGACCAGTTATGAATTGCTCATGAGATTTTGGCATTTTAATGACAATCGTCAATGCCTGCACAGAAATGCCCGAAAACATGACAGATTATTCAAAATCAGATCCATTATCGAAAGCTTGACAGAAAAGATTGTAAAGCTCTACACCCCAACAGAAAACATTTCCACTGATGAGTCCCTTATAAAATTCAAAGGAAGACTGCACCTCAAGCAATTTATTCTAAGTGGGCAAGGTTCGGAATAAAGCTGTATAAAATGTGCGCTAGTTCAACTGGATACAAATCAGCTTTTCACATTTATGAGAGGAAAGATAGCCAACTAAACCCACCTGGATGCCCTACTTATCTGGGGACATCTGGAAATATCGCTTGGGAGCTGATAATTCCATTTTTACAAAAAGTCTACAAACTACTACGCTAGTATACCCCATAACATAGGGGCTTGTGGGGCCACTCGCAAAATCCATCAGGGGTTTCTACAATCTTTGAGCAACAAAAAGTTCTAAAAGGAGTAGTCAGGGGCTTTATGCAATGGAGGACTGCTTGTCCTTAAGTATAAGGATAAAAATAATATTTTCATTCTGAGCTCGATCCACACAGATGCCACAAGGGCCACTGCAGAACAGGGATCCAATACTGCAAAGCAAAAACATGTGTCAGTCATTGACTACAACAAATATATGGAGGAGAGGTGTGGACCTTGCAGACCAGGCTCTACAGCCATACCAGGTATCAAGAAAATCATATACCTGGTATAAAAAGTTAGTCATCTATTTGTTTCAGGTGGCTATATAAAATTCTTTGGTGTTATAAAAAAAAAAAGCCGGAAATGCAGATACTTTCCTTGATTATCAGGAAAAGGTCATTGAAAATCTTGTTTTTGAAAATGATGTCCTCGTCCATCCTTTAGAATCTGAAGATGTCAGAAGACTCCCTGAGGGACACTTTATTCCACTCATACCAGTAACAAAAAAGAACCCCCAGAAGAGAAGATGTCGTGTATGTTCCAAGAGAGGAAAGAGGCATGATACCAGCTATTATTGCTCACAGTGCCCATCATTGCCAGCTTTATGCTGCCATGAATGCTTTAAAATCTTCCACGCAGAACCACGTTTTTAAACTGTATTAATTTATCCCATTTTGACATTCAAGCATTTGGTTTATTTAGTGACAGACATATTTGAGTAGAGCTGACTTAATTTCCGGTGAAAGGTGGGCACAATATATTGGGCGCTACAATGGTATTTTTGCAATTTTTGCTCTAAAACTTCCACGCGTTTCTGGAAATCATGGAAAATGGTCACTATACCCATAGATGAATTTCCAGAGGGGTGTCATTTCCAAAATGGGGTGACTTCAGGGGGGGATTCTGTTGTTCTGGCACTTAGCAGCTCTGCAAAGTGCCAAAACAGCACAATCCCCCCTGAAGTGGTCCCATTTTGGAAATGACACCCTTCTGGGAATTCATCTATGGGTGTAGTGACCATTTACCCATCTACCCATTTCACAATATCAAATATGGGGTTAAAACAACATTTTAGTGGTAAAAATGTAATTATTTTTTCTTTACTGCCCAATGGTATAAATTTCTATGGAACAGTTGTTATGTCAGTATGCTCACTGCACCACTAGATGAATTAATTCAGGTAAGTATTTTGTAAAATGAAGTCACTTTTGGGGCTTATGCTGTTCTGGCACCTCAGGGGCTCTGACAATGTGACATGTCACCCACAAACAATTCCAGCAAAATCTGCTCTCCAATATGGCTCTCCTTCCCTTCTGAGCTTTGCACTGTGGCTGAAAAGTAGTTTACAACCACAAATAGGGTATTGGCATACTCAGGAGAAATTGCACAACAAACTTTGGGGGACAATTTTTTCTTGATACCCTTGTGAAAATAAAAAAGTGGGGGCTAAAATAGCATTTTTGTGGTAAAAAATGTTTTTTTAATTTTGACGGCTCAACATTATAAAATTTTGTGAAGCCCCTGGAGGTTCAAGATGCTCACCAGACATCTAGATAAATTCCTTGAGGGGATCTAGTTTCCAAAATGGGGTCACTTGTTGGGGGTTTCAACTGTTTAGGCACATCAGGGGCTTTCCAAACGTGACATGGTGTCCTCTATCGATTCCAGCAAATTTTGCATTCCAAAATGGGGCTCCTTCCCTTCCGAGCCCTGCTGTGCTTTCAACCACACATGGGGTATCAATGTATTCAGGAGAAATCGTACAACAAATTTTATTGTGCAATTTCTCCTTTTTCCCTTGTGAAAATAAAAAATTTGCGGCTAAAGTAAAATTTCATTTTTTCCTTCCACATTTCACTAATTCCTGTGAAGCATCTGAAAGGTTAATAAACTTCTTGAATGTAGTTTTGACCACATTGAGGGATGCAGTTTTTAGAATGGTGTCTCTTTTGGGTATTTTCTGTCATATAGACCCCTCAAAGTGACTTCATATATGATGTGGTCCCTAAAAAAATGGTTTTGTAAATTTTGATGTAAAAATGAGAAATCGCAGGTCAACTTTTAACCCTTATAACTTGCTAACAAAAAAAACTATATTTCAAAAATTGCTGATATAAAGTATACATGTGAGAAATGTTATTTATTAAACTATTTTGTGTGACATAACTCTGGTTTAAAGGCATAAAAATTAAAAGTTTTAAAATTGCGAAATTTTCAAAATTTTTGCCAACTTTTTCAGATATAAACACAAGTCATATTGAACAAATTTTACCACTAATATGAAGTATACTATGTCACGAAAAAACGGTATCAGAATCAGTGCGATATATTGAAGTGTTCCAGAATTATTACCTCAAAGTGACACTGGTCAGAGTTGAAAAAAATTGGCCTGGTCACAATGGCAAAAACAGCCTCTGGCTTGAAAGGGTTAAAACCCATCATTGTCACGTCAGGAAAACAAAGAACAGGGGTTAAAATGCATATGCTCTAACTATTCAACTAACTAATAACCATGTTACTACCTAGAAAACCCCTGGGACTTGTTATCCATGCATCCCATCTAAAGAAATTCACTGGATCCAGAAGCCAAGGAAGGAAAGCCTCAGAATCCAGCCCTTTATTATCTTTAATTTTATCTCTCACTGATCCATATCCACAGTACCACTGAACTTTATTAGAAACAACCAACAACATGGCAGACAGACACATCCCATGTAGCTTAACCTATGCAGCCAATATGGAATAGAAGGAAACAGATTCTTGGAAGCGTTTCTTTCGCGGTTTTTCCCGCGGATTTGCCAAAAAATCAGCGGGGAAAACGCGAAAAATAAGCTTCCCATTCATTTCTATACATTTTCCACTTTTTGTGCATATTGATGTGTTTTTCACCGCGAAAAAACCGCATCGCGGTAAAAACCGCAGCATGCTCATTAATTTTGCGGATTTTTCTGCGTTTCTGATTATTTCCATGCGTTTAGAAAACGCGCGGATAAAAACCGCGCGGTTTTCTGGGAAGGGAGTCAGGTTTTCAAGCAGAAATTTTCTGCTACGTGTGCACTTAGCCTCAAACTCTGGCCCATAAGCCAAATCTGGCACACAGGGTGAGTATATTTGGCCCACAGCGCTTGGCGGGTCCCCGAGTATAGATGGCCCGAGACCAGCATTGCACTTTAAACTATATCTGCATCCTAGATGCCGATACAGTTTAAAGCAATGATGGAAAAGGGAACATCAAGTGACGCTCCCTCTCCTATCATTCCTCCTCTGTGTCTTCGAAAAATAAATCTTGCGAAATCAGACAAGGTGATTTTCTGGATTTTTTTTTCTTATTTTGACTCTCATAGTTGTGGTCTACCTATGATGTCAATTAAAGGCCTCTCTCACAGCCACCGCTCAGGGTATAGTGAATGAGGACTGAAAGCCGGCAGAACCCAAGAGGAATAAAGTTTTAGTACTGCGGCCAGGCACCTTCATAACACTAATAATTCCTCCAGATTATCCCGATATTGGCAGATTAATAGCGCTATCCGACCTATCTGGTTCCATTTAAAGAGGTTGTAAAATGAAAAGTTTAATGTACGGTAAGTTTTAAAAGGGGTTGTCATGTGAAAACAAGGATATGTGATAAATTGTTGATCAGTGGTGGCCCGACCCCTCTGACCCACAAGAATTGGGAGAACAAAGAACTTTTATTCAATAAGACCCATAGGGAATGAAGGGAGTGTGGGTCAGTTGTCCGACTTGCCCGGCCATTTTGGGACACTGACAGATCAGCAAGTTATCACTTATCACTGGACAACCATTTTTAAGCTTATACTAATCAACGATATGAAATCTGTGCAATTAATATGAATCTACTTGCAATTTGATCTGTCTTTTCAAGTAAATGAACAAAATACACATACGGCATGAAGAGCGGACAACTACATTTTTGCTTTTTACTAACAATTTATTGGTTATTCCCTTCTCTCAAAATGCAAATTTGTACACTCTTATGTTGTGGAAACCTTAAGAATGTCAAAGGATGCTATTGATTTCTTATAGATTAAGCACCAGACATCTAATTGTGGGAGTGCACAGAGAATATTTAGACGGAAAAAAAAGGGACTTATTTTACAGAATTCTGATCTCCTCTGTAAATGAGAACGTAGACCTTATTCAGATATTTGTGATTTTCATGCATGTAAAAACAGTACAAATGTCATCAGTGTCTTCCCCTCAATTTTCATCAGTTTGTTCCATGTGTCAATTTTACCATTAGCTTCATCATTGATTTTCACATGTGAAATAATAAACAAACAATAAAGCTTCTCTTCTACATTACAACGCTATTCACGCACAGAACACAGATCACACACCCATGTAATCCATGTGCCATCTGATGTCATACGTGCGCTGCCCATAGACTTGCATGGGTAATTTTGATCCAAGATTCAGATAACTGAATGGACATGTCGCTATAATTAGTAAGGACATGTAATCAGCCCCATTGATTGTATTGAGTACATGTTCTATCTTTGAAAAACACTTGTACAACCCATACAGTTATGGCCGAAAGTGTTGACACCTTTGAAATTGTTTAAAAAAAAAAAATGAAGGATTTCTCGTGTTTGTTTCCTTTGTGTGTATTGGAACAACACAAAAAAAAAAAGAGGGTTCACACAAAACCCTAAAAATGGGCTGAACAAAATTGATGCCACCCTCAACTTAATATTTGGTAGCACACCCTTTGGAATAAATAACTGCAGTCAATAGTTTCCTAGAATCATCAACAAACTCCCCAGCGCTTTGTTTCCATTCATTTCTGGGTGTTTCTTGAAGTATGTTTGGGGTCATTGCCCTCCTGGAAGACCCATGACCTAGATGACAACCCAGCTTTCTGACACTGGGCACTACATTGCGACCAAAATCCATTGGTAATCTTCAGATTTCATGATGCCTTGCACACAGTCAACTGTAAAGAAATACAAAAGCGCAATAGGGTCTTATCTACGGGAAAAGGCTGATTAAAGATGGAACCACTCGCCTTATGAGGAAGTGTGAGACAACACGTATAGAGCCTGAAAACCAGATGCAGCAGCTTCCGTGAGACAGTAGATTTAAGTAACAGTAGATTTATGTATAGCTGTCCTGAAGAAGAAGTTGACAATAAACCTATAAATTTATCATACCACTAATTATGTTGTATTCTGGAAAGTGCAGAAGCACTTCCAATTCCGCTACTTATATTTGCACACAGTCAAGGTACCTATATCCAGAGGCAGCAAAACAATCCCAAAACATCTTTGAACCACCACCATATTTGACTGTAGGTACTGTGTTATTTTCTTTGTAGGCCTCATTTAATTTTCAGTAAACAGTATAATGATGTGCTTTACCAAAAAGCTCATCTGTCCACAAGACGCTTTCCCAGAAAGATTTTGTTTTTCTCATGTACATTTTGTCAAACTGCAGTCTAGCTTTTTTATGTCTCCATGTCAGCGGTCGGGTCCTCCTGGGTCCCCTGCCATAGCATTTCAGTTCGTGCTGTCACTAATGCACCCTGAGCCTGCAGGACAGTTTGAATTTCTTTGGAACGTGATTGGGGCTGCTTATCCGCCATCCTATCTTGCATATTTTTTTTAAACGATTTTGGTGCTCAAGTCCACAAACAGTTCTCTTCTCTTTTTGGTCTCCATGCTTAGTGTGGCAAACACAGAGAATAATGAAAAGATTGAGTCAAGTTCTCCCCTTTTTATATGATTTCAGGTGTACTTTTCATATTGCACACATCTGTTACTTGCCACAGGTGAATTTGGACGAGCATCACATGCTTGAAACAAAGATGTTTACCTACAATTTTGGAATGGTGCAAACAATTTTGTCCAACCCATTTTGAGGGGTTTGTGTGAAATGATGTTCAATTTGCCTTTTTTTCCTGTTTCTTTTGTGTTGTTCCAATAGAAACTAATGAAATAAACATGTGTATAACAAAACATGCATAATTGCAATAATTTTCTGGAAGAAATACTTAATTTATTAAACAATTTCAACTGTGCCAACACTTTCGGCCATGACTGTACGTGACTCACTGATGAATGAGGCCTTAGGCCAGGTTCACACAAGCGTATAAAATTTTGTTTAGAGTTTCATCCAAAAAACTCAGACAATTTTTTTTCTCACTTGTCATCCGTATGCAATCGTTTTGGTTTTTTTTTTGGTTTGTTTTTTTACAGCAGCAGCTTTACAAATTTACAGGACTATATATGTGCAAGACCAGAGAAACAGGGATGGGCTATATACGGGGGATCACCACAGACAATAATTTGGCTTTTAGATAGACAATTTTATTGAACATGTATAGACCACACATAAGTTAAAAACATAAAAAAGTCACACATGTGACTTGACAAAGACAAACTGGCTCACAATAGAACCCAAACCCTATAGGTACCCTCCACAAGAGACCTGTCTCTATATAAACAGCATACCAGTTGGTGAATGGATATGGTGATTTAAGATGGAATAAGCGGGCTTACAATATTGCCCGTCTATCTGAAAAGAAGAAAAATCACCATTGTGCAGATAACAATGTACTCCCTAAAATAGGTTCCATATATATGACACCATTTCAATCTCAACTCAAGTCTATCATTGATAGATTTGAGAAGGATGTCATTGGAGGCAAGAAACAAAAATTTAAAAGGGATCAAACAGATTTTGATAATGGACGTGCTTACAAGTGGGTACATAGAGGCAATAAAAGAGTTACTAGAACCACTGATGGGGTTGATGGCAATATGACCAATCCGAGTGAATTCCCTTCAAGTGATGATTTTTTGTCATCCGAGCCAAGCGACACCGAGGGCGCAACAGGAGGGGCAGACGTAAGAGGGTATACACTGAGAAAGCGGACCCGCAATTACAGGACCTGGTCCCCCAAATACAAGCGGGACACTCGACAAAACAGGAGACGCTGATGCCCTCCCCTGCCATGGAAATCTCCCCTGGTTCCGGTAAGTTACAGATTATCAACTTATCATCGTATAGCTTGTCTCCGGTTGAATCTGCTGTTTTAGAGAAGGGCCTCTCCTTTTGCCCAACCAACAGTTTGGATAAATTTACCCTCATTAAAGATTTATATCTGTTTTGTAGACAGTTGACGTTCAAACTTTTATATCACCAGCCCTCTATGATTGATGACTTGCCTTTAATGGAAAGACAGGCCTTCAAGGACCTGCTGGATTTGTTGGAAGAAAATGACATTGGGCCTTCGAGGAGACGCTTCCAGGGTAGGTTACCATCTCAAGCCACCCCAAAATTTTCATTGTTTCCAGCGGTACAAATCTTTTTTGATGTCGTGTGTAGAGAGATCAAGACTCTTAGGCTGGATCCCAACAGTGGTAGAAATCTTAACAAGCTTGAACAGATGGTTATTGCAAAACTAGGGTCCAATCGTGATTTTGTCATTCGGGAAGCGGACAAGGGCGGAAATTTGGTTATTTGGCCGGTAGATCTATATTTAAATGAGGCAAAACGCCAACTAACAAATTCCAACTGTTATCAGGCATTACCCTCTGATCCCTCGATTGCTTTTAAGGCTAAATTGGATAGACTACTGGATTCCGCCCTGGCCTGTCATATTATCACTAAACGAGAAAAGGATTTTATGACGAATCATCACCCGAGGACCCCGACTTTCTACATGCTTCCAAAAGTCCACAAGTCCCTCCAGGCACCTCCAGGTAGGCCTATTGTGTCTGGGATTGGGGGCTTGTTGGAACGTCCCTGTATCTACATTGATTTCTTCTTACAGCCATTGGTTATGTCTCTTAAGTCGTTTGTGAGAGATTCCACTCATCTTATCCAGCAGGTACAGGATCTTATAGTCACGCCGGGCATGTGGCTTGTGACATTAGATGTGGAGTCATTGTACACATGCATACGGCACGATCTTGGTATCCAAGCGGTATCCTTCTTTTTGGACCAGCAATCTTCAGGGGATAGAAAACATGATTCCTTTCTATTGGATTTGCTTCTGTTTGTTTTGGACAAAAATCATTTCGTCTTTGATCGGGTACACTATAGACAGGTTACTGGCACTGCGATGGGCGCGCGTTGCGCGCCCTCGTATGCAAATCTGTTTTTAGGCTGGTGGGAGGTTACCACGGTGTTCTGCATGGAGGCATTCTCCAAACATATTACCAACTGGTTTCGGTATATTGATGATATACTGTTTTTTTGGACAGGCACCGTGGACGACTGCCGGCTCTTTATTGATTCCTTGAACATCAACCCTTGGAATATCCGATTAACTTCATCTCTGTCGCAAAATGAGGTGGAATTTCTGGACCTTAAACTCTCCATTAATGGATCTCGGATCACTACAACTCTTTACCGTAAGCCCACTTCAACAAATAGCTTATTGCACTTCACAAGCTTTCACCCTCAGCATTTGAAAACCGGTATCCCTAAAGGCCAATTTTTCCGGGTTAAAAGAAATTGTAGCAATAGAGATGACTTCTTGACCCAGGCACGTGATTTGACTAGTCGGTTCAGAGATAGGGGATACCCTAAAAAAGTGATCTCTAATGCCTTCAGGATGGCTAGAAATCTGGACAGGAATAGGCTTTTACAACCACGCACCAAGGACCCCCCCCAAACCTTTGGGTATAGTAACTGCCTATAACAATCAGTGGCGTGACATTAGAAATATCCTTTCTAGGCATTGGGGGATACTTCTGAGCGAACCAAGATTAAAGCCTCATATTTCTATCTCACCAAGTCTGGTAGCTAGGAGGGCCAGAAATCTTAAAGACTGTCTGAGTCACAGTCATTTTAGACGCCCTGTCACCAGGCTCAATAGGGGCACGCGGTTAAGGGGTACTTTTCCCTGTGGTAATTGCAACATCTGTCCCTACATGGCTAACGATAACCTTGTGACTCTCCCTTTTTCTCCTTTCCAGATTAGGTCAGCATTTTATTTCAATTGCAAAGCAAGGTTTGTTATCTATGCTCTTGTATGCCCTTGTCCTAAGGTATATGTGGGACAGACTTCTCAGGAACTAAGAAGGCGGATGCAGCAACATTTTTCAAATATTACTACGGCTAGAAAGGATAAAGAAAAGGGCAATACTCTCACGTCAGTCGCCTCACACTATCTTGCGGTACACAACTCACAGTGGCATGGAACAAGGATTTTGGGATTGGAATCCGTGCAACCGGACATTAGGGGAGGTGACATTACATTGGAGCTCCTCAGAAGAGAATCCAAATGGATTTTTAATCTCAACTCTCTAGCCCCTGTTGGTCTGAACGAGGATCTACTATTTACGGGGTTCTACAAACAGAACTGACTTTCTTTCCAACCCTGTAACCTTGAAGACTTCTTCATTATTCAAATATGGGGTAGTACTGCATTATGGGGGTGTATATAAGCAGCATACCAGCTTTTTCTAATTTTTGAATGGGTTTAGTTTGTGATTTAGATTTATTCCTTATGATTCATCCTTTATGGAAATGTTCAGTGTTTAGGACTATTGTACCATATCCATTGACCAGCCCTCTTTCTAGTATATACCATGATTGACAAGGGGGCGAAACAATATAATTATAAATGTGCAGTTTGGGACTGCCTTTGAACAACATTGTTATCTTGAATGGAATTTCTGTTCTTTATGACACTCTATATTTACCTAAACATATGTCTTCAGACTTTGTATATTTGGGTTTTATTGAATGCTGTCATTTTCTGGTTTGTACTTTTGGTGCGCATTTTTTAATTGTATTGGCTCTTTGGTGCATGTGCATTGTGGGGCATTCCAGCCATGCCCGATGGCCTATTTGAGCGTTATACTTATATATATCTGGTCAATGTCTGTTCACAATTACATGCTGTTTGTACAAGATGTTCAAGCATGCGCACAGGTGTCGATTAAATCACGGCAATTTTTGATGCGATTATCCGTTCTCTGCTATGCACAGTGACCCTATGCATGGGTTGACATGACAACTGTTGTTCATTTCCTGTTAATATGAGCTGGCGCTATATACATGTATAGCTACTGGTCCTTTCAAATAAAGATATTCCCTTTTATTAGCTGTTTATATAGGTGCATAATTTCCAATGTAGATTAATGGAATCTGCTATTCTATATACGCCGCTGTTTGGCCATTCATGTGATTGTATGGCCTGAGACATGCGCAGTGAACCTGTGTATGGGTTGACATGGCAATTGTGATCTGTGACTCACTTTCTGCTATTATATGCCAGCAATGAACTATTGTTCACTTTTTGTGGGTCTGGATAGGCATTATGTATATATATAGTTATTGTGTTTTTTTCAAATAAAATTATGCTGGTGGTTTATGTATGCGTATTTTTGATTAATGGAAATTATTATCTCACATCCGCCGCCTTTTGGTTATTGATGCGATTATATGTCTTGAGACATGCGCAGTGTTCCTGTGTATGGGTCGACATGGCAACTGGGATCAGTGTGGTACTTTCTGTTATCGTACGCCGGCGCATGCGCAGTGATCAAACATACCGGCAATGAACTATTGCTCATTTCCTGTGGGTCTGGATAGGCATTATATATACATATAGTTTTTGTGTGTTTTTTTCAAATAAAATCATGCTGGTCGTTTATGTATGTGCATAATTGCTAATTTAGATTAATGGAATTTACTATCTCACATCCGCCGCTCTTTGGTTATTGATGCGCTTGTATGTCTTCAGACATGCGCAGTGTCCCTGTGTATAGGTTGACATGGCAACAGGGATCAGTGATTTACTTCCTGTTATCGCACGCCGGCGATCAAACATACCGGCTCACATGGCACTCAGGTGTTGTGACGGACTTCCGCCGCCTTTTGGTTATTGATGCGATTATATGTCTTGAGACATGCGCAATTTTCCTGTGTATGGGTCGACATGGCAACTGGGATCAGTGTGGTACTTTCTGTTATCGTACGCCGGCGCATGCGCAGTGATCAAACATACCGGCAATGAACTATTGCTCATTTCCTGTGGGTCTGGATAGGCATTATATATACATATAGTTTTGATGTGTCATATATATGGAACCTATTTTAGGGAGTACATTGTTATCTGTACAATGGTGATTTTTCTTCTTTTCAGATAGACGGGCAATATTGTAAGCCCGCTTATTCCATCTTAAATCACCATATCCATTCACCAACTGGTATGCTGTTTATATAGAGACAGGTCTCTTGTGGAGGGTACCTATAGGGTTTGGGTTCTATTGTGAGCCAGTTTGTCTTTGTCAAGTCACATGTGTGACTTTGTTATGTTTTTAACTTATGTGTGGTCTATACATGTTCAATAAAATTGTCTATCTAAAAGCCAAATTATTGTCTGTGGTGATCCCCCGTATATAGCCCATCCCTGTTTCTCTGGTCTTGCACATATACTGTCTTTGTATGGGCTGGGTTGGATCCCACTATATTATTCATTGATGGTGGTGCCCCTATCCGTGTTTTGCAAATTTACAGGACTATTTACATTCATATTTTCTTCTGTTACAGAATTGCAATGTATCTGCAAAAATCGGATGTTATCCTGTGGCTCCATATAGCATCCAATCTTTTTTGCACACCCATAGACTTGAATGGGAAATTTCATCCAATTTATGATACAATTTAGTGCATGCTGTCATTTTTTCACATTCAGATTTGGTCAGTGAAAAAAGAAAATATGAAAATCACTAATCTGCACTGCCCCATTGAATAACATTGGTCCGATTGCTGATCGTTTTTTCTGCGGAAAATACAATCAAGTGAATGAGACCTTACTTAGTTTAGTATCTTCTGCTGCACTGTTTTGAGTAGCCAGCAAAACATAATGTACTAGTCAAATATTGCAGAACCAGACTTTGTGCTGGTGAGAAGCCAATGTTGAAATTCAATGCTGAGGCTCACTAGAATACTGGCCTCAACATGGAAACAGGAAATACCTTGCAATGTATGGCAGCGTATTACTAACACCTCGAAGATTTGTGATCTGAGTATGATCAGCACATACTGGAACATACTATGTGCATGTTACTACAATATATGACCCATTGCTACAGAACATTGTATCCCGACTGTACATAGGTTGAGTGAAATAGTTAAGTTGCAACTTGCAAGAACAAATTGTTCGGAGCTCCGAGTCCTCCTGAGCTGACACGGGACACACTCTGCGCCTTTGTTCCCTTACAGATGAGGCTTGTATTCTCACATGTTTCAGGGCACAAAGGGAGTTTGCACAGGGAAACAGCTGGCCTACACAAACAGCTGTTTTCTGTTTCGTACTTTTCCAAAAGACTCTCATTGTACAGGAAGGAGGCCGGCAGCTAGCGGCCTTCTTCTGCGCTCTTCTGCTCTCATATTTTGCCTGGTTTTCATTTCCCTGTTCCTTTCCACTCCACATTTCCATTTTTTCGTTTGTTAATTTTTCATATCCTCAGCAAAACCAATATAGTTTATTTTTCCAAAACTAGTCATGTTTTTAGGTAGTATCTCTGTCAAGGATATACGAGACAAAATCATAGGGTACAACATAATGTTGATGGATTGTTGGAACCCCTCCAATTAGAAGTAGAAGTAATCCAAAAGTTCCCAGGACTAAGTTTAAATCCTCGCTGACACCACAATGTAAAATAATGAGTGCTAAATAAGCTGGTCTAGAAGCCCTAGAAACTAAATCACAGTTTTTGCATAATTCTTGCTTCTACCATGAGAAATGTCTTTTATAATGTTTTTATTTTTGAATTGCTGTTTATGTAGCCTGTTAAGCTTACTGTAACTCCATGCGGAAGATATAACACTTTTAGGCTATGTGCACACGTTTCGGAATTGCAGCGGAAATTTCCACGGGAATTCCATTCCGCGAGAAAACCGCATTTTAATTCCTGCCTATTTCCCGCGGAAAAACTAGCGTAATTAGCTTGCAGAATGCTAGCATTTTCCAAGCGATCTGTAGCATCTCTTGGAAAACTGATTGACAAGTTGGTCACACTCGTCAAACATAGTGCTTGACTAGTGTGACCAACTTTTTACTATTGAGGCTGCCTATGCGGCATCAGTAGTAAAAAGCTCTAATGTTAAAAATAATAAAATAAATAAATAAATCGTGCTTTTCTCACCTTCCGACGTCCCACACAGTGTTGCCGATCATCGCGATGCTCTCGGCAGGTCCCGTTCCCAGTGATGCATTGCGCCAATGACCTCGGAAGCATCGCTGAAGCCTGGTGATGCTGCGCGGGACGTCGGAAGGTGAGAATATGACGATTTTTTTTATTTTAATTCTATTTTTTACAGGGATATGGTACCCAGAGCCTGGAGGAGAATCTCCTTTCCTCCAGACCGTGGGTACCATCCGCAAATGTTCTGCTTACTTTTTGCATGGTGGGCACAGCCACATACAGAAAGTAAGCAGAACAATGCATTCCTATGTGTGCGGATTTTCCCGCGATTCCGCACAAAGAATGAGCATGCTGCATATTTTTCTGCGATGCAATTCTGCCGCGGAAAAATCCACAGCATTAGCACAGCATGTGCGGAATGCCATAGGATTGCATTGGATGCTGTTTATGTGACAAAATCCCCGCAAAAACGCACAAAAAAACGCTACGTGTGAACACAGCCTTAGGGAATGTACACACGTTGCGGATTTGCTGCGGATCCGCAAGTGATTTTCAGTACAATGTTATTCTATGGGGGGAAAAAAAACACTGTGAATATGCTGCGGAAAAATCAGCGCTTTTTTCCGCAGCATGTCAATTCTTTGTGCGGATTTACACCCATTCCATTATAGGAATCTGCAGGTGTAAAAACGCATGCCAAATCCGCACAAATCCTTAGGAAATCCGCACAAAAAAGCGCAAATTTTGACCTACGGATTCTGCCAAAAGATGCAGATTCCGCGCGGAAAATTCTACACAGCAATCCGCAACGTGTGCACATACCCTTAAAGGGATTTTCCCACTTTAAAAAAAGTGGACCTCAAATGATTCTATTCATATATAACAAACACTACTCACCCTTCCTTGCTTCAGTGCAGACTTTACATTGTATTTATTGAACTGAGCCTAGGGACAATAAGTTATTAAAACTGAAAAACCATTTAAAAAGTCTTTAGAACAGGTATTTTGTTTCTAGCTTACTATAAAATATAAGCCCCTTCCTTAAAAGCATGACTTAAGCTCTCAGGGAGAGACTGGAAAGCTATATAATAAATATCGTATTTTGCGGATTATAAGACGCACCCAAATTTTGAGGAGAAAAATAGGAAAAAATGTTCTTCAATAAAATGGTGGTGCCTCTTATTATAATCCATGTGTCTTATTGCTTACTGGGATAGTGGCTGAGGTTAAGCGGGTCGGTGCGGTGGCCGCCGGGGGCATAGGTGTAGCGCCTGGACAGAAAAAAAAAAACCTTACTACCACGTTCAGGATGGATTGGAGGGAAGACAGTTTGGTTAGAGGGAGACCGATCAGTAGAGAGTTGCAGTAGTCCAGAAGATAATGAATAAGAGTGACTAAGAGTTTTTGCAGTTTCAAAGGTGAGAAGTGAATTATTGTACATAGGGAATAAGGTAAGCGAGCCAGGGAGTTATGGTTGAACCATCCAAGGCAGTATCAGGAATAAGTCGATTAATATTGGAAGGAAACATGAGAAGTTCAGTTTTGTAGAGATTCAGTTTCAGTGAGTACATGATGTTAGAGATAGAGGAGGGACAATTCCTGTCGTTTTTTTTCTTCATCTGGTGTAGTGTTGAAATTGTTGAACAATTGGGGAATGTGCTCTGGAAGTGGTGCTCTAGATAACTGTTATTTTCTGCAGATACAAATCCTTGCTGGCAGAAATCATGGCGGTCACTGCTACATGAAGATGAAGGACTTCAACTAGAGAGTCAGTGTGTTACCTGTACACTGACACTATATACAGAGCCCCTGTGTATAATGTCACCGGTGATCACTGTAATACCTGCACACTATATACAGAGCTCCTGTTTATAATGTTACTTGTGATCCCTGTATTAGGCCTGTTTCACACTTCAGTTTTTTGTGTCAGTTAAAATCCGCCAAAAAGGCGGAAAGCGGATCCGTTCCTAACTGATGTGAAAGGATGCCACCGGGTCCTTTTTTTTGACGGATCCGCCGAATGAAGAATTTTAAAGGAACCGCAGAGAGAGAGAGAGAGAGAGAGAGAAAGAAAGAAAGAGAGAGAGTTAAATTTCCTCCTGACTTCATTCCTCCGGGCATGCGCTCTATAAAAATGCGGATCCTGCAGTAGAAAAAACGTTACATGGTCCGTCCTGGCATCTCAGCGGACGCAAAAAAATTGATGGATCCGCAAAAAAACGGATCCAACAGATGGCCATCCGTCAAGATCCTCCAGTAATGCAAGTCAATGGGGAAAAGAAACGGATCCGCCAAAAACGGCAGATTTTGACTGATGGTCACAAACGGAAGTGTGAAACAGGCCTTACCTGTACACTAACACTAGATACAGAGCTCCTGTGTATAATGTCACTGGTGATCACGGTATTATGTGCACACTGCCACTATACACTACGTACTATATACAAAGCTCCTGTGTATAACGACACTTAAGGGAATATTAGCATTGTGATTTTTTTTTTTTTATTAATGATCAGTATTGAAGTATTTTGTCACTATGTGGTGGTAATATGTGTTCTGGTAATGGTGTGCAGCATATGAACCTTGTATGTGGTACTATTCAGTAACTATCTGATAGTAATATGTGGTCTGTTCATGGTGTGGTGATATTTGTCCATTGTATGTGGTATTATTCGATCACTTTATAGCTGTAATATGTGATCTGGTCATGGTGTGGTGGTATTTGTCCCTTCTATGTGGTATTATTCGATCACTATGTGGTGGTAATATGTAATCTAGTCATGGTGTGGCTGTATTTGTCCCTTGTATGTGGTATTATTCATTCAATATGTGGTGGAGATATGTGGTCTGGTCATGGCGTGGTGGTAATATGTGATCTGGTCATGGTGTAGCATTATTATTATTATTTATATAGGGCCATTAATTCCATGGTGCTATTCATGAGAAGGGGGCTTACATACAAAGTTATAGATATCGTTAACAGTAAACAAGTTTCCACGACAAGTTTACAATGACAGACTGGTACAGAGGGGAGAGGACCCTGTACTTGCGGACTTACATTCTACGGGATAGCGGGGAAAAGACAGAAGGTCGGGGGTGCAGCAGCTCTGGTGGTGATGAGGTGGCAGCTCAGGCGGTGGTGAGGTGGCAGAATGGTTATTGCAGTCTGTAAGCTTTCCTGAAACGATCGGTTTTCAGGTTCCGTTTGAAGGATCCGAGGGTGGTGGATAATCGGACGTCTTGAGGCATGGCATTCCAGAGGATAGGGGATATTCGGGAGAAATCTTGGAGGCGGTTGTGTGAGGAACGAATAAGTGTGCAGGAGAGTAGGAGGTCTTGGGAGGATCGAAGAGTACGTGAGGGAAGATATTGCGAGATTAGTTCAGAGATATAGGGAGGGGAAAGGTTGTGGATGGTCAGTGTTAGTAGTTTGAACTGGATTCGTTGGGGAATTGGGAGCCAATGGAGGGATTTGCAGAGGGGAGAGACAGGGCAGTAGCGAGGAGAGAGGTGGATTAGTCGGGCAGCAGAATTGAGCACAGACTGGAGTGGTGCAAGAGAGTTAGCAGGGAGGCCACAGAGGAGGGTGTTGCAGTAGTCAAGGCGGGAGATGATATGGGCATGTACAAGAGTTTTAGTAGATTGAGGAATGAGGAAGGGACGGATTCTGGAAATATTTTTGAGTTAGAGGCGACAGGAGGTGGCAAGAGATTGGACGTGCGGTTTGAAGGACAGGGCAGAGTCGAAAGTTACTCCAAGGCAGCGGATTTCAGGTGCGTGAGAGAGCATGCTAGATAGATCGGGTAGGGAAGATACTTGAGATGGAGGAAAGATAATGAGTTCAGTTTTGTCTAAATTGAGTTTTAGGACATGAGAGGTGAAAAAGGAGGATATGGCTGATAGACACTCCGGGATTCTGGACAGCAGAGAGGTGACATCTGGGCCAGAGAGGTAGATCTGAGTGTCATCTGCATACAGGTGGTACTGGAAGCCATGGGACTTTATGAGTTGTCCTAGGCCAAGAGGATAGATGAAAAAAGTAGGGGCCCCAGGACAGAGCCTTGGGGGACTCCAACAGAGAGGGGGCGGAATGAGGAGGTAGTGTGGGAGTGGGAAACGCTGAATGTGCGGTCAGAAAGGTATGAGGAAATCTAGGACAGGGCGAGGTCTCTTATGCCAAGGGAAAAAAGAATCTGTAGCAGTAGGCAGTGGTCAACTGTGTCAAAGGCAGAGGACAGGTCAAGAAGGAGGAGGATGGAGAACTGTCTGTTAGCTTTGGCTGTGAGTAAGTCATTAGTAATTTTGGTCAGGGCAGTTTCAGTGGAGTGGTGGAGGAGGAAACCAGATTGCAGGATGTCAAGGAGGGAGTTAGATGAGAGGTGGGAGGAAAGTTGAGCATGGACATGCTGTTCAAGGAGTTTGGAAGCAAACGGGAGCAGTGATATGGGGCAATAGCTGGGCAGAGCAGTTGGGTCAAGGTTTGATTTTTTGAGGATGGGTGTTATGGTGGAATGTTTGAAGGCAGAGGCAGAGGAGAAGGTACCAGAAGTTAGGGATAGGTTGAAGAGATGGGTTAGGGCTGGAATGATCATGTTAATGAGGTTGGGGAGCAGTTGAGAAGGGATGGGGTCAAGCGCACAGGTGGTGAGGCGTGATTTGGAAAGGAGATGAGTAAGCTCTCCTTCAGTGATGTTGGAGAGGGAGGTTTGTTATGATTGGGTCACTGAGGAGGAAAGGGCAGAGGTCTGGTATGTGGAGCTGTAAAGGTTTGCCTTGTTTGGTCAATCTTGTTTTGAAGTAGGTGGCAAAGTCCTCATCAGAGATGAGGGGAGTTGGAGGTGGCAGTGGTGGGCGGAGGAGAGAGTTGAATGTGCTGAACAGTTGTTTTGGGTTGTGTTGTTCGATGTACTGCATGTGGTATTATTTGTTCACTATGGGGTGATAATATGTGGTCTGGTCATGGTGTGGCAGTATTTGTCCCTTGTATGTGGTATTATTCATTCAATATGTGGTGGAGATATGTGGTCTGGTCACGGCGTGGCGGTAATATGTGATCTGGTCATGGTGTAGCATTATTTGTTTGATGTACTGCATGTGGCATTATATGTTCACTATGGAGTGATAATATGTGGTCTGGTCATGGTGTGGCGGTATTTGTGCCTTGTACATGGTATTATTGTTCATTTTAAAAAATGTGAATGACACACTCCCTTAAAGAAATATAAATAAAAATATACCTAAAAAGAGTACAGGATATTTTAACAAATGTTTAATAGGTTAGAGTAGAGTAGGGCGCTGGCAAAAGAGTCTACCTTGTCATGGTGGCGGCTTGGAAAATCTTTTGGCCAAAACAAATGCTGCTGGCTATATATGCGATATGGTGTTTGATGAGAACTGTTACTGTGTGATTGGTGAGGACGTGATGCAGAGAAGTGGAGTTTTTCCAAGAGTGGGTGATGGGACTGTGGAAGATTTTAGGGTTTGTAGGAGGAGCTGGGGTGGAGCCTGGGTGGAGTCTCAAAGGGGCTTAAAGATTTTGCCAGTATGAAATTCCTGGTGGCAGCCCTGGTAATAAGTTTTGAGCATGAATTTGTAGTGGAAAATGATTTTTTCCACAGACGTCTTGAGCAATGCGGGAGAAATTGCAGAGATCTCACAGACAATGTGATCCTCCACAAGGTGGAGGATACTGTGCAAGAACAATATATGCGCCCTTTGCAGACCAACAGCGTATCATAATGCACAATACAACCTGCTCTGGAGCTAAAAGTGGCACCCCTTACCTTTTGGGACCCTATCCTCCATAGCTCCAAAACAGTATGATGCCCCCAGAGTTCCCAAAAAAATATCACCCCCTCCCCTTGCCCAGGGGAAGGGCAAGGAGGGGGGGATAGAAGGGTAAAGAAATGGGTATATCCAGATCTAGGATAATTACAGGAGTAAATGCTGTATAATCCATTTTCTTAAAAAAAAACAAAACACAACAATAAAAATATGTTTAACAGTTATAAACATACTATTACCTATTATGTAAGAAAATACAAGTGTACCGACTTTATATCCACCAATAATACACAATATATTTACTTCTAATTACATTTCCAATAATTCTACATTTTAGAAAAGATGTATTGTTTCACCTTGCGGAAATTGACATGCTAAGCATGCCGAAATGAGGAGAAAGCCGCAATGCTCCTCTGGGAAATATGCAAATTGTCTCTTCAGAAAGGAAGAGGACTAGAACTCTAGTGCCACCTATTGGAAGTAGCAATCCTAAAAGTCAATGTTGAACCTTACACGAGCCTTGTCACATGACTTAGGATAAAAGCCAAACCAAAATCTCAATTTACAGACACTGTGTTTCTGGGTACTGCCCCTCGTCAGTGCAAAGTGTGAGATCTGGTTTGGCAATGTGAGAGGCGTCTGACCGATATACAAGAAGTACTGTTTCTCCTTGCAAAGATTGACATGCTAAGCATGCCAAGATGAGGAGACTTAAAGCCGCAATGCTCCTTTGGGAAATATACAAATTGACTCATCAGAGAGGAAGAGGACTAGAACTCTAGTGCCACCTATTGAAAGTAGCAATCCTAACAGTAAATGTCCACCATTTAACCAGATCTCACACTTTGCACTGAGGAGGGGCAGTATCCCAAAACAGTGTCTGCAAATTGAGAATCTGGTTTGGCTTTTAACCTAAGTCACGTGACAAGGCTCGTTAAAAGGTCGACATTGACTTTTTGGATTGCTACTTCCAATAGGTGGCACTAGAGTTCTAGTCTTCTTCCTTTCTGAAGTGACAATTTGCACATTTAAGAAAACAAATTCTTGTATACCAAGCCTACATTTCGTTTGCAATTGTTAATTCTCCCATTGCAAAGGAGGGATCCTTGTCAGCCACCCGAGGACTTCTCATACTGATATTTTTTTCCTATTTCCCTTTATTTTTCCTTCTCTCCTGTCATTAGAGTAGAATAGGTGAATGGTGTTGTGAATTCTTTATTCCAGGGGGGCCAATTACTGTTGCTAGGTTCTGAGTGTGTGATAATTCCCTTTTTTCTCCTACTTTGGTTTTACCCCATTCTCCACTCTCTGAAGCATGCCTCTGTTATATTTGTGAGTATCTTTGTACTAGCTTGGCCTGTGCAAAATTTTCACACATTGGTCGTCGGGGGCGCAGGCAATTTCATCTGGTCAAATATTAATGTATTTCATGAGCTGATGAACACAAGATTTTTTACAGGTATTTATATATGTAGATTGGTGATACAATAAATTGGTTTGAAAAGTAGAGGCCAAAAAATGTTTTCCAATTGAGGTGCCACCTGCAGGTCATTGTGTCTTTTTGCAGGTTTATGAAAACGAATGTTTAATCTGTATTTAGTGCTAAAATCGTGAATGTGTGGTTTGTTTGGCTGTTTTCTTGCTGAAGGGAGAAAGTTTACCATTCAAATGGTGTATCATTTGTGTGTGTGAGTGCAGTATGGACGGGGATACAAAGGAATCACCGAAAAACAGTGTTTAGAAATAATAGAATAGATGATTGGTATTTTTCTTTATCCCTGTTTGTATTAATTACCTTTTTAGTCTGGTTGGTGAATTACGGTACACTACTTCTCCCCTCTTCCGTGGGTGGGGGAAAGGTACAGACTGAAGGCAAATTCAGGAGCTAAGGCAAGGTACGTGGCCCTGGCATTTTCAACATCATCAGTAGTAATCTGGGAAACAGGGCAAGCTAGGGCGCCCCTAGATTTAGGGACAGGGAAGGAGCCCTAGTCCTTGGACACCCAACAACAGAGTCGTGACACCCCCAAATGGTATAATCGCTCCTAAACCGTAGGATGCCCCATATACAGTGGGGAAAAAAGTATTTAGTCAGCCACCAATTGTGCAAGTTCTCCCACTTAAAAAGATGAGAGAGGCCTGTAGTTGACATCATAAGTAGACCACAACTATGAGAGTCAAAATGAGATAAACCCAGAAAATCACCTTTTCTGATTTGGCAAGATTTATTTTGCAATATATGGTGGAAAATAAGTACCGTATACACTCGAGTATAAGCCGGCCCGAATATAAGCCAAGGCACCTAATTTTGCCACGGAAAACTGGGTAAGCTTATTGACTCGAGTATAAGCTGTGTATGCATTGTCCCCTCATCCCTGTCATGCTATGTGTGGCTCCCCCTGCTGTATGCATGGCTCCTCTGTACTCCCCCTGCTTTATGCATGGCTCCTCCGTACTCTCCCTGCTGTATGCATGGCTCCTCCGTACTCCCCCCCGCTGTATGCATGGCTCATCCGTCCTCCCCCCTGCTGTATGCATGGTTTCGCCGTCCTCCCCCTGCCGTATGCATGGCTCCTCCATCCTCCCCCTGCTGTATGCATGGCCCCTCCATCCTCCCCCTGCTGTATGCATGGCCCTTCATCATCCACCTGCTGTATGCAAGGCTCCTCCGTCCTCCCCCTGCTGTATGCATGGCCCTTCATCATCCCCCTGCTGTATGCATGGCTCCTCTGTCCTCATCCTGCTGTATGCATGGCTCCTCCGTCCTCCCCCTGCTGTATGGATGGCTCCTCAGTCCTCCCCCTGCTGTATGGATGGCTCCTCAGTCCTCCCCCTGCAGTATGGATGGCTCCTCAGTCCTCCCCCTGCAGTATGGATGGCTCCTCAGTCCTCCCCCTGCAGTATGGATGGCTCCTCAGTCCCCCCATCCTTGTCCGTGTATGCATGGCTCGGCGTCCTCCCCCGTGTATGCATAGTTCCCCTGTTATGATTAGGTCACCGAGGAGGATAACCGGGGAGTAAGATAGGCAACCAGATGATCAGAAAGGTTGGTAACTTAGCGTATTGCAGACCCCTTAAACTAACAACACAACTAGAATTAGCCGTGGGACGTACCTACGATGCCCTAGACGCCTCGACACAGCCAAAGAATTAACTAAGCCTAAACAAGAAAGGGGAACGCTAAACTGCCCCGGAGTAGAACCCCAAAGGAATAGATAGCCCCCAAACATATATTGCCGGTGAGACTAGATGAGGCACAAACACAGGCAGAAAATAGAGCAGGCAAATGGTGGGGCCCAAACTGTCTAGATAGGACAGGACAGAAAAGATACTGTCTGCAATCACGCACAAAACCCTAAGAAAAACATGTCTGATAAGCAAAAATACTGAGGCCACACGACCTCTCCCCCACTAGATCAGCATTCTGGTGTGAACTGGAAGCAAAACAAAAGATACTGATATAACAGGGGACTAGCAATACTGAACAGACTGACATAAGCTGTGGCATATGGAACGGGGTCCAGCAAAGGTCCCAGCAGGGAACAATGCTGAACCCAACAGCAAAGCAGAAAGCAGAGAAAGGCAAAACTGGATCAAATTCAAAAAGATTCCAGCAAACAAATAACTTATCTGAATGATGCAGGACCAAGCAGGAGGCAAGCAGACTTCAAAATGCACAGTAAAAAAAACAAATCACCAGCAACAACTGAAGGAAGCCTGCTCACTTAAATTCTCCAGTCTGTAACACCTGACCTTCACTCCTCCTCTTCAGGTGATTGACTTCTATCAACTCGACCAGCTCCATTACCTGCAGCAACCACCAGAGGGAGCCCAAACTCAGAAGTCAGATCAAAAGTGTTCACAACACTCCTCTTCCTCCCCCTGTTGTATGCGTGGCTTGGCACAGCTCCCCCCATCCTACTCACTCACTCCTGGCGCGGTCACTGCAAGTACTCGCTGCATCTCTATGGTAATGAATATGCACGCCACGCCTATGGGAGTGGAGACGCGTGCATATTAATTACTTTAATGAGCAGTAAGTACCACGTGACCGCTGAAAACAGAAAGAAGCTTCCTCGCTGGGACAACAGAGAGATGCAGGGAGGACTTGAAGCGACCGCGTCAGGAGTGGGTGAGTATGATGTGACAGCCGCCGGCTCCTGACGCTCCCCCAACCCCGCCGACCCCCTGGGACAATGACTTGTGTATAAGCCAAGGGAGGGGCATCTTCAGTGTAGGTAGGAGGACCCCCACAGAGTGTCCGGGCTGGAACCAAGGGGACCGCCATCTGCGTTCCTAAGGAAACAGTACCCGGGGAACAGAGGAGGAGTGGACTGTTGAGAGTGACAGGACAGCAAGGGGAGGGGAGAGTATAAAAGGGGCAGGGAGCGCTCAGAGGAGTCAGTTGGTGATACTTCAGACACGGAGCAGGAGACGGAGGGGGCGTGAGAGAGCGGGAAGGACACTGACAGTTCAGAGAAGAGACCAGCAGCAGAGGGTAGATGCGCAGTGGCCCTCAGGAAATAGGCGCCGAGCTTACCAAGAGGGGACTGTCTCTTCAACCCAATCCCGGGTTACGATCTGCCCCCCGGTCATCCTCAGCCGTTACCGCTGAGCTCGAGCCCTCCGCGGCCTGTCCGCTCCCTCTCCCAGCTGCTGCCAATCTCCTTCAACCCGCGGTTGCGGCCTGCCCGTTGCCACCCGCGGACGCTGCCGGTTCACGTCAGCCCGTGGTTTCGGCCTGTCTATCACCGCACACAGCCGCCTTAACACCGCTGCAGTCGGGGCCTGTTCCTCGTCAGACACTCTGCACACAGTCCCACTGAACTCACTAAAAAGCGCAACCCCGCTGTTACAACAGGGGGTTACTCCATCTCAGGACTCCATCAGGGCCTGTTGTGCCCCAACTCCACCTGGGCGCTGGGGCACCCGAAGACTACTCCAAATCTTCAGCAGCTGGGCCCAGTGGCTGCTACGCCAAGGCAGCCTCATCAAAGACGCCAGAACAGCCTTATCAAAGGCGCCAAAGCAGCTTCATCAACAACGCAGCTTACACAGAGACACCGAGGGACGTCAGGACGGATAAGTGACATTATAGAGTATAAGGGCCCGTAGACAGCCATACCGTGGCCCCATATATCCGGCCTCGGCCGGGTTAGTCGTGTTCTTTTCAAATAGTGTTTGGTTGTACCGAGTCCCTGCAAGGACAACTGTTGTTACCCCTTTTTGGTTGCTTAGTATATCCCTAGCGGCTTTAAATTATAAAAAGTTTGCTTTTCAAAATTCAACCAGTCTCGCGTCTCGTCACTGCATCCTGCGAACCTGCTGTTACCTACATTTGGCGTAGTCGGCAGGATGCAGTCTCCGAACACGGACAACGACGCCCCAGACCAGGGCAGGGCCGTAAACTCAACAGTTGACGAGGGACCTCGATCCAGCATTTCGTTGCGGGCTATGCTGAGCAACCTGCCTAGATTTTCCAGCTCCAATACCATGGCATGGTATGGTAATAAAATGTGCTGAAAATCTCGGCTTATACATGAGTATATACAGTATTTGGTGGTTGACTAAATACTTTTTTTCCAACTGTATTACCTCCACAAATTGACAAAAAAAAAATGTGTACTTCCTTAACCCCATTCCCTCGGTCCTATACCGGTCTTTGATGTGTGCTGACCGAGACTTTGAACAGCTGGGGCAATTGAGTGAAGTCATTACACTTGCTGAGCAGAGATTAAGTTGCACAAGCTGAATGGTGGGAAAGGGAGTTGAAGGCTTCCTGTTCCACCACTATATCCAATGGTACCTGTATCCTGAGATTGTGACATCATGCACAGGGATTGTGAGGTCATTTAGAACTAGGCTCCCCTACAGTACAGCCAGTACTCTCGCTACCCTAGTCTGCAGACTAGACAGGAATAGCCAAAGGGATGGATATGGCCCGCGGTCAGCCTAGACTTGTGGTGATTAAGCTATTCCCATCCATTGTTTAATGACTTTTATTGAGCTGACCGCAAAGTGAGCCAATGAAGGCTTATATTTGAACTACAATCTCTTTAAAAAGAAATCATCAGAATATAAAACGTATTGTTTAAATCATTTTTTTATATCACAATCTTTATTAAAAAAAAAAAAATTGAATTAGTAATCTTACAATTTGCACACTGACAAAATTGTTGACACCTTTCCAAAATTGTGGGTAAACAAATTTGTTTCAAGCATGTGATGCTAAATTAAATTCACCTGTGGCAAGTAACAGGTGTAGGCAATATGAAAATCACACCTGAAACCAGATAAAATGGGGAGAACTTGACTGAATTGTGTGTCTGTATGTGTCACACTAAACATGTAGAACAGAAAAAGGAGAAGAGAACTGTCTGAGGACTTGAGAACCGAAATTCTTCCAAGAAACAATGTATGGATGAACGTTTATTCAATAGATCTTTCAGGGACTGTCTTTTTTCCATGAGTTGGGTAAGGATGATCTGAGATAATTCGTTTTCATGGAGGGACTCCAAGGCAACAATATCGCTGTATAAGGATTGCATTTCCAGCTTCCTCTGTTTGTTTAAATATGAAGATATCGAGATGAATACACCACGTATCGTGGCCTTGTGTGCCTCCCACACTACTGCAGGGTTTATGTCATGATTGATATTGATTTTAAAAAATTTCTGAAGGGATTTTTGGATCTGAGCTTTAATACCCTTCTGTAGAAGCAATGATTCGTGTGCAACACGACGGGGGCACCACCGGGCTCACCCGCCGCCTCCAATCCAAGCATTGCAGCACTCCGGTTGGGAGCCAGGAGGGGTGAGTGAGAGACCTCTATACCGTGGGGTCTCAGCTGTTGATGGAAGCAGATAGGTACAAGCGCTGGCTGATGAAGGCGTCCGGGGGAGTGTAGCCCCGGTGGGACTCAGGCCCACGTCTAGGCCCTTGTGTTTAATCGCCGCCAGGAGGCCTAGATGAAATGGATGGAGGTTGGTATCCTCCTGTTTAGTCCTCCGGAGCCCCCTCAGATCTTAGGGGTATATGGATTGGTACCCTGTGGCCAAATATGAGCCGGATTGCAGTTATAGTCCCAGGAGCTCTGGAACACACGTACGACTCCCTCGGCTGCTGGCCTCGCCTACCATGTGGAGGATATTATCTTCAGCCTTAGCTGAGGTGTACTGTTAAAATGCATCCGGCTCTTTGTGGTGATAAAGATAAAACGACAGTGTGCACAGTTTGAAGCAGTACCCTGGCTTCTACAGCACCTGCTTCACAGGAACATCATTAATAAGATTTTCAGCAGTTTTGTGTGGAGTTACTGTAATAAACAAGATTTGAGAGACACTGCTCCAAGTGTACACACAGCCTTAGACGTAAATGGCTTGTATGGAAGACTAGCTGAGTACCGGTAGGAAAAATAAGATCGAATGCAGTCAGAGACAAAGAACTCCAGTTTAAACAGGGCTTCTCCTGTCTTTAACTGTTGATGTACACAATTAACGTAAATAGTTTACAGAAAAGATGAAACAACAAATTGACTCATGCTCCACTGAACACTAACAAAATATTAGTGCCCCTGATTGTACAGGTGGTCTTCAATTATAAGCTGTGGAGGTGGGGTCTCATGCAGATCAGTGTCTGGCCCATAGTCCTGAACAGCTCATTTAGATATACAGTGGCATGTAAAAGTTTGGCACTAATGGTCGGCGCAAGAGCATACGCAGTACAACGCCATTTTATTGAAAATACTGTGTATGCAAATTTGCAGACAGTGTCTTCAACAAAATGGTGCCGGATAGTGCGGTATGCGCATGCGCTGACTCTGCCATCATGTTATAGAAGTAATGTACTACAAAGTCATCCCTATGGTCGGCATGTGCGCACTGCTATGCTGACATTGTAGTACATTACATCAATAAAATGGCGCCGGAGTCAGCGCAGGTAATACTAAAATAAAATATACCAATAAAAATGCTCGCCACCTGGGTGTAGAATGGGTTCAATAGCTAGTACAATATTTCACTTCTCGACCACTGGTCCTGACTATTGGGAGATATGTCATCATATACTCTCACTTATGATTCAGAAAATTACTATGTTCCTGAGGAATGAAAAAAAAGGGATAAGAAGCCCAACATTGTACATGACATGAAAACTTAAGAAAACTAATGGAACACCACATTTACCAGGCCTTATCACTACAGTTCATGCAGGCCTGATCATGAACGTGCAGCCAGCGACATTTTAAAAATGTCCCCTATCAAGAGCTCTGATTTAAAGATTTAACACTCATAATATTTAGGGATACCTTGTTATGCCTCACTTACAAACATCTAAAAGACCTTTTATTTTGGAGACACCCCTACATACCTGAATAATATATCAGTAAGTGTGAAACAGCCTGAAGTTTTGTAGCAGGTGGCAGAATATTAGAAAGTTCTAAATATAATGAACTTATTCCAGACCTTGATGTATTATACATCAATATCCTTTATATGCCTTTCACTTCTTGCCTTGTTGTGACACATTGTGTTACCTCTGAAATACGATGCAGTTGCACGTAGGTCAATAAGATTTCACAAAATCATGTTTACACTATGAAACAGAGATCCATGTGTTTAGGACACTGTCTTTTTGTTAATCAGCACATGGCTTTAAGTCGACATACACTGTTATTGCAACTTTAAACAAGATTTCCCATCCATTTACACTGTCTAATGCACAATGCTAAACGTCCGCCAACCAGAAACATATTTACCAGTCGTCATTAAATATCCTGTTTACACATTCTGATTGCTCTTCAGATGCAGACTGAACAATCTGTAATAGATCGTTCAATGCGCTGTGGTGTAATGACCACTGCGTCCACTAGGGGGCGCTGTATGGATGTCCCAGGAGAGTGGATAAATGGCAAGATACTGAATGACCGTTATGTATCTCAAGGTGGGTGGCCTTGAGATGGAGGTTTATGTGTGTGTTAATCTGCTGAGGTGCTGGTTCAATGCATCAAGAACTAGTTAACTACAAACCCACCCAGGGGGTGTGTTTAATAACGCTATTGTAAAGTGTATGTGTGAAGGACCTGTGATGAGGTCATAGTCATGTGACCTGGTGGGCGTGGCTATGGACCATATAATGTGGCCATGGTAGGTCACATGGGGTGAATGCTGGGACCCGATTGGTCCAGTGTGGAAGGTCCCGCTGAGATGGAGTTTCCTGGCTAACAGCCTGTGAAGTGGCTGTGGTGAATGGCTGCACGTGTCTGACAGTTCCCAGGGGAGGGAATGAACGTCTGCAGTAAGCTGAAGCAGCCATGAGGAGACCCGGACGTGGGTGAGATAAATGAGGCTAAGAGAGCCTGTATGCTGGACATTGTACAACCTGTGTGAACACAGGCTTTACAGAGTGAAGCTATAATGGACGCTCTGCTGTTTATATGCTGTTGCATATTGCTTTGGTTTATGATGAATAAACCTCATGGACTATACTGCTTTATGAAAACCCGTGCTGGATCTGGTTTTGTGGCGGCTAAGCGAGAATCCCCTAACTGAATGACAGCGCTACCTCACAGCGCGTAGGCTGTCGGTCTCGGCAGCACGCTTGGTTTACACAGGATAATGTGCTGCTGACAATGATGATCTTATGTGCAAACCAAAAGATCAGTGTTTTGCGTGTTGATTGTGATTGGCAGCCTGTTTAGACTCCTTAGATCTCCCTGAGAATCTGCCTCCAGAGCTTATTTAATAATTAAAATGGGCATTACCAGTGTGAGACATGTAGATCAAGAGAGCAGACTGACAATCATTACAGTGGGGAAAAAAAAGTATTTAGTCAGCTACCAATTGTGCAAGTTTTCCCCCCACTTAAAAAGATGAGAGAGGCCTGTAACTGACATAATAGGTAGACCACAACTATGAGAGTCAAAATGAGAAAACAAATCCAGAAAATCGCCTTGTCTGATTTGGCAAAATTTATTTTTCAAACTATGGTGGAAAATAAGTATTTGGTCATTACCAAAAGTTCATCTCAATATTTTGTTATACATCCTTTGTTGGCAATGACAGAGGTCAAACGTTTTCTGTAAGTCTTCACAAGGTTGGCACACACTGCTGGTTGTATGTTGGCCCATTACTCCATGCAGATCTCCTCTAGAGCAGTGACGTTTTGTGCCTGTTCCTGGGTAACACGGACTTTCAAATCCCTGGAAAGGTTTGTCTTGATAGTTGTGGCCTACTTATGATCAAGGGCAGGACTACCGCGGTCGCAGCTGCGACGAGGCCCGGAGTCCTTAGGGGCCCGATCGCAGAGCTGCAGCTGCTCATTGGCTGTGCAGCTCCGTTCTTTGATTGGCTGCTAGGCTGCAACTGACCTGACAGGATGGCTGCTCTGTGCGCATAGGACCTGTGATGAGGTCACAAGAGGGGAGGAGTCACATGATCAGGGGCCTCGATGTATGCAGGACTCTGCTGTGCTGGTTGTCATAGTGCACTGCTGGATGAGGGTAAGTTTATGTGTGGGGTCAGGAGGGGTTTACAGGGTGGATGTAGCAGAGCCATGTGTGTACAAGGTGTACGGAGCGCAGCCGTGTGTGTACGAGGTGTACGGAGCGCAGCCGTGTGTGTACGAGGTGTACGGAGCGCAGCCGTGTGTGTACGAGGTGTACGGAGCGCAGCCGTGTGTGTACGAGGTGTACGGAGCGCAGCCGTGTGTGTACGAGGTGTACGGAGCGCAGCCGTGTGTGTACGAGGTGTACGGAGCGCAGCCGTGTGTGGACGAGGTGTACGGAGCGCAGCCGTGTGTGGACGAGGTGTACGGAGCGCAGCCGTGTGTGGACGAGGTGTACGGAGCGCAGCCGTGTGTGGACGAGGTGTACGGAGCGCAGCCGTGTGTGGACGAGGTGTACGGAGCGCAGCCGTGTGTGGACGAGGTGTACGGAGTGCAGCCGTGTGTGTACGAGGTGAACGGAGCAGAGCCGCGTATGTACGAGGTGTACGGAGCGCAGCCGTGGGTGTTCGAGGTGTACGGAGCGCAGCCGTGTGTGTATGAAGTGTACGGTGCGGAGCCGCATGTGTATGAGGTGGACGGAGAGAAGCCGTGTGTGTACAGAGCGGAGCCGCGAGTGTACGAGGTGTACGGAGCGGAGCCACGCGTGTACGAGGTGTATGGAGCGCAGCGTGTACGAGGTGTATGGAGCGCAGCGTGTACGAGGTGTATGGAGCGCAGCGTGTACGAGGTGTATGGAGCGCAGCGTGTACGAGGTGTATGGAGCGCAGCGTGTACGAGGTGTATGGAGCGCAGCGTGTACGAGGTGTATGGAGCGAAGCGTGTACGAGGTGTATGGAGCGAAGCGTGTACGAGGTGTATGGAGCGAAGCGTGTACGAGGTGTATGGAGTGAAGCGTGTACGAGGTGTAACTTTGTAGTTACGCCACTGCTTATGATGTCAATTACAGGCCTCTCTCATCATTTTAAGTGGGAGAACTTGCACAATTGGTGGCTGACTAAATACTTTTTTTTCCCCACTGTATATGTCTCATACTGGTAACGCCCATTTCATATCAAATAATCTCTGGAGGCCGATTCTCAGGGAGATCTATGTCCGGCCCAAAGTCTCGAACAGCTCATATACACAGGGATTTCTCTGGAATAAGATATCGGATTGCAGATATCAAGGTATCATTTTATTCAGCTTCCTATTACCTAAATGCAGATATAGACCGCTTAAGAGGGTTGTTTCTACTGACAGATTCCTTTTAAGTTCCCGCTAACTCTACATATATTATGGAGAAATCAGATTGCTTGAAGAAAGGGAAGACTTTGTTATGTATTAGCGTAGGGTTTCCAGGATAAATGATTCATAAAGTGCGTACTGCAAGACATGGAACTGAATGCAGGATTTTGTGTGCCCCTGGCAAGCCACAGAATCAAATCAAAGTGATTTACTTATTAGTAGGAGAAGGGGATAAAAGGTCAATAGCAACAATGCTAGTGGTCTATGTGAGTGAGTGGGTTAACAGGTACAATTCTGAGTCAAACACCAGCTGTCCAGTAGTTTTATCTTCCCTCGCATAGCTACCTACCGTAGCTCCTCAATCGCTAGTCTACAAATTACGGTAATCTGTGAGCGAAGGGATCTTGCCAACCATACATAGTTTTTAGTGGCGACTTCAGGTTACTAGACTCCAAAAAGCTGTTATAAGCATTAACCAAAAAGTCTTCAACGTATTCTCTGCATTTACATAAGCCTTACCGCCATAAGCTGCAAACACAGACCATTCCAATTAAAAGTACTGTATATATATACTGCATCACAGCCTGAAATTCCAGAAGACCTCAGAATAAACATACCCCAAAATAAGGGCTGCCTCAAAAATAATTTCTGACCCCAGAATAAACCCATAATGCACCCCACAAAACAGACTTCCGACCAGACTGCACAGTAAATATAGAACCTAGAATAAATGAAGACTCCGACCTGGCCCCTAACAGACAACATACCCCAGAATAAGAACAGAACTCCAAAATAAATACATACCTCAGACCACACTATTGAGGAAATATAAACCCCAGAATTAATACATACTTCAGGCCAGATCCCGGAAAACAGACCCATGAATAACTACAGACTGAAAGAAAATTGGTAGAGGCCCCAGACCTACAAATAAACACAGACCCCTGAATAAAGACCCCAGATAAGACCCCAAAATAAATACAGATCACAAACATAGCCACAGACTTCCTAACTAAAAGCAGTCCACCTAAGGAAAGACCTCAAAGCAGACCCCCTAAATAAATCTAGACCTTGAACCAAACCTTAAAATAAATGTTTCCTCAGAATAAATGCAGACCCTAAAATACAGACCCAATGACTTTAAATTTTATACTTGTATCAGGCAGGCTGGTAGGCATAGAGAAGTCACCTTAATAACACAGCGCTGTTTCCATTATAATAATAATACTTTTCTTTATATAGCACCAACATATTCCGCAGCGCTTTACAGTTTGCTTTCAATGCAGTGCAGCTTAAAAAAGCATGACCCAATGTGAATTTGCGTTTTGAGGTGAGCTGGTGCTAGAGGTCATCGTCCCTCTCTCATGAGCTTTACGGTCACACTACTTTGCACTTGCTCATTGGTCATATGGAGTATAGTTACCTTTCCTGGTCCAAATCCACCCCCTGACAAAGCATGCTGTGCGAAACATCAGGTGAGTGGACATCTGGACCCCATTCCGTTTATACTATGCTATGTACAGTTTTTCCTTTGTTTCTTTGTTCACTGGACATGGTGTAGTGTACTTTACTTCCTAACTCCTTAGAGTCACTGTGCTGAGTTGAAGGTCCTTGTTGCTGCTAGAGATTCTTGCATGCTGTTTTTGGGCGTTTGCAGGGCTGCCATCAGGGCATTACTGCCCTTACTGCTGTATGGGGCCCGATAATCAGCAGTATACAGAGGGGCCCGCAGGTCCGGGGCCCCGCTTATGCTCTTCTGGTCACCGGGTATTAATGTGGTTCGCGCTGCGGCGCACACGTCGCCGCTGGGGCCCGGGAGCTTTCTCAGAACTGTGCATGGCGGTCTTACCTTGACGGCTGAGCAGCTCCCGCTCCCTCCCTCCATCTTCTGTGTACTTCCTGTCAGATGACGGCAGCGGCACATATGCGATGACGTCATCGCATACGAGCCAACATGTACCAGACGCTGGAAGCAGAGCTGCGCTGCTGGGGAACATCAATGAGGGTAAGTATACAAAACGTTTTTGTTTTCTTTATAAAATGAATTAAATGGGTGAGGGGAGGAGGGAGACTGCAAATGATGAAGTGGGGGGGGTTAAAGGGGACTGCACATGATGAAGTGGGGGGTTAAAAAAAAAAAAAAAAAAAAAAAAAAAAGAGGGGCAAAGAATTTCAGGAAAAAAACCACTGTCAACCATTAAACATAGGACTGGATCAATCATGCTTTGGGGTTGTGTTACAGCCAATGGCACGGGGAACATTTCATGGCAAATGGATAATTATCTTAAACACTCGTCAAAATCCACAATAGATTACCTCAATAGGCGCAAGCTGAAGGTTTTACAATGGCCCTCACAGTCCCCTGATCTGAACATCATTGAAAATCTGTGGCTAGACCTCAAAATAGCAATGCATTCAAGATCACCCAATAATGTCACAGAACTGGAAGAATGGATGAAAATCCCTCAAACAAGAATTGAAAGACGCTTGGCTAGTAACAGAAAGTGTTTACAAGATGTGATAATTTCAAAAGAGGGTTGCTACTAGGTCCTAACCATGCAGGGTTCCCAAATGTTTGCATTGGCCCATTTTCCTTTCTGTAATTTTTAAAATGTAAAAGATGAATAATATACAGTGGGTACGGAAAGTATTCAGACCCCATTTAAATTTTTCACTCTTTGTTTCATTGCAACCATTTGGTAAATTCAAAACAGTTCATTTTTTTTTCTCATTAATGTACACTCTGCACCCCATCTTGACTGAAAAAAACCCCAGAAAAGTAGAAATTTGTGCAAATTTATTAAAAAAGAAAAACTGAAATATCACATGGTCATAAGTATTCAGACCCTTTGCTCAGTATTGAGTGGAAGCACCTTGAGCTAGTACAGCCATGAGTCTAAAATACAAAGGAAATGTGTCATCTTTAACTTTTAGAGATCATTTCATCTTCAACTTGCGTAACTATTCACAAAAACAGTAATTTTGACCAGGGTGCCCAACCTTATACATGCCACAATAGCTGGAATGTGAGTAATGAAGACCTCACTGTACATATGAACACTCCCTATCCAAAGCTTTGAGTATTTTTGAAGCTTGCAACGCAGTCAGTTATTAATCTGTTTCTATTTTTGACGATACTAGGTCACCTCTTAATTTATCACAGTCAGCTGGACGTCTGTCATTGTCACAAACGCATACACAAAAAAGCCTGTGATGGGAGAACTTGCACAGATAAAGCACAACTATTAGAGGCTCAGCACTGTAAACCATACAGCATTATTATATAATCCGAGACAGAGATTTACCTTTATTAATAATGGCCCATTTGTATTTTAAAAAAATAGCAGGTAGCATTTTCTCAAATCTATATTGGAATATACAGGAAAGATGTATATCTTTGTACCGTGTTAGCCAGTAGATAGAAAAATATTCAGGATTGAGAGTCCTCAGTAGTTGATACCTTTTAATGGCTAACTGGGAGTACAAACTTATGACGAACTTTGACACTCTCAGTGCTGGAATGAATGTGTCGCATGGATTTATGTCTTTTTACATCAATTAAGGAATTTCCTTTTAAAACCGTGTGGGGGCATCACAACACATTAGGAGACCCCAATCAGAGGACTATAAAACATCCGTACTCCTTATCTATGAACTGGTCCAATGTTTATATTTATGTTTCTCCCTCTCCCATATTGATAGTTCTGCTTCACGTCACTTGTCTTATCTATTGCATTTTTTCTAGGCTGTATTGTGCATAAATATGTGACTTCAGATTTTGTATTACTCTAGCCTGATGAAGAGACCTGAGTAGTCTCGAAAGCTTGCAATGTGTTACCATTAGAGTTGAGCGATACCGTCCGATACTTCAAAGTATCGTATCGGATGGTATCGGCCGATCTTTAAAAAAAGTATCGGTATCGCCGATTCCGATACCGGAAGTCCCATTCAAGTCTATGGGACTTCCGGTATCGGAATAAGAAAAACCCTTTCCTGCCCTTGTACAGCCTCTCTGGGGTCTGTACGGGCCTTTCGGGGGGCTGTGCCGGCCTGCCAGGGGGTCTGTGCAGGCTCCGGTGGTCTGTGCCGGCCTGCCGGTGGTCTGTGCAGGCTCCGGGGGGCTGTGCCGGCCTGCCGGGGGGCTGTGCCGGCCTGCCGGGGGGCTGTGCCGGCTCCGGGGGGCTGTGCCGGCCTGCCGGGGGGCTGTGCAGGCTCCGGGGGTCTGTGCAGGCATCGTCCGATGGGACTACAAGTCCCATCGGGCGATGCCTGCTACCATGACAGTGATTGACACATTAGCCAATGATGGGACAGTAGTAGTCCCATCATCCGGCTAATGTGTTAAATGTAAAAAAAAAAAAAAAAAAAATTACATGCTACATACATACAACATGCATACTACATACATGCTACATTCATACTACATACTACATACATGCTACATACATACTACATATATACTACATGCATGCTACATACATACTGCATGCTACATACATACCACATACATACTACATACATACTACATATATACTACATGCATGCTACATACATACTACATGCTACATACATACCACATACATACTACATATATACTACATGCATGCTACATACATACTACATGCTACATACATACCACATATATACTACATACATACTACATATATACTGCATGCTACATACATACTACATATATACTACATGCATGCTACATACATACTACATACCACATACATACCACATACATACTACATACATACTACATGCTACATACATACTACATGCTACATACATACTACATATATACTACATGCATGCTACATACATACTACATATATACTACATGCATGCTACATACATACTACATGCTACATGCATGCTACATACATACCACATATATACTACATACATACAATACATTCATACAATACATACATAGACATACAGTACATATAACATAGAGTAACATACTTACCAATACTTGTCACATTGTTCCCCGAAGCCATTGTCGTCTACGGAATAAATATTAACATAACAAACCACAAAAATACTCACCCACGATCCGAAGCAGTCCACGAGTGTGTCCCACGACGATCTTGGGTAGAGAACTGCAGCATCAGATGATGCTGCCGTTCTCTACGGGCTGCAGGAATCCAATGACGGAAGGTAGGTATCCTTCCGCACTGTATTCCTCCGCCACTTAAAAAAAAAAAGTCCCTAGTCTCACTTTATGCCATTGCTGTGTGGGAATTTCCCACACAGCAATGGCATAAAGTGAGACTAGGGACTTTTTTTTTTAAGTGGCGGAGGAATACAGTGCGGAAGGATACCTACCTTCCGTCATTGGATTCCTGCAGCCCGTAGAGAACGGCAGCATCATCTGATGCTGCAGTTCTCTACCCAAGATCGTCGTGGGACACACTCGTGGACTGCTTCGGATCGTGGGTGAGTATTTTTGTGGTTTGTTATGTTAATATTTATTCCGTAGACGACAATGGCTTCGGGGAACAATGTGACAAGTATTGGTAAGTATGTTACTCTATGTTATATGTACTGTATGTCTATGTATGTATTGTATGAATGTATTGTATGTATGTAGTATATATGTGGTATGTATGTAGCATGTAGTATGTATGTAGTATGTATGTAGCATGCATGTAGCATGTAGTATGTATGTAGCATGCATGTAGTATATATGTAGTATGTATGTAGCATGCATGTAGTATATATGTAGTATGTATGTAGCATGTAGTATGTATGTAGCATGCATGTAGTATATATGTAGTATGTATGTAGCATGCAGTATATATGTAGTATGTATGTAGTATATATGTGGTATGTATGTAGCATGTAGTATGTATGTAGCATGCATGTAGTATATATGTAGTATGTATGTGGTATGTATGTAGCATGCAGTATGTATGTAGCATGCATGTAGTATGTATGTAGTATGTATGTAGTATGTATGTAGCATGCAGTATGTATGTAGTATGTATGTAGTATATATGTAGTATGTATGTAGCATGCATGTAGTATGTATGTAGCTTGTATGTAGTATGTATGTAGTATATATGTAGTATGTATGTAGCATGTAGTATGTATGTAGCATGCATGTAGTATGTATGTAGTATTTTTTTTTTTTTTTTAACATTTAACACATTAGCCGGATGATGGGACTACTACTGTCCCATCATTGGCTAATGTGTCAATCACTGTCATGGTAGCAGGCATCACCCGATGGGACTTGCAGTCCCATCGGACGATGCTTGCACAGACCCCCGGACATCAGCACAGCCCCCCGGCAGGCCGGCACAGCCCCCCGGCAGGCCGGTACAGACCCCCACAGGGTGCACAGACCACCGGCAGGCCGGCACAGCCCCCCGGCAGGCCGGTACAGACCCCGGGCAGTCCACACAGCCCCCCGGCAGGCCGGCACAGCCCCCCGGCAGGCCGGCAGAGACCCCCGGAAGGCCCGAAATGACGGCGCATCATGATGCGCACACACCGCGCATCATGATGACGTCAGGCCGTCAATCAACTGAACTTCCGATTCCGATGCCGAATTCCGATATTGAAAAAATATCGGAAGTCGGTATCGGAATTCCGATACTTGCGGTATCGGAATGCTCAACACTAGTTACCATCTTTTCAGTTAGCCATTAAAAGGTATCAACTACTGAGGACTCTCAATCCTGAATATTTTTCTATTGGAATATAGTGATTGTATTCTCGTGAAAGAGAAAGTCGGCCTCATGGCCACATTTCTTTTTTTACGACCTGTGTAAAACAGGGACCACAGAAGTCTCTGAGGCCCTATTGTAACTGCATACAGTCATGGCTGAATGTGCTGGCAGCCTTGAAATTGTTCAAAAAGTGAAGTACAGTATTTCTCCCAGAAAATTATTGCAATTACACGTTTTGTTATACACATGTTCATTTGCTTTGTGAGTATTGGAACAACACAAAAAAACAGGAATATAAAAAAAGGCAAATTTAACATACCGTATACACTCGTGTATAAGCCGACCCGAGTATAAGCCAACCCCCCTAATTTTGCCCAAAAAAAAAAAAACTGGGAAAACTTATTGATTCACATAAAAGCCTAGTGTGGAAAATGCAGCAGCTACTGGTAAATTTCAAAAATAAAAATAGATACCAATAAAAGTAAAATTAATTGAGACATCAGTAGGTTAAATGTTTTTGAATATCCATATTGAATCAGGAGCCCCATATAATGCTCCATACAGTTCAAGATGACCCCATAAGATGCTCAATACAAAATACACCCCATATAATGCTGCACAAAGGTTAATAATGGCCCCATAAGATGCTCAATAGAATAATATGCCCCATATGCTGCTCCATAAAGGTTATGGCCCCATAAGATGCTCCACAGAATAATATGCCCCATATGCTGCTCCATAAAGGTTATGGCCCCATAAAATGCTCCATAGATTATGCCCCATAAGATGCGAGATAGATTATGCCCCCATAAGATGCTCCATAGATTATGCCCCCATATGCTGCCTCATAGAATAGGCCCCTTCTAGGAAAGCATTTTGTGGGCAGATGAGACCAAGATAGAGCTTTTTGGTAAAGCGTATAATGCTACTGTCTACCGAAAATGGAATGAAGCCTACAAAGAAAAGAACACAATACCTACAGTCAAAAATGGTGGAGGTTCATAGATGTTTTGGAGTTGTTTTGCTTCCTCTGGCACTGGGTGCCTTGACTGTTTGCTAGGTATTAAGAAATCTGACGATTACCAAATGATTTTGGGACCCAATGTAGTGCCCAGTATCAGAAAGCTGGGTGTGCATACTAGGTCATGAGATTTCCAGCAGGACAGTGACCAAAAACATACTTCATACAGAAATAAATGGAAACAAAATGCAGGAGAATTACAAATTGGACAGCAATGAGTCTGGATCTAAATCCTATTAAAGACCTGCAGAGAGATCTTAAAATTGCTGTTAGGAGAAGGCTCCCTTCAAATATGAGGGCTCCCTTCAAATATGAGAGACCTGGAGCAGTTTGCAAAAGAAGAGTGATCCAAAATTCCTGTTGAGAGATGTAAGAACCTTATTGATGGTTATAGGAAGCAATTGATTGCAGTTATTTATTGCAAAGGGTGAGCAATCAAATATTAAGTTGAGGGTACCAGAATTTTGTCCGGCCCAAGAGAAATTATATCCAATTTGACTTTTCTGCTCTGTTTTTTTGTATTGTTCCAATGCATGCAGAGGGAATAAAAGTGTATAGGATAACGTGAAATTGTAATAATTTTCTGAGAAATATTTCATTTTCTGGAACAATTTCAAGCGTGCCAACACTTTCGGCCATGACTGTATGCCTTTGATTTCACATAAAATGTTGTGGCATTCTTTGTCAGGTGTTGGATTTGTCCCTAGATTCATTGCTCCTAGCGCAAGATATCTCTAATACACAGGTCCGCATGGTGAACAAAACAGTGAGCCCCGACATTTTATTGGGGAGCCTCAGAGACTCATTGCAGAACCTCTTGCACATGCTTCTGCCATGGAACACAGCTCATGACAGACTGATGTGAAGCACTAGAATGTGAAGTATTATATGTGGGAGAATATTTTGCTTTGACAAACAAAAACAGAAAAAATTAGAAAAAAAAAATTCATTAACCCCTTTGACATCTGACGTACTATCCCGTCCATGTGACCCAGGCCCGTATGACCATGGACGGGATAGTATGTCATGCCCTTTAATGCGATACTGCAATTTAAGTCGCGGTGATCGCATTAAAATTCCGACGCCATCTTACCTTAGGGAAGATGGTTTTGGCATCCCGGGCTCTGATCCCGTCCTCCAGAGAGCTGTTCAATTCTGAACAGCCAATCGCAGCCTTTCTCATGGTTTCAGTCAATCAGATTGGCTAAAAAAAATGAGGTATCAAACTAGGATCGAGTTCCGATGTACTCGATCTCAGGCCGAAGCCTGGCAACGCCAGGCACCAGCGAAAACCCCAGGATTGGCGTGATCGCATCGATCACGCCAAATGCAAGGCACAGCAGCGGTATTACCGCGCTGTGCCCTGCCGGTGACCTGTCTAGGTTCTGAGCGATCCTAGGTAGTTGCCATGATCACCAGGGCCAGCAGGGATTGGTGCGACTGATGTGATCATTCTATCCCACCAATGAAAGGTCGCAGCAGCAGTATGACCGCTCTGTGACCTGTCTCTAACCTGTGTATGACCGCTCTGCAGGGATCCTCATAATAGCTGAGGATACCCTACAGAGAAGTCATACTGCTGGATCTCCTGCTGTGCTGGGCTTTGTGGTGTCACAGCAGCCTGTAACACCACAATCCCTGCTGAAGAAAAAAGAAAGAAGACAGAAGAAAGAAAAAAGAAGAAAGAAGAGAGACTACATCTGTAAGTGTTGATTCCCTGATCCCTGCCCGATCTCTCTTCATCCAAACCGGACTGTGTACCGGGGTACAACAAAAACATCGGGGGCGTTGATCTCTCCGATCAACTCCTCCAACCGTACAGTGCTTTGAGAAAGGCCAAGGTGTGGTACAAAAAGCTGTCTGTGCACATCGTGCAAATGGCAATGCTCAACACATTCCTGCTGTCACGATGTGCACACCACACTGATATTTCATACCTTCAGGTCAAGGAGGTAGTGGTTAAGGCCCTGATAATTGGCACTCCGGAAGGAGCGGGCCCCAGTACTTCCGGAACTGAAGGTGCTCGTATCGTACCAGGTCAGCATTTTCCAGGGGTGATCCTGCCAACTGAAAGAAAAAGGTAAGCCACAAAAAAGGTGCCAAGTGTGTTACAAAAGGGGAATGAAAACCTGGCCTGTGTATGAAGGATTGCTTCAAATTGTACCACACCTCCGTGCACTACTAATTTACAGGAAACAGATTAGTTCCAAAAAGGGGGCACATCTAGATTTGTTCCTTGGGCGTCTAGTTTCCAAAATGATGACACTTTTTTTTTTACTGTTTAGGCACATCAGGGGCTCTGCAAATGGAACATGACGCTCGCAGACCATTCCATCAAAGTCTGCATTCCAAAACATCACTACTTCCCTTTTGAGCCCTGACGTGTGCACAAACAGTAGTTTTCACCCACATGTGGGGTACCAGCATACTCAGGACAAATTGCACAACTTTTGGGGTCCAATTTCTCCGGTTACCCTTGGGAAAATAAAAAATTGGGGAGAAAAGATCATTTTTGTGAAAAAAAAATAAGATTTTTTATTTTTACGGCTCTGTGTTATAAACTTCTGTGAAGCACTTGGGGGTTCCAAGTGTTCACCACACATCTAAATAAGTTCCATAGGGGGTCTAGTCTGCAAAATTGGGTCACTTTTGGGGGGTTTCCACTGTTTTGGCACATCAGGGGCTCGCCAAATGCGACATGGCGTCCAATCTCAATTCCAGCCAATTTTAGTTTGAAAAAGTTAAACAGCGCTCCTTCCCTTCTGAGCCCTGCCGAGCGCCAAAATAGTGGTCCCTCCCCCACATATGGGGTATCAGCGTACTCAGGACAAATTGCACAATAACTTTTGGGGTCAATTTTCTCCTTTTACCCTTGGGAAAATAAAAAGATATTGTTGCTAAAAGATCATTTTTGTGACTAAAAAGTTAAATGTTCATTTTTTCCTTCCATGTTGCTTCTGCTGCTGTGAAACACCTGAAGGGTTAATAAACTTCTTGAATGTGGTTTTGATCAGCTTAAGGGATGCAGTTTTTAGAATGGTGTCACTTTTGGGTATTTTCTGCCATACAGACCCCTCAAAGTGACTTCAAATGTGAGGTGGTCCCTAAAAAAAAATGGTTTTATAAATTTTGTTGTAAAAATGAGAAATCGCTGGTCAAGTTGATTCCAAAATTGTGCTGATGTAAAGTAGACGTGTGAGAAATGTTATTTATTAACAATTTTGGGTGACATATTTCTCGGTTTTAAAAGCATAAAAATTCAAAGTTTGAAAATTGCAAACTTTTCACCAAATATGTTTTTGTTTTTTTTACACAAATAAACGCAAGTTATATAAGAAGAAATTTTACCACTAGCGTGAAGTACAATATGTCCCGAAAAAACATACTCAGAATCGCCAAGATCCGTTAAAGCGTTCCAGAGCTATTACCTCATAAAGGGACAGTGGTCAGAATTGAAAAAATTGGCCCGGTCATTAACGTGCAAACCACCCTTGGGGGTAAAGGGGTGAAAGATGTATGGTTTGACCCTTTTGATTTCCAGTTTCAGACAAACTATTTTAAGGCTTTTTTTGTGGTCAATAATTTTAAACAGACTTGTATATTAAATGCACAATAAGATATAGACCACTCCAGAACCCAAGGTGTATTTTTGTTACTGGCTAGCAAAAACAACTTTTATAGTCATCAAAAGAAAATAGCCTAAAAACGTTGCTACCAGTTCCAAATTCGCCACCTAGCTCCTGGGATACTCCTACCACCAGCCTTTTTACTGACCGTATAGATGGCACAGATGCCACCACTGTACTATGATCGGGGTTAACAGAAAGAAATGTAACTCGTTGCGTTTATTCATTTTAGCAATTTACAAAGAGGAGCAGGGGCTGGTCCAATGTCTACAGAGACCCAAATCCCACCTACTGTTAGAAACTGCTACGGTTTGTGAATTCTCGGCCTTACAAAACGAACATTACAGAAGCCCTGAAGAAGAAAAAAACAACTTCTCAATGATAATTTCTCTCATTGTATAAAACAAGGGGCTCAGTTACAAACTCTTCTAAAGAAACCTGTCTCTGGTTATAGAGGACCACCGCCTCCGCCCACAGTCAACAAGCCTTCTAGTAACAAACCCGAATTACATTAATCCGGATTATAGATTACAGCACTGATGAATGGTGGCGCTCTCTAAGGCTAGTTTCACACTAGCGTTTATGAGCGCAGCGACGGCCTGTGCACCGTCGCCGCTAAGCCCCGCCCCCTGTCGTGCCCCCGCCGGTAGCTCCGCCCACCGGCACATGACGCTGCATGCGCCCTGCGTCCCCTATCTTTATCACAGGGGGCGCAGGCCGTGCGCAGTATGCGTTTGGCGGCGCATGCGTCCTTTTGACGGTGCGCCGACCTGCGCCAAACGCAACCTGCTGCAGTTTGGTTGCGTCGGCGCACCGTCAAAAAGGCGCATGCGCCGCCAAACGCATACTGCGCATGGCCTTCGCCCCCTGTGATAAAGATAGGGGACGCAGGGCGCATGCAGCGTCATGCGCCGGTGGGCGGAGCTACCGGTGGGGCGCGGCAGGGGGCGGGGCTTAGCGGCGGCCGTGCGCAGGCCGTCGCTGCGCTCATAAACGCTAGTGTGAAACTAGCCTAATTGAATAAAATATAATGATTCTTCAAAGCGCTATTCACACTAATAACAAACCATACAACCCCTATCCAGAACATTAACCACAATGTCCCAAAACCTAGTGAGAAGGGCACTTCACACAATCATATAACACAAATCCCATGAATATAACATGGAACAAAGAAGAGATCCCAATAATGCTGAAAAATCATTTTACTCAAACAAATTTTTAAAAACGACAAAAGCATAATGCCATATAGGGGACGCCGTAAACACTCAAAAAATCATCATGAGGAGAAAATATACATGACCCAGACTAAAGCATGTGTGAGCCAATCACATAACAATACATGTCAATTATCCAGATTCCATACTATAAAAGACCAGTCCCCTCACCCCGACGCGCGTTTCGCTGCCTGCTTCTTCGCCGCCTGCTTCTTCGCCGCCCCCGGAAGAAGCAGGCGGCGAAACGCGCATCGGGGTGAGGGGCCGCTGGACTACTCTCCCATAGAGGTAATTATACATCTTTTGCTCTGTACACTGTGGCATTTTTATGATTAGGATTTCTTGCCTTACATGGTGACTGTGTTATTACACACGGCCTTGCAGCATTCATGCCTTTAGTTCACAGAGAGACTTTCCTTACTTTTGGGGAGGGACATCTTTTGAATATAATCATCTATTTTGGACATCACCCATGGTCTTTTATAGTATGGAATCTGGATAATTGACATGTATTGTTATGTGATTGGCTCACACATGCTTTAGTCTGGGTCATGTATATTTTCTCCTCATGATGATTTTTTGAGTGTTTTCGGCGTCCCCTATAAGGCATTATGCTTTTGTCATTTTTAAAAATTTGTTTGAATAAAATGATTTTTCAACATTATTGGGATCTCTTCTTTGTTCCATGTTATATTCATGGGATTTGTGTTATATACCCTATCCAGAACATGCCAACCTTCACCAGCCTGGCGGCTTCGGAGAAACACTTTGAGTGACCCCTTCATGAGAGTAGAAGGGACACTTCATGAGTCCATCATCATTTACACAGCTTCACAAATACCTGCTAGGAAGCGTCAGCTGCACAACTAACCCCAATGCCTCATGTATGGAAGGCGTTAAAGTGGGAGGAATGACTTTTCTGCGCTCAGGCCACATTAAACCATGCACAAAAGTTCCCTAGCACATAAAATGCCAACCATCCCCCCTCGGTATCATTAGGGGCAGCTCGGTGCACTCCCCACTCTCTGCACACTAGGAATACTGAATAGTTTAACTGTTGAGGGCCATTTGTATTCTGACAGCATCATGAGTTGTGTTACAGAGGAGTTATCACTATGTAAGCCCTATTCACTCTCCCTTACATAGGTTTTCGGTAAATTCGGCTCTAGATGCAGTGGCTGCTGCTTCACTATTGATTATAAACAGAGAACCAAAACACACCCTAACATTCTATTACGGCAGCCATTATTTGTACAGCGGGACAGTCTCGGCATATTGGATACAGTATTAGTGATGGATGGGGAAAGTAAAGCTCCTGGGGCCTAAATGTGATACAAATCCTTATAAATCGTACATGGAAGAAGTAGTAGTCAGAGATAGGAGACAAACACATCATAAAGTAGCAAAGCTTAGCATGTCACTTGGGAGCACTCATTATCTGCTTTTACATGGGACTGCAAATAACTAAACTGTGTGATATTAATTCAGGGCTTCCATTGTGGAACGTGAAAGCTCCAGAAGAACAATGCAGCCCAAGAGATGGTGGCCACGAAGCCAGCTCTGCTGAGATCGGAGCCAACGCCATAACGGGGTTGCAGTTTGCTGCTTTGTAGGCACTGGTTGGAAACAACAGTCAAAGTTATTGAAGTATCATCCATATTCTATGTCACCGTGTAGAAACCAAATGACATTTCCGGGTAGAGAAAATGCAGAATTCTGCACCTTCCTCAGATTGTCAGTACTATAATTACAAGCCAACTAATTAATATACCACAGAAGGGGGACTTGTTATATGTTGGTTCTGAAAAACCAGACATAAATGCAAAAAGTGTCATCCTACTAAACCTCACAAGGAAATCTTCTGCAGATCACAGACTACAAGCCCCAGCAAGCTGCCATCATGAGAGCTGCAGCTGTAACATTTCTGGGAGGCAAAGCTTAAAAACCAACATCCCTACACTACAATTTCTGGGATTACATGGCAGATGGCTTACTTTGTAATTTACTAGATTAGTGGTGCCAACCTTTGGCTCCCCGCAGTCTCTGCCAGCCTGGCTAGTCTGGTAACAGCCATGTATTCATGGCATTCCTACCACTGACATGAAGGCCCAAACTCTTAAAGGGGGACATCAAACTCTTAAAAAAATAAATAAAAATAGCTGCAAATGTTCTAAGAGAAAAAAAAAAACCACTATGCCCATGTCAGACTATAAATTACACTTGGGCCACGGTCACACGGTCAGTATTTGGTCAGAATTTTACCTCAGTATCTATAAGCCAAAACCAGGAGAGGAACAGTCAGAGGATAAGTAGAATAGAAACCCGTCACCGTTCCTGTATTTATCACCTACTCCTGGTTTTGGCTTACAATAACTGAGGTAAAATACTGACCGTGTGATCGTGGCCTAAAAGGGAATCTGTCGGTGGATTAATGCCTCGGAACCACGGGCAGCACAGATCAGAGATTGGCTCCATTACTGCAGCTGTGTATGTGTTACCCTGAAGTGCTGCGGAGCCTCACAGACATTATGGGGACTATGGCCGATGTGAGTAGGACTAGCCCCTGGCGGCCTCCCTATACGTCACTCCTCTACAGATAGGTCTCTTGCTTAAACAGCATCAGCCATATGGCATGATACCCTTAAGCAAGTGACTATGACCGTGCACAAAGCAGCCCAGTGCCGTACTACTGGCATTGCAGTTCAGCAACAGGAGCCATGATGCCAGTAGTATAGCATATGACTGCTGCAATAGCGGATTGGCTTCAGCATTCACGTGCCAGTACCTGGAGCCCCACAGAAGCTTCTGCGCTGGACTGCTGGAGGAAAGAAGAGGGGAGTAGTATTTATTTTTTTGTTTTATAACGAGAGTAAATGACAACATTCAATATTCCCTTTAAACTGGATAACGCCCCATTGCCCGAGAGTCACCAGGTGATCGTAGTGTTTGGTGCGGTCACTGTAAGGCCTAACATGGCATGTATTGCATTACTAGTCACTGTAGGGATGGCTCAGGTATTGAATGTGTCTTTTTTGACACTAATAAGGTAACTCCTTCCCGCCAGCCCCATAAAACCGATTTCCAATCCCCTCCTCAGCACAGGAGCCGTCTGCCATGAGAGGTACCGCTGACCTCCGACTGCACCGCTGCCCTACATTTTAAATGTTCCGAAAAGATTTCTGGATGAAACTTTTCAAGTTGTGGCTTGGAAGAATTTTCCAGGGAGACTTTGAAGTGCGCAGAGACAAAACTGAATCCTGAGCCTGATATTGCTAATAAAACTTTTATAGCGCACTTGGACACAGCCTATGGAATTTTCTTCCTCTTTTTGTTGCAGGCTCTGGATACATATTACAGTCTGGGATCACTCACAGGCAAATCTGTGTAACCATTTGTCTACAGCAGCTGTTGGGGGCAGTGGCTCCCAGGATTTAGACAAGACTTTTGGCAGGGAGTGGGTTAATCGCACTGTCAACAATATTATCCTTACACTTCCCTGGACTCAGACAGATCTAAAGCAAATAAAGGAATTTTCTGCACAGAGCAATACCAGATGCCCCTGAATGAGACTTGCTAGGCAAGACAGAAAAGACACAGGAACCATGTTGGCGCTTACAATACTTTGACAGTAATGATGGCTTTTGTTGCCATGTCATAGTATAAGGCACAAATACAACCAAGTATTAATATAGCATCTCATCAAAATAAATGCAGTGCACATTAAAGGGTTAATCAAAGACATCCAACATGTGTGATAAAGACTCTGCTGTACACGATCAGCCCCAGCACACACAGGGTCTATATATAGCGAGGGCACAGTGACACAGGGGGAGAGGGGTTTGGGAAGGGGACACACCTCAGATCTTTGGAGCTGCAGGAAGTTGCTGAGATAGCTGGAGTGGATGGAGGAGTTCAGGTCAGAGGGGCTCTTGGAGTAGCTGTTCAGATCATGGTGGGAGGCAGGACTGGACTCTGGTCTGAAGGCATCAAAGGCGCTGGGCTGGTGGGTGTCCTGCAGGGATAGGTAGACCCAATTGAGGAGCTGGGCAGGCTGGTAAACTGAAGCAGTGGCGTCTATGGCTGACAGCAGGCTCATCTTGTCCCCCAGATACCCTGCAGCCTCCAGCCCCCTCCTGTGCTTCTCTTTGCTCTCTCGTCTCCCTCTTCCTCCTCTTCTTTCCTTCTTCCTGCCCCCCTATCTTTCCTTCCTATAGGGATTGGGCAGAGGGCTCAGTGAGGGCATTGCTGCAAACTTCTGGCCGCTGCTGCTGCTGCTGCTAAACTTTATTCTCTGCAATCCGCTATGTGACTCGGGCCCCGCCCATACCGGGCTCCGATTGGCCAATGTCGCTCGCTCATCTGCATGGACAGCAGCGACTGCTGGATCTTCCCTGGGCTCAGCCCTCTGCTTCAGGCACGCGCTGGTACACTGCTCACTGAGCAGCCGGCGGGAGCTGCAGCACTCTCCAGTGTCCGCAAGGCGGGAGCTGCACCCATCTCTGTCAGGAGCTGCACTCATCTCTGTCAGGAGCTGCACTCTCCAGTGTCCGCAAGGCGGGAGCTGCACCCATCTCTGTCAGGAGCTGCACTCATCTCTGTCAGGAGCTGCACTCTCCAGTGTCCGCAAGGCGGGAGCTGCACCCATCTCTGTCAGGAGCTGCACTCATCTCTGTCAGGAGCTGCACTCTCCAGTGTCCGCAAGGCGGGAGCTGCACCCATCTCTGTCAGGAGCTGCACTCATCTCTGTCAGGAGCTGCACTCTCCAGTGTCCGCAAGGCGGGAGCTGCACCCATCTCTGTCAGGAGCTGCACTCTCCAGTGTCCGCAAGGCGGGAGCTGCACCCATCTCTGTCAGGAGCTGCACTCATCTCTGTCAGGAGCTGCACTCTCCAGTGTCCGCAAGGCGGGAGCTGCACCCATCTCTGTCAGGAGCTGCACTCATCTCTGTCAGGAGCTGCACTCTCCAGTGTCCGCAAGGCGGGAGCTGCACCCATCTCTGTCAGGAGCTGCACTCTCCAGTGTCCGCAAGGCGGGAGCTGCACCCATCTCTGTCAGGAGCTGCACTCATCTCTGTCAGGAGCTGCACTCTCCAGTGTCCGCAAGGCGGGAGCTGCACCCATCTCTGTCAGGAGCTGCACTCATCTCTGTCAGGAGCTGCACTCATCTCTGTCAGGAGCTGCACTCATCTCTGTCAGGAGCTGCACTCTCCAGTGTCCGCAAGGCGGGAGCTGCACCCATCTCTGTCAGGAGCTGCACTCTCCAGTGTCCGCAAGGCGGGAGCTGCACCCATCTCTGTCAGGAGCTGCACTCATCTCTGTCAGGAGCTGCACTCTCCAGTGTCCGCAAGGCGGGAGCTGCACCCATCTCTGTCAGGAGCTGCACTCATCTCTGTCAGGAGCTGCACTCTCCAGTGTCCGCAAGGCGGGAGCTGCTCCCATCTCTGTCAGGAGCTGCACTCATCTCTGTCAGGAGCTGCACTCATCTCTGTCAGGAGCAGCACTCTCCAGTGTCCGCAAGGCGGGAGCTGCACCCATCTCTGTCAGGAGCTGCACTCATCTCTGTCAGGAGCTGCACTCTCCAGTGTCCGCAAGGCGGGAGCTGCTCCCATCTCTGTCAGGAGCTGCACTCATCTCTGTCAGGAGCTGCACTCATCTCTGTCAGGAGCTGCACTCTCCAGTGTCCGCAAGGCGGGAGCTGCACCCATCTCTGTCAGGAGCTGCACTCATCTCTGTCAGGAGCTGCACTCTCCAGTGTCCGCAAGGCGGGAGCTGCACCCATCTCTGTCAGGAGCTGCACTCTCCAGTGTCCGCAAGGCGGGAGCTGCACCCATCTCTGTCAGGAGCTGCACTCATCTCTGTCAGGAGCTGCACTCTCCAGTGTCCGCAAGGCGGGAGCTGCACCCATCTCTGTCAGGAGCTGCACTCATCTCTGTCAGGAGCTGCACTCTCCAGTGTTCGCAAGGCGGGAGCTGCACCCATCTCTGTCAGGAGCTGCACCCATCTCTGTCAGGAGCTGCACTCATCTCTGTCAGGAGCTGCACTCATCTCTGTCAGGAGCTGCACTCTCCAGTGTCCGCAAGGCGGGAGCTGCTCCCATCTCTGTCAGGAGCTGCACTCTCCAGTGTCCGCAAGGCGGGAGCTGCTCCCATCTCTGTCAGGAGCTGCACTCATCTCTGTCAGGAGCTGCACTCTCCAGTGTCCGCAAGGCGGGAGCTGCTCCCATCTCTGTCAGGAGCTGCACTCATCTCTGTCAGGAGCTGCACTCTCCAGTGTCCGCAAGGCGGGAGCTGCACCCATCTCTGTCAGGAGCTGCACTCTCCAGTGTCCGCAAGGCGGGAGCTGCTCCCATCTCTGTCAGGAGCTGCACTCTTCAGTGTCCGCAAGGCGGGAGCTGCTCCCATCTCTGTCAGGAGCTGCACTCATCTCTGTCAGGAGCTGCACTCTCCAGTGTCCGCAAGGCGGGAGCTGCACCCATCTCTGTCAGGAGCTGCACTCTCCAGTGTCCGCAAGGCGGGAGCTGCACCCATCTCTGTCAGGAGCTGCACTCTCCAGTGTCCGCAAGGCGGGAGCTGCACCCATCTCTGTCAGGAGCTGCACCCATCTCTGTCAGGAGCTGCACTCATCTCTGTCAGGAGCTGCACTCATCTCTGTCAGGAGCTGCACTCTCCAGTGTCCGCAAGGCGGGAGCTGCACTCATCTCTGTCAGGAGCTGCACTCATCTCTGTCAGGAGCTGCACTCTCCAGTGTCCGCAAGGCGGGAGCTGCACTCATCTCTGTCAGGAGCTGCACTCTCCAGTGTCCGCAAGGCGGGAGCTGCACCCATCTCTGTCAGGAGCTGCACTCATCTCTGTCAGGAGCTGCACTCATCTCTGTCAGGAGCTGCACTCATCTCTGTCAGGAGCTGCACTCTCCAGTGTCCGCAAGTCAGAAGCTGCACTCTCCTATGTCCGCAAGTCAGGAGCTGCACTCATCTATGTCAGGAGCTGCACTCTCATATGTCCGCAAGTCAGGAGCTGCACTCATATCTGTCAGGAGCTGCACTCTCCTATGTCCGTAAGTCAGAAGCTGCACTCTCCTATGTCCGCAAGTCAGGAGCTGCACTCATCTATGTCAGGAGCTGCACTCTCATATGTCCGCAAGTCAGGAGCTGCACTCATATCTGTCAGGAGCTGCACTCTCCTATGTCCGTAAGTCAGAAGCTGCACTCTCCTATGTCCGCAAGTCAGGAGCTGCACTCATCTATGTCAGGAGCTGCACTCTCATATGTCCGCAAGTCAGGAGCTGCACTCATATCTGTCAGGAGCTGCACTCTCCTATGTCCGTAAGTCAGGAGCTGCACTCTCCTCTGTGGGACTGGTCAGGAGCTGCACTCTCCTCTGTGGGACTGGTCAGGAGCGCCATCACTTTCATATGTCAGAGGCTGCCCTAACATGTCAATATGTCAGGACCTGCACACTTTTTGCCATGGTTTATTCACACTGCGGGGCTGGGAATCTCGGGCGCAGATTACTGCACATGACCAAGATTCCTGCCCCGCAGTGTGAATAAACCATAAGTGACTGCAGGGCCGGATCTCTGGCCGCCGACGTCATGACAGAGGACAGGCGCCATGATTTGAAAATAAAGATTTGGAGGCGGAGACACAATGCAGGAATACATGATGATGGATGTGAGGCGTCTGTCAGATGGGGAAACACCTGCCCCCCTGACAAATATCAGGTATGTCTGACCAATTTTAAAAACGATTATTTCTGCGGTGCAAGGTACCCTAAATAAAAGAGCCACCTTGACAAATATGCAGCATTAGTGCTGCACAAGGTGGCTCTTTTACTTAAAAACACCTGCGGGGGTGCCAGGTTCCATTTAAGTAAACATATAGGTTGTATGAGCACGGGACTATGGGATGGAGGATAATCATTATAATTTGTTATAACTAACCACCGCTAGTTACTATGCCCGGGCAATGCCGGGCTCTTCAGGTAATATATTTATAAACAGCATAGAATGATTTGAATTACAATGCAAAGAAGCAGTGTTATCACTCACCAGTCTGCAAATGTTGGCTGTAATCCTGCTGTATGGAGGCAGAATGGGGTTTTAGGCCTGTAGTATAATGATCTCCGGCTTTAACTTATCAGCTTCCGCATATATATATATATATATATATATATATATAGTAAGAGTCTTCACCATAGTGTATAGCATCAAGAACACAATCTGTCAAAGGACACTGTCTGCAGTGTTGGAGGAGGACACGATGATGGATCTGAAGCATTCCCTGAAGTGCCTCCATGGTTCCGTCATAATCGCCTCCTGAAATTACCTCATTTCCGGTCAGCTTCCAGCACGTCACTTCCGGTGGAACGTCACGTGCGAATTTTGCTCCTCGGGGCTCCGCCGTGTTCTCCTGCGTCCACGGGAAAAGTAAGCTCCCAGCCGGGGCAGTGAGGCAGACTCTCTCTCAAAATCGGGACTGTCCCGTTGGGAGGTATGACTGCTCCCAACCATACACCTTGTACACGTATCGCTCCACACACCACATACACACACGGTTCCGCTTTTTATGCCTCGTACACACACGGCTCCGCTCTGTACACCTCACACACAAACGCCTCAACTCAGTACACACATGGCTCCACTCCGTCAAACTCGTACACATGCGGCTCTGCTACGTACACCTTGTACACACGTGGCCACGCTCCGTAAGCCTTGTACACACATAGCTCCGCTCCGTAAACTTTGTACACTTGCGGCTTTGCTCCATACACCTTGTACACACGCAGTTCCACTCCGTACACCTCGCACACACGCGGCTCCACTCTGTACACACACGGCTCCGCTCCGTACACCTTGTTCACACACAGCTCCACTCCGTACACATGCGGCTCTGCTCTGTACACCTCGTACACGTGCGGCTCTGCTCCGTACACCTCATACACGTGCGGCTCTGCTCCGTACACCTCATACACGTGCGGCTCTGCTCCGTACACCTTGTACACGTGCGGCTCCACTCCGTACACCTTGTACACGTGCGGCTCCACTCCGTACACCTTGTACACGTGCGGCTCTGCTCCTACACCTCGTACACGTGCGGCTCCACTCCGTACACCTTGTACACGTGCGGCTCTGCTCCTACACCTCGTACACGTGCGGCTCCGCTCCATGCACCTCATACACACACGGCTCCGCTTCGTCCACCTCACACACACACGGCTCCGCTCCGTACACCTCACACACGCTCCGTACACCTCGCACACGTGCGGCTCCGCTCCGTACACACACGGCTCCGCTCCGTACACACACGGCTCAGCTCTGTACACGTCGTACACGTGCGGCTCCACTCCGTGCACCTCGTACACGTGCGGCTCCGCTCCATGCACCTCGTACACACACACACGGCTCCGCTCCGTCCACCTCACACACACACGGCTCCGCTCCGTACACCTCACACACACGTCTCCGCTCCATACACCTCACACACACGTCTCCACTCCGTACACCTTGTACACAGACGGCTCAGCTCCGTACACTTCGTACACACACGGCTCCGCTCTGTACACCTCGCACACACACACAGCTCCGCTCCTTACACCTCGCACACACACGTCTCCGCTCCGTACACCGTGTACACACACACAGCTCTGCTACATCCACCCTGTAAACTCCCCTGACCCCACACATAAACTTACTTCCCCTCATCCTGCACGATGACAGCCAGCACAGCAGAGTCCTGCGTAAAACAAGGGCTAGGGCTGTGCACAGGACCTGTGACGAGGTCACAGGAGGGGAGGAGTCAGGGGTCACATGATCAGGGGGCCCTGACTCCTTCCCTCCTGTGACTTCATCAGTTACAACAAGCCTCTTGCACGACCGCAGCACCACGTGCAGAAGTTAAATTGTAGGTGCTGCGGGTAGAAGAGCGCATAATGCCGTGGCCCCCTGCTGCCTGCCGCTTGAGCAGCTGGCTCAACTTAAATCATTATAGCTGCACCCCTGCATGCGGTGCTGGAGGCAGGAGGGGCCCACTCTCCCCCGGGGCCCCTGTTCAATGCACGGGCGGTAGGTCCGCCCCTGCTAAACATGAAAGGGAAACACTGAGGCTGGGACAGGGAGTGGGGAACGAACAGACGCGGGCAAAGTCAGCAACAGCAGCAGGACAAATCAGGGTACTACCAGAGTCAGATACTCACGCCATAGGCAGAAAATATAACTGACATGGCCTGCAGGACGCAGCAGGAAGAAATAGCAAACCTGAATCCAAAATGAGGCCAGGCAAAGTTAACTCTTGACATGATCAGCCCGGGAAAAGGGCAGACAGGACTCAAAACACGGACTGGATCATGAAAGTACCCTCTCAAGGGGGGCCACCGGATCCCCAGGTTTTCCAGGATAACGTGGATGAAACGCCCGAACCAGATGATCGAAATGGACGGAACGCGCCAGAACCCAAAGATAGATCCGCAGGACCGTAACCCTTCCAATGGACCAAGTACTGAAACGAACTGCGAACCCTCCAAGAATCGACAATCCGTTCAACTTAATACTCAGTCTGACCATCCACCGAGACAGGAGGCTGAGGAAGAGGAGACCCAGCAGAGGAAGGTACACATGGCTTAAGAAGGAATTTATCGAATACATTGGGGATCCAAAGCGACGAAGGTAAGCGTAAACGGAAGGCAACTGGGTTGACAACCTCAATGATCTTGTAAGGACCAATAAACTTAGGACCCAGCTTAACGTTAGGAACTTTCAGACGTATGGTCTTGGTAGACAACCAGACCTTCTCTCCCACCAGCAAATTAGGTCCCACAGATCGTCGCTTATCAGCATACTGTTTTTGTTTGCCCTGAGCCACCCCAATGTTCTTCTGTATCTCCCTCCACACCTCCTCCGACCGTTGAAAACCGAATCAGCCCCTGGACACCCCAAATTCAGCCTGGAAAATTCACCAAAATGGGGGTGAAAACCGTAATTACAGAAAAACGGAGAAGTACCAGTGGACTGATTAACCAGATTATTGATTTCGAATTCAGCCACCGGCAGTGAGGAGCACCAATCACCTTGCCGAGATGTGGCAAGTCACTGCAAAATTTGTTCAAGTTACTGGTTGGTTCTCTCCGTCTGCCGTTGATTTCAGGATGGTAAGCCGAGGAGAAGGTCAAATCAATACCCAGTCTCTTACAGAAAGCCTCCAGAACTTGGACACAAATTGTACCCCTCTATCAGACACCAAATTCAAAGGCACACCATGCAACTGCACAACATGCTTTATAAATAACTTGGATAAAGTTTCTGCATTAGGCAGTCCTGCCAACAGTACAAAATGCGCCTGTTTACTAAATCTGTCAACTACCACCCAAACCACAGTCTTACCATTGGAAGGAGGGAGATCAGTGATGAAATCCATGGACAAATGAGTCCAAGGTCTATCCGGAATTGGCAATGGCACCAATTCCCCAGCCGGCCGGTTACGTGAGCTTTTAGCAAGGGCACATGTATCACAAACATGGCGATATCAGAAGACATGGAGGACCACCAAAACAGTCTAGCAATAGCTCTCCGGTTAGCCGAGACTCCTGGATGCAAACTGAGAGCAGAGTCATGAAACTCCCAGAGGACCCTAACCTGATACTGAACCTGGACGAAGAGCTTATTTTCCGGCAATGACGGAGGAGCAAGAGACTGAACCTCACGAATCTCCTGCTCCAACTCAGAGGACACCCCAGCAACGACCACCCCGTGCTGAAGAATAAGGGAGGGAGGTGACACCGGATCCAAACTGCGACACAAAGCATCAACCTTGACATTATTGGAACCAGGCCGAAAGGTGATGAAAAAAAGCGATCACCTCACCTGCCTAGGAGTTAAGCGTTTAGCTGACTCAATGTAGGACAGGTTCTTGTGGTCCATAATCACCGTAATCCGATGAACAGCCCCCTCCAAAAAATGCCTCCATTGTTCAAAAGCCAGTTTTATGGCTAATAACTCCCGATTCCCGACATCATAATTTCTCTCAGCAGGAGAAAATTTCTTGGAGAAAAATGCACAAGGTCTCAAGTTAGTCAAAGTGGGGGGTCCCTGAGACAACACTGCCCCCACTCCCACCATTGATGGATCTACCTCAACCATGAATGGTTCAGAAGGATCGTGCTGGACCAACACAGGAGCAGACTTAAGCCATGTGCACACGATACATTTTTCCTGCAGATCCGCAGCGGATTTTACTGCGCAGAAACGCTGCGGATCTGCAAAGTGATTTACAGTACAATGTAAATCAATTTTAAAAAAAACGCTGTGCAGGCGCTGCAGTTTTTTCCACGCCGTTTTTGTGCGGTACAAAAAATGCAGCATGTCACTTCTTTTGTGCGGTTTTCCACCTGCTCCATTCTCCAGATCCGCAGATAAGGGTAGGGGGAAAAAATAATAAAATACTGATAGGGGTTTGTTATAAGTTTCGAAAAATAATGGAAGCAACAGAGAATATCCTCATAAAGCAAATAGATGAAGCTGCGACTCAAAAAGAGGTCATTATTATGGGGGACTTCAACTACCCTGAATTACATTGGGGAATCGAAACCTGCAGTTCCAGCAAAGGTAATAGGTTTTTGACAACTATGAGAGACAATTACCTTTCACAACTGGTTCAGGACCCAACAAGAGGGGGACACTGCTAGACCTAATATTAACCAACAGGCCAGACCGCATATCAAATATAAGGGTTATGGGTCACTGGGTAATAGTGATCACAAATTAATAAGTTTTCATGTATCCTTTAATAAGATGTGTAGTAGAGGGGTTACAAGGACACTAAACTTCAGGAAGGCAAATTTCCAACGGATGAGAGATGATCTTGGTGCAATTAACTGGGACGATATCCTGAGACATAAAAATACACAAAGAAAATGGGAGACGTTTATTAGCATCCTGAATAGGGCCTGTGCACAGTATATATCGTATGGGAATAGACATGCTAGAAGTAGGAGAAAGCCATTATGGCTAAATAGAGCTGTAAGGGGAGCAATAAGTGACAAAAATAAAGCATTTAGAGAATTAAAGCAAGTAGGTAGTGATGAGGCATTAAATAAATACAGAAAATTAAATAAATTATGTAAAAAGCAAATCAAGACAACAAAGATTGAGACAGAGAGACTCATTGCCAGAGAAAGTAAAAATAATCCCAAAATATTCTTTAACTACATAAATAGTAAGAAATTAAAAAATGATAGTGTTGGTCCCCTTAAGAATAGTCTGGGTGAAATGGTGGACGAGGATGAGGAAAAAGCCAATATGCTAAATGACTTTTTCCAACAGTATTTAGACAAGAAAATCCCATGACGGATAACATGATCAGTGATAAAAATTCTCCAGTAAATGTCACCTGCTTTACCCAGCACGAAGTACGGCGGCATCTAAAAATCACTAAAATTGACAAATTCACCTGGCCCGGATGGGATACACCCCCGAGTACAGCAGGAATTAAGTACAGTCAGAGATAGACCATTATTTTTAATCTTTAAAGATTCCATAATAACAGGGTCTGTACCACAGGGAAGGAATTTTTTTCCCCAATGTGAAGCTTACTGTTTGACACGTTTTTTTTTTGCCTTCCTCTGGATCAACATAATAGGGCAAGTTAGGATAGGATATGGGTTGAACTAGATGGACTTAAAGTCTTCCTTCAACCTTAATAATTATATTTTACTATGTTTTTTACACTTGTATTCCAGCCTCTTTCCAACAAGAACTTTAAGCGATAAGTCACCTCTTTCGTACACCTTTTTACCCAAATTTTGTGTATTTGTGCAAATACTGTTGCTTCCTCAGTGTTCCTGTGATACTTCGTTTTTATCTTATCACCCTGTGCGGAGTACATCTTGTATGCCTATATAACCAGTATAAGTAAATTCTGCTAACCCCTTCTCTGCCTCCGGCTCTTCACTGCATCCCACGAACCTCACTCTAGCACCTTAACAAGGGTGCTGCCATCACCATGTATGGTGATCAAGAAAAGGACATCCCTCTTGCCCTTGTAGTTGACCACCAGCCTATTGTTGCTACATTGGGCTCTGCTCTTGCCCTTCCTGAGCAGCTGTCCAATTAGCGTCTTGGGGAGGCCTTTCTAATTTTTGCAAACAGTACCGCAGGCTGCAGTGCCTCACACAGAGAGGGACTTGAATAATGGGACATTGGTATAGTTATCGACGTAGAAGTGATAACCTTGATCCAGCAGGGAATGCACCAAATCCCACACAATTTTCTCACTCACTCCCAGGACAGGGGGGCATTCAGTGGTTTGAATCCGAGTGTCCTTCGGTTCATAAACTCTAAACCTGTGAGTGTACCCTGGGGTACTCTTGCACAGCCTCTGGAGCTTAATTCCGTACCTGGCCCTCTTACTGGGCAGGTACTGTCGGAACTTAAGCCTCCCCTGGAAATGGATTAGGGAGTCAACCATGCAGATGTCCCTTTGGGGCATGTTAAACTCAGCAAACTTGTTGCTGAAGTGATCAATGACTGACTGAACTTTGAAAAGTCGGTCAAAGATGGGGTCATCTTAGTGAGGACACAGTGCATTATTACTGTAGTGCAAAAATTTGTGGATGGCCTCAAAACATTTACTGGTCATAGCTATGCAGAGCAGTGGAGTGTTATATAAAATATCAACACTCCAATATTGCCGAAGTTCTGGCTTCTTCACTAACCTCACGTGAAGTACTAGGCCTCAAAACGTCATCATTTCTACTGCGTCTACAGGTCCAGTTAGAAAATGATGATGGGCAGTTTTGTGACAAAAATTGCTAGGTGTACAAATTTGTCTCGGCCTCCATGAGGTTTACAAAATCCTCAGAGAAAAAGACTTTGAATATTGGTGTCAAATTGGATTCCTGATTGCAGCACAAACTCAGGAATCTGTGGACCATAGTTTTCAGGGGGGGTGAGGTCCATACGGAGTCAGTAACGATGGGTGCTGGTTCATTTTCTGTCCTGGGCTGTCAAATTGGTGGTTCGGTATCACTTGAGGAAGAGGATGAGTCTGAAAAATGAAGGAAAGTGGGATATTCTTCCTCACTGCTACTATCGGAATCAAGGAAAGTGTATGCCTACTTCGCTGAATACCGGGTTTGGAACGAGTGAGACGACATTTTTTCACATATGTGGTGGTGGATTATTTTTTATGCGCTGACTCTAACCCTAGTCAGTTCAGTAAAAAATACTGTCCCTTATCTAACTGAATTAAAAAAAAAAAAAAAACTTACACCTGGAGGTTGATACCTCAATGGCTGTAGGATGGATGCACGGATGATTTTTTTCCTGCTCTGACACTAACTCAATTCAGTAAAAAATACTGCAGTAGACTGCAATTACTATGGTATATTTTTACTGTCCCTAATCTAAATTATTTAAAAAAAAAAAAACCCTAACAACCAGAGGTTGATCGCTGATGTGTGTCAGTTATCAGCGCTCGACAGCTGTAGGACGCACGGTTAATTAATTTTTTCCACGCTGACACTAACCCTAGCTCAATTCAGTACAAAATGCTGTATTAGACGATGATTACTACAGTATATTTTCACTGTCCCTATTCTAGTCCTATCAACTAATCTAAATTACTTTTTTTATGCTTTACTATTTCAATTCAATAAAAAATACTGTAGTAGCCAACGATTACTGTAGTACATTTTTACTGTCCCTAATCTAATTCTATCAACTAATCTAAATGATTTTTTACTCCATTCTTTTTTTGCCCCAAAAAAACAACAACCGGTGGCTGGGTCAGTGATGTTCGTCGCACACCAGGGCTAGACGGCTGTGGGACAGGAAAAAACAGTCCTGGACAAAAACCAGCAAAAGTGCTAAGCAGTGGTGTACGTCAGATCAGCGGCTCAGCGGCTGTAGAACACATTCATGGAGTGGTGCAAAGGGGATAAGAAAAATGGAAAGGGACTAAAAAAGTCATGGAAAACAGCGAGCATGGATATTAATCATGATTTGCGTCATTGATCAACGCTCGGCGGCTGCAGGACGCACAAAAAAGAAAAAAGTGCCAAAAATCGAGTAATCAAGTACTGATCAGCGCTTTGTGGCAGAAGGAGGGATATGGAGGGGGAAAAGGTAGCAAAAAGGGGAGAAAGGGTGCAGAAGAGGTTTGGGTGGCCGATTGGGGTGGATTAGGAAAGATCAGGCAAGGGTCAGGGAGTGATCAGGAACTCTCCTTTCTTCAGAGGCAGCAGATGCATGAACAACAGTGATGCACTTCAAAAAATCTGTGGCACCACAAGACCGAGCAAAGCGCAACAGATCAGCACTGTGACTGCTCTGTAACGTCTTGAAGCTGAAATTAGGAAGTTCAAAGCGGTCACTATGGAGTCAGATTGCGTCTGTGCACTATGATTGCTGTGATCAACATCGTCGAACGCACCAATCAGAGCTGGCACTGATGACTCCGGGTTACTTGGTTCTAGCTTACGATCGGTGCTCTTACAGCACTGATCCTTGCCTGGACATCAATGTTTCAGGCAATCTGAAACACTGAAAATGCTGTGATTGACTTTTCAGAATTCCAAAGCCAATCACAGCAATCATAGTTGCAGGGGGCAGTGACACCCCCCAGGACGCCACCGCCATGTGCCCTGCTTCAAGATGGCTCTGACACATGGAAGATATCACCTTCACAGCATTTTAGCTATGACATACCCGGAAACTATCTGCAGAACATGACGTACTGGGTAAGTCTAAGATTGGTAAGCGGTTATGCACCGCAAATATGGACACACACACCTATTGTGTTCGATGATGGGTGCATATATTCCCAGGTGCTGTTCCCAGGCACGTTGTTCAGCGTGACCAGGCAATCATGATGGGAGTTGTATTCAGCACCCGCTGTGTACATCATGTGTAAAGATATGAATGAACTTAAAAAAATTGTTGTGGGCTCCGCGTAATTTTGATAACCAGCAGAGGGAAAGCCCACTGGTGGGGGCTGATGTTACTAATCTGGGAAAGGGGACAATATCCCTAAAGATTCCAAGACTATTAATAACAGCTCACAGCTGTTTATTTAGCCTTTACAGGTTAGTTTATGGGGGACCCCAGAAAAAAAATTACGTAAAGTCCCACTATAAATTCTAACCAGCAAAGGCTAAACAGACAGCTGTAGGTTTATATTAATAGCCTGGGAAGGGGCCAGGTATATTGCCCCACAGGCTACCAACATCAGCCCTTAGCAGCTCCAGAAATGGCGCATCCATAATATGCGCCAAATCTGGTGCTTAGCCTCGTTCTTTCCACTTGCCCTGGTGCAGTGGCCAGTGGGGTAATATGGTTGGGGGGGATGTCAGCTTTGTATTGTTGTAAAAGATACTAAGAAAGTCTGTGGCGTCACACATCTAAGTGGACTTTCTTAGTGCTTAGCACTACTCATTCTCCCACCATTCTTTATTCTTTTCTGGATATTCCACATTCAATAAAATATTCCTGTTTGAATGCATCATGTGAGTGCCAAGTATCTTTTGTGAGTTTACTAAAGGATTGGGATCCTACTTGTGCACCTTCACATCCAGAAGTGCTTTGTTTTTCTTCACATAGACATCAAGCCCAGGGGTTAGTAATAGAGAAGCTCTCATTACTAACCACATAGTCATGCTGTACAAAATACACAGCAAGAATAAAGTCCTTTAATTGAAATAAACACACCACATCCTTATTTTCCCATTTATTACTGTAACAATGAAAATAATAAAAAAACATATTCCTCTTCTGTCCGATGATAATCCATTTGTCCCACACCATAATCCATCTCTGCTACATCTGGATTACATGGCTGAGCAGGACATGATGCGGTTGCTCAGTCATGAATCTAGGAGTCACTGAGCTGAGCTTGGTACACAGCTTCAATGACAAGCGGTAACGTCATAGATGTTACCACTGGTCACTGCCAGTTGTTCTCACACTTAGTTCACTGTGAGCCACCTGATGAACTATGGTTACCTTCATTACATCACTGCTAGCACCATGAGAAAATGAACTCACAATGGGGAACTGCAACTTTAGTGACTGGCTGTAACCACAATTACGTCACCGTATATCACTGAAGCTGTGCTCTGACCCTCAGCTCAGTGTCTCCTGGATGTCAGACTGAACAGCTGCATCATGCCACTGCAAATCCTGTCATCCAGATGAAGCAGAGATGGATTACAGCATGGGGCAAATGGATTATCGTCAGACAGGTGAGTAATATGGTGTTTTTTATTTTTAATTTATACTGTAATAAATGGGAAAAAGAGGGTCGGGGAGTATTTATTTCAAATAAAGGATTTTATTCTTGCTGTGTGTTTATTTCAAAACTTACTATGGGGTTAGTAATGAGAGCGTCTTATAGATGCCTCTTCATTACTAACACCTGGGCTTGATATCAGCTGACATTACAAGGCTGACATCAATCCCAACCCTATTACCCAACTTGCCACCACCACAGGGTAAGTGGGAAGACTGAGGCTAAGCGCCATAATTGGGGCATTTTATGGATACACCATTTTTGGGATGTCTGAGAGGTGATGTTTTAGTCTGGGATTGGCCAATATCTATGCCCACTTTCCAGGCTATTAATGTCAGCCCACAGCTGTCTGTTTAGCCTTTGCTGGTATTTGATTATATGGACCCCACATCAATTTTTTTTGGGGGGTCTTACTTATAATAACCTGTAAAGGCTAAACAAACAGCTGTGTGTTGATATTAATAGCCTGGGAACATTTATGGCTATTGGCCCTTTATCCAGAATATTAACATCAGTCACCAGCGGTCGGCTTTCCCTCTGCTGGTTCAACAAATTTTGCAGGAGCCCATGCCATTTTTTCTACACTATTTATTTTATACACGATGTACACAGCTGGTGCTGAATACAACTCCCATCATTGCTGCCTGGTTGCGCTGATCTAAGGGAGACCAAGTGACAATGACGAGAACTGTCTTCAGCACCTGGCGCCTCGGAACAGCTAACTATACTGCTTTTCCCAAGTTCCGGCACGTGTCTCACGGGCACACGAACAGCACATGGATGTGACACACGGACACGGACAACCAAAATGTCAGGATATTATGGCTGCTTTGACACATCCTTCAAGTCTTTCATTTTGCGATGTAAACATGTAACCTAGCATATCTTGTTTTAGTGCTTTTACTATCTGGGACTCAGTTTCAAAATTATAAACCATGGGTAATGTGTTAAAATGAATGACAGTAATAAGTTTTTTTTTTGGTCTAGCTTTATAAGCAGAATACAAATCTAGCAACTAAACACTCATAGACAGGAATGGAGTTGTTGCACCAAACATATTCCAACACCATCTGATTCCCATGGAGGGCAGAGGAGTGGAGTTCAGCCCTGTCACAAATGCTCATAACTTTCACTTTTAAATTAAGGTGCAAAACAAAAGCATGCCAAGTAAGAGTTAACTTTGTGGCTGAATTTCTCACTTTTGCCATGTACAGCAATGAAGGCTTTTTTGAGCTAAAGATATTTCAAAAAAAGTTTTGTGATGTAATTTCTTGGTTCAACACTACCTTATTCATGTTGATGCAGTGGCATCATGGTAATAGGATTTGGGCTTGGTGTCAGCAGCTGTCATTGACACCTACTCCAAGATTTACTAATAAAAAGGTGTCAGCCCAACACCCTCATTATTAAGCCGATAAGTAAACACAAACACACACACACATTGTCACCAGTCTATGTAGGAGCGTTAACTGGACGAATGTACATAGGCTGTAACCAAATAGCAACTGCTAATTTTAAAGAAAAAAAAAAAGAAAAAAATATGAAAAAAAAATTGTGTGGGCTCCCGCATAAATTTCATAACCAACAGAGGGAAAGCCAACAGCTGAGGGCTGATGTTAATATTCTGGGAAGGAGCCTATAGCCATAAAGGTTCCCACACTATTAATATCAGCTTACAGCTGTTTGCTAGTTTACAGGGAGACCCCAGAAAAAATTGACATAGGGTCCTCTTATAAAATCTAATTAGTAAAGGCTAGGCAGAGAGCTGCGGGTTGATATTAATAGCCTAGGAAGAGGCCATGCATATTGGCCCCCTCCCAAACTAAAAACATCAGCTCTCAACCACCCCAGAAAAACCGCATCTATAAAAATGCGCCAAATCTGGCGCTTAGCCTCAGTCCTCCCACTTGCCCAGTAGCTGTGGCAAATGGGGTTCATATTTGTGTGGTTGATGTCACCTCTGTATTGTCAGGTGACATCAAGCCCACAGATTAGTAATGTAGAGACGTCTATAAGACACACCCCTTAACCAGCCCCATAGTGATATTGTATAAAAAACACAGACACCCAGAATAAAGTTCTTTATTTGAAATAATGACACAGACTCCTTTAATGAATCTTAATTAAACCATACTCACCGAATGCCTAATCCACCAAAGCCAACATCTTTTGCAACAAAAATAAAATAAACCACAATATTCCTCACCTATCCACAAAAAAGATAATCCATAATGTCCCACGACGATCATGAGGAGTTTGAGAGCAGTCACTGATGTGACTACTCTCAAAGACAGCCGGTGATACACTAACAGGAGGTAATCACTCCCGCAGTGTATAGCTGAGCTGCCATGAGAAAGTTCTCACGCAGCGATGGTGCCATAAGTGAGAGCACCGGAGCTGATCAGCTGATGAACTCCGGTCGACTGTCTCACGGCAGCTCAGTGATACACTGCGGGAGCGATTACCTCCAGTCAGTGTATCGCCGGCAGCTGAGTGACGAAGTCACATCTCTTGATGTGACTGTTCTATACGTGAGATCGACATGGGACACTTGTGATTACATGGACTGCGGCGGACAGGTGAGTATATGGTGATTTATTATTTTACATTTTTTCTAGGAGACGAGGGCATCGGGGATTGAGTATAATGTGTGTTTTATTTTTATTTGAATATACACTCACTGGCCACTTTATTAGGTACACCTGTCCAACTGTGTGTTAAGACTTAATTTCTAATCAGCCAATCACATGGCGGCAACTCAGTGCATTTAGGCATGTAGACATGGTCAAGACAATCTCCTGCAGTTCAAACCGAGCATCAGTATGGGGAAGAAAGGTGATTTGAGTGCCTTTGAACGTGGCATGATTGTTGGTGCCAGAAGGGCTGGTCTGAGAATTTCAGAAACTGCTGATCTACTGGGATTTTCACGCACAACCATCTCTAGGGTTTACAGAGAATGGTCCGAAAAAGAAAAAAAATCCAGTGAGCGGCAGTTCTGTGGCCGGAAATGCCATGTTGATGCCAGAGGTCAGAGGAGAATGGGCAGACTGGTTCGAGCTGATAGAAAGGCAACAGTGACTCAAATTGCCACCCGTTACAACCAAGGTAGGCAGAAGAGCATCTCTGAACGCACAGTGCGTCAAACTTTGAGGCAGATGGGCTACAGCAGCAGAAGACCACACTGGGTACCACTCCTCTCAGCTAAGAACAGGAAACTGAGGCTACAATTTGCACAAGCTCATCGAAATTGGACAGTAGAAGATTGGAAAAACGTTGCCTGGTCTGATGAGTCTCGATTTCTGCTGCGACATTCGGATGGTAGGGTCAGAATTTGGCGTAAACAACATGAAAGCATGGATCCATCCTGCCTTGTATCAACGGTTCAGGCTGGTGGTGGTGGTGTCATGGTGTGGGGAATTTTTTCTGGGCACTCTTTGGGCCCCTTGGTACCAATTGAGCATCGTTGCAACGCCACAGCCTACCTGAGTATTGTTGCTGACCATGTCCATCCCTTTATGACCACAATGTACCCAACATCTGATGGCTACTTTCAGCAGGATAATGCGCCATGTCATAAAGCTCGAATCATCTCAGATTGGTTTCTTGAACATGACAATGAGTTTACTGTACTCAAATGGCCTCCTCAGTCACCAGATCTCAATCCAATAGAGCATCTTTGGGATGTGGTGGAACGGGAGATTCGCATCAGGGATGTGCAGCCGACAAATCTGCGCCAACTGTGTGATGCCATCATGTCAATATGGTCCAAAATCTCTGAGGAATGCTTCCAGCACCTTGTTGAATCTCTGCCACGAAGAATTGAGGCAGTTCTGAAGGCAAAAGGGGGTCCAACCCCTTACTAGCATGGTGTACCTAATAAAGTGGCCAGTGAGTGTATACTGTAATTATTTAATTTTTTTTTAACTGTGAGCACAGGCACTGGCTGATGAGACTACATCTCCCATCAGCGGCACCTGCTGTCACTGTTATCAGTGACAGCAAACGTAGCCCGATGGGATCAGTAGTCTCATCAGCCCATGCCTGCTGACCTGTGGTAAGCTTTTTACCATGGGTCACCGCTGCGGGTCACAGTCATAGCTGCGGGGTCACGCTGACATCTGATAGTATGACCCCGGAGTGCTTTGACCCCGATAGTAACCTACGCTCCGGTGTTGCCCACGATGTCACACAGCAATGTGTGCAGCAACTCCGCAAACATTTTTATACCTGCGTTTTTGCTGCGGATTTGACTGACTCAGTTGAAGCCAATATGTGAAAAACACTGCAGATACGCACAAAGAATTGACATGCTGCAGAGAAAAACGCGCTGCAAATACTCAAAGGAAATTTACTGATCATATGCAAAACACTTCAGGATTGTCATTTAATTAGCTTGCATAAGGATTCCATATAATTTTTGGCCCATTTCCACACTGAAAAAATGCTGCGAAAGTGCATCAAAAACACACAGTGTGTACACAGCCTAGTTTCCACGGTCCGGATTACATCAGGGGCCCTGATTGAAGAAGCCTGTGAGGTGAAACGGCGCTGTAGGGGTGGCTGTGATAGACCAGACCAGTACCTGTAACATATGTAAGTTCAGGAGATCATTATGCCCATAGATGATTAGCGTTTTATATGCAGCAACATAATGAGATTTAAGTGGCTAGCAGTTTTTCATGCAAGTGAATGAACATTCCTAATGAAACTGAATCACCTTTTTTTCTCTCAGTTGGGACTTGGTAGGTGTACTGAATATAGGACTGTGCTTTTTCTATACGGTGGATAGCATTTATTTGCAGCAGGCAACTATTGGCACCTTTTTATGCACTTTTCCTGCATATTTTGCACACAAAATTAATTTTATTGCATTAAGCACTTTATTTTTCTGAGGTATACAGTAGGTGACTGGAATTTATATGAAATAAGTGAATGCTCATTCTGAGTGGCATCATACACCATTTTCTCAACAGTGGATTTTTGTGCATTTAATAAAAGGCTGTGCTTTTTTTCTATAGGGTGGCTAGCGTTTTATACGCAGCAGACAATTATTGGCATCTCCTTGCATGTAGCACTTTTTTCATTGTGAATTTTGCACATAATCTGTCTCTTACATCAAGCATTTTATTATAATTTTTGCTATCTATCAAACAATAAGTTTTTGATTACATGAGTTTTATGGTGTTTTCCTGTCATATTTTCTGATATGGTTTCTGGTCTGTGTATTAGCATGGCATTTTGTGCATATTCCCTTGTTTGTTTTATGTATTGAGTAAATAATAAATTTTGAAGAAATTTTATGACCATGCTTTTTGCCTCTTTTTCTGCCATTTACTAATGGTAGTTATGGTTTATGTATCAGAACTGTAACAAGCCTCGTACCCATGTGTCCATGAGTTTATCCACTATAAGAAAACAATGAATGTTCCCACGGAATGACAGCAAGCAGAGATCTGGTTTTTGACACATAATGTATATTGTAATATTGCTTAGCTCTTCATCATACAAGGAATATGCTTTATTTGCTGACCACGTCTCACACAGTTTAAAGCAACATCTTATCATTATATATACATTACAGCTGCACATCTGCTAAGTTCGGCGCAGCAGTAGACTGTTCACCCGTAAAGTGCAGTAACATTAATCCATAGTTCCAAGAATGGAGAGCTGACCTCATCAGCAGCCCTTGGGATCCATTATCCTGGAATTCTTTACTGTCTTAGCAACAGTAAAATAATACAGGGTACTGCCGCACGGGGAAACTGGCAAGAGCGCAATAAAAACAAAAATTTTACAGTGGGGAGGATTCAAAAAGTAGAAATTTTACCAACTTTCCTCTTTCTGTAGTAACCCTTTGTCCACATTAACAATATCAACTACTGCCTGACTGAAAAATCCTGCCAAAGGAAAAGAAAATAACTGATTTAGGATCAGTGATAAGCAAATAATATTCTAAACACATTTACCGTATATCAACTGGCTTTGCATAAGCTGGAAACTCAAATTAGTACCTGGTCTTAAAGGGATTCTGTCATCCCTAACACCATATATACATTCACTTAGGCATTATAGTTTATATGGGGATTTTAGTTATTTTGTTTCCATAAAAAATGTTTTATTGGATATGTGTATAAGGGGCCCTCAGGTCAGCCTTGGTGTGGCCAAGGGCTCAGTGCAACATTCTGTCTTAGGCCAGGGTCACACTGGCGAGGAATACGGACGAGTGAGAGGCGCTAAAAGCACGCATTACACACAGACAAATGATTCTCTATGGGTTTGCTCCCAACAGCCGTATATTTCTCGTCCGTATTCTACGGTCCGTGCCAATCGCAGCATGCTGCGATTGTCAGCGTACTACGCCCGTAATACGGCAATGCAAGTCTATGGGTGCGCAAAAAATATGGATTACACACGGACCACACGTGTGACTTGCGAGAAATATGCAGGTCTTTTGGCTGGTGACAGGAAATGCCCCAATCCATCATCAGGAAGCCTAGACATGCAAATGAGCTCAAAAAGCGCTCCAGACATCCAGGAAGTACGCCTCCACGGAGTCCTGCAGTGTCATGGCGCCATATTTCCTTAATGTGGAGATGCTTATAGTATTAGTGCAGGAGCGGCCAGAACTTTGGGACCAAAGGGATGCCAATTATGCCAACCGGGCAAGAAAGGAGGCGCCATGGAGGTGCATATGTCGCCAGATGTTCCATGACTTTGGTGATCGGCCACGTGAGGAGCAGCAGAAACTGAGTAAGTACAAGGCCCAAAAATGATTTAAATTACCTCACAAACAAAAATAATTACAGATTCTGCCCCCCTCCCCTTCCTGTCCTCCTTTTTGCCTCATGAGGCGGGTAGATTTTGATGTGACACATAGTTTCACACTGCCATAATTTTGCCCAGGCCACAAGCTCCTCTTCCTCTTAGCCAACCAAGTTATTAAGTGTAGTTACTTGATACATAAACTATTCTGACCCTGTGTATCTGGCCTGGATGGGCCAATTAGATATGCCAGCCTGGCTAGAAAACACACCCCAGAAGGCCACATTTCTAGACTACTGGTAGCAAATGTGACCGATCAAATATGTGAAATTGAGAATATTTCCTGTCACATTGCAGTGGAAGATGTGATGAAACGCTGGTGAAGCATCCGGGACCAATACCGCCGGGAACGTCAGCAGCGGTCCAGGAGTGGGGATGTGGGCTATGTGAAACGCAAATATGTGTATTATGACCGCCTCTCCTTCCTCGCCCCAATTCTGGATCTGAGACCGTAAGTACATACCTCACACCACATTACACTGATACTTTACAGGGCCAAAAATATTGATGTATTTTTGCCTCTGTTCTATTTCATAACAGAACTCAATCCAACCTTACGGATCGAGGAACGGGCTCAGAGACAGAGCCCATAATTGATCCTGAAGGGGATGAGGTGGCTGGCCCATCTTCTCCCCCTACAAGAAGCATGGGTGAAGATGAGTCATCACAGGAGAACCCATTGGCTGCCCAACAAACCACACCACCAGGACCGTCTGCTGCTGCCCCATCACCCAACCTGGAGGAGCAGGGCAACTTGAGCAGCAGCCCAACTGCCCAGATCCGGGGCTCCCCACAGGCTGCTGTTACATCCCGGCGAGGCCGAAGAAGGCGCCAGGTCGCTGTTCAAGATAGCAGGACCAATGTGGACACAGGGGTGCTAAATTATTTATCTCGAGTCACTACAGATGATGGGGAGGAGGCCTACTCACGTAGCCAGGCCCTTTATCTCCGTGCCCTTTCCCGTGAGGTCAGGCTCCGTATTCGGGGATGTTTTCAGAACCTGCTTGATGCAAGCACCCCCCCAATACCCCATATGAGCTTTTCGAATATCTGGAGAGGTGGCAGCTTTCCCCCAGAAATCTAATGCGCATGAGACCACCCACACAGATGCTTGGTCAAGCAGGGTCTGAACATCCTCAAATACGTGGGCCTACATCTCACCCCCTTCCTCCCCCTACCCAACTTTCCCAACAGCAGCAACAGATTTTTGGCTCTAACCAACCCCACCAATATGGCCACTTTTTCCCACCCAGTGTTGGAGGATGGTCCCAACCTGGTTGGGGACAACATGGCTATATTGGTGGGTATGAGACACGGGCCTACCCACCCCAACAAGATGCCCCTCAGCAGTATTACTATGGGCACTACCCCCAACAAGCACAGGAGGAAGGTCGGTACCAACACCATGGGAAACAGTATGCACCCACACAGGGCGATGTTGCTCAAAGTAGTCAGCAGCAACCACAGGCTGCTCCTCCGCCTTCTCCTTTCCCAACATTCCACAATTTATAAGTGGCTAAAAACATGGAAATTGTAAACCCATACTGTACATGAGTCTGATGGGAGGAGATGTCCAGTGTGTTTGAACTGGTGCTCAAAATCCCAATCCAAAGTAAAAAAGAGGTTTTCTCCATCATCAAAATGAGCTAAAACAGATAATACTAACATTTCTTTTGATGGTTTTCAAATCATATGATTAAGACACCATGACAGGCAAGGCTACCTTATGCGTTTCTGAGACATATTACATGTCTGTAAAAAAGACAATATTTCACGGCGCTATACTGGCAAAGTCAAAGGATCAAAATAGAGTACTCACTTGATAATGCATAGAAAAGGCGTGCTGTCCATATTCACTTAGTAAAATTTAGGCCAGCTAACTATATTCCAAAATCAAGGCAAACAGCCTCAAGAACATCACGCTCTCTATGTATTATCAAGTCAGTCTTCTAATTTGATCCTTTGACTTTCCCAGTATAGTGCGGTGAAATATTGTGTTCATTACAGACATGTAATATGTGTCAGAAACGCGTAAGGTAGCCTTGCCTGTCATGGTGGCTTATTAATATGATTTGAAAACCTTCAGAATAAATGTTAGTATTATCTTTTGTAGCTCATTTTGATGATGGATAACTCCTCTTTTTTACTTTGGATTACAAATGTGTAAAGTTGCAATGTTGTTACTGCACTATGTATGTTGTTGGATATGTTTGTAATTTTGTTTTAACAACAATGCTGAAATATGCCAAAAGGCCAATTTGGGCCATTGCCCAAGTTTTTCATAGGGCAAGAATATGTTTGCCTTACAAACTAAAAAAAACACCAAAAAAGAAGGCAAAAGTAAAAATTAGGCAACTACACTTTACGTCTCTGTCTTAATTGTCCAAACCCCTATCAAAATACGCTTACCAAATCAATTCAACAGTCATAGATTCAGAAGGGGTAGAAATATTTATATTTTGACACACATCAAACCAACATTGCCAACATAGATACAGCATGCTCTTGCCAAGAAGGTTCCCCCTGAGGTGCCATAAAGTAATTAGTGAAAATATCACACACTTTGAGCCCAGAGATCGGTCTACGTTGGTGGTTGATAGGTGGTCTCACCCTACGCACATTGTCCGGCCTACGCACAACACCAGCAGAGGAGGAACAATCATGTATCCTGGTGAAGTTATGAAGAACCACACAGGCATTCACTACTTCATTAACATTTTGTTCACTCAGCTGAATGGCAGACTGGAGTACCTGCCATTTGGCACAAAGAATGCCAAAGGAACACTCCACCAGTCGCCGAGCACGTGATAGGCGCAAGTTAAATATCCTGCGCCTGTGGTGAAGGTTGCGCCGGGGATATGGCCTCATGACATTGCGTGTTAACTGAAAGGCCTCATCTGCCACAAGGACATAAGGGACACATTCTTGAGTGGAGCCTGGTAGCTGGCGTGGTGGTGGTAGATCCAACTGGTTGGTGCGTAGCCGCCGAGCCATAATGGAAGTATTGAAGACTCTAGAGTCTCCCGTCCTTCCATAGGCCCCAATGTCAACAATTATAAACTTGTATTGAGGGTCGGCAACAGCCAATAATAGAACAGAAAAGTATTGTTTATAATTGAAGAATTGGGAGCCAGTGTTCGGCGGCTTACGCACTCGGATATGTTTGCCATCAAGGGCCCCAATACAATTTGGAAACTGACATTCTTCCTCAAAGTCCCTTGATATCCTCAACCAGTCTTCCATCCTGGCCTCTGGCATGACGACTTGATATATTCTTGTCCATATTTAACTACATGTTGACCTGACTATGCCAGATATGGTTGATCTTACAATCAGTAACTCATGGTGGAGGGCAGCATAAGACAGGCCAGTGGCCAGGAAGCTGAAGAACAACAGAAAAGGATGATTGTCGAATGCACACATTTACAAAACAAACAGGTCCATACATACCAAACTTGGTAAGATTTCAGAGCAAATAACACACACATCTTGCTTTGCACAATGAGTAAGTGATATTCAGTACATATTCCACATAACATTCGGGTCTGTAAGTTGAAACATATGTGGACTAAGATGAGGGCCTAAAACTTACTACAAGAAGGCAAAAATTAAAACTTTGCCCAACACATTATGAACATTGAGAATATGATTGTGTAGTACATACCGTATTGTGAGTAGAAGTCGCTCCTCTGCAGATATAGCTTTGCGCATCCTTGTGTCCTGAAAGGTTATCCCAGGGCGCACTGTCTCCAAGAGTCGATCAAATGTTGCAAGGCTCATGCGACAGTATTGGTAGAATTTGACAGGATGCTCCCGCAGAGAAGAATAGAGGCGGTGAAAATTAACTCTTGTGAGTCGTTGCCTCAAAAGTGGATGTACCCACATGCGTCTCCTCCTCCACGGATTCACTCTCACTGGGTATGGTTGGCCAAAGCGGCGTGACAAAAGCCAGTTGAAGAGAACCTGCTCAGTTGTGTTGAAAGTCAGACTGTTTGTCATGTTGCACATACACCAACAAACCTAGTGAAGGCAAGGTGACAAATGGACAGAATAGAGGCTGCCACCTGTTCCTGAGCCAATAAATAGAGTGCAGGCTAATGATTTAAATAGTTAGCAGGCCTCAAAACCGTTAAATGTCCATTTTGCAAGGCTGCGAGAAAATCTCAGCATATGGATCCAATACGGATGCCATACGGATTACATACGGATGCTTACATGCGCAAAATACGCGACCGCACCTTGCTTACGGATGACATACGGGGCACTCTTTAGGGGTCATTCATCCGTATTACGCCTGTAAACTACAGACCGTATTTTGCGTCGGTTAGTGTGACCCCGGCCTTATAAGTTAAATTCACTGCAACTACCCCTATGGTGATTGATAGTGCTCGCTTTTGGAGCACTGTTGGAATTAAATCCTGAGCCCTACACACACTTACACTGCAGGAGTCAAGAGCATACAGTGTTAGTGTGTGCAGGTGTGTTCTCATCCTGCTCTCCTGTCTGCTGGTGTTCACAGGTAGAGATGAGTGAACCTTTCAAGGTTCGGTTCGGTTCAACTCTCTGAACGATTCGACGTTCTCCGAATGGTTCGACGAACGCACTCGAACACCATTAGACTCAATGGGAGGCCAAACTTAACATATACAGAACACCTTAATGGGTGACAAAAACTTCCCAAACAGCTAAAATTAGGGGTAGACACCATGGAAACTGGCATCAATTGACCCACAATAGAAATTTGCAAATAGCACAGCAGCAGTCAGCCATGGGCTATGCATGTATCAGGGTCTGGGACAGCATTTACAGCTTGGAACTGAAGTTTCAATTAAGACAAAGTGGGTGAGGGACGCGTGTAAGCCTGCTGTGCTGGGAGCCTTGATACTTCATGCAACATCTTAAACGTGATTTTTTTTTTATCGGTGACACACATAGCTTGGCATACCACAAATGTTATAAAAATTTAAGAATAGTAACACAAATAGTTGACGGAAAGTAAATGCAGGTACAAACATTTCTCAAAATGATTTGAAACATACCACTAAAGTGTCACCAATTGCCCAGAGCAGAAATATTATAATTGCACAGTTTTTTGAAAATTTCAGTTACTGTACGGTCTACTCGCCTCCCTTTCTTTGGCAGCCGCACAGCTGTATTATCATTATTATTATTTATTGTTACAGCACCATTTATGTAATAATTAGAAATAGGCCAGATGCTATCGCATCGGGAGTGCGGTGAAATTAACATCTGTGTATGCTTAGTGGTGCTGACAGGAGCACTGTGAGTAGAGCATGAAGTTGTGGCTGTTACTGCGAATGCGCGGGAATTGCGGCCACCTGCGCAAGTGACATACACGTCACTGCTATTCCCGCACATGCGTAGTAACGACGTGGCTGTTACTGCACCTGCGTGGGAATAGCGGAGACGTGTACCGTATATACTCAAGTATAAGCCGACCCGAGTATAAGCTGAGGCACCTAATTTTGCAATGGAAAACTGGGTAAGCGTATTGACTCGAGTATAAGCCGGGTATGCATTGTCCCTCCATCCTGTCCTGGTATGTGTGGCTCCCCTGTCCGGTCCTGGTATGTGTGGCTCCCCCCGTCCCTGTCCTGCTATGTGTGGCTCCCCCATCCCTTTCCTGCTATGTGTGGCTCCCCTCGTCCCTGTCCTGGTATGTGTGGCTCTCCCCATCCCTGTCCTGGTATGTGTGGCTCCCCCCGTCCCTGTTCTGGTATGTGTGGCTCCCCCTGTCCCTGTCCTGGTATGTGTGGCTTCCCCTCCTGTATGCATGGCTCCCTGGTCCCATCCTGTATGTATGGCTCCCTGGTCCCATCCTGTATGTATGGCTCCCTGGTCCCATCCTGTATGCATGGCTTGCCTTGGCTTGGCTCCCCCGGTCCTCACTCGTCCTCCCCAGTTCTCCTCGCGTGGTGGCCGCAACATTCCTGCATCTCTCTCTGTTTTCCCAGCTTCCAGTAGCACTTCCTGTATTCATGAAAACTTCAAAAAGAGGAAAAAATCCTCCAAAAAATTCAGATACAAACCAGACAGGCCTAAATGCATCTGCACTAATACAGGGTGCAGCGGACCCAAGTAAAATGGCAGCTGCACAGGTGCATAAATACCAAATGAAACAGCCAGCCTACAATCAGGGATTGGCCGTGTGGTACACCAGTGCAGAAGAAATAATCCGCATGTGGCAGTGTTCACACAGGGTACCACGTGACCGCTGAATACAGGAAGTGCTGCTGGAAGCCCGCAAAACAGAGAGAAATGTAGGAATGTTGCAGCCACCGCGCCTGGAGTGGGTGAGTATGCTGTCACAGCTGCTCTCTCCTGCCGCTCCCCCTTCCCCGCTGGCTTGCTGGCTTATACTTCAGTATATACTGTATGTCACTTGTGCAGGCGCAAGGACATTGCCACAGTGCCTTATGGGATTCGGCGACAGCGGCCAACCGGCAATTATATATGTAGATGGTATACATAATAAAGCAAGTAACATAATCTTAAACAATACAAGTCATCGACTGTTACTGAAGGAGAGAGGACCCTACCCGTAAGGGATCACAGTCTACTAAGGATGGGTGAGGATACAATAGGTGAGGGTATAGCTCCTTGCGCAGCGGTATTGTGGCGCAATGGTTAGTGTAGGTTGTCGGCTTGTCAGAAAAGGTATTTCTTTAGATTCCTTTTGAAGGTTCCCATGGTAGGTGAAACTATGATATGTTGAGGGACACAGTTCCAGAGTACAGAGTATATACGGGAGAAATCTAGTAGATCTTGTAACAATCCATGGTTGCGTGCAGGTAATTACCAGGAGACTAGGTCACAGATGTATGGAGGAGACAGGTTTTGGATCGCTTTGTATGCTAAATTTAGGGTTCTGAACAGAAGTCTCTGGGCAATGGGGAGCCAGTGCAGGGATTGTCAGAGGGGAGTAGCCTGGGAATAGCGGGGTGAAAGGTGGATTAGTTGGGTAGCATACTTTAGGATAGATTGCATGGGTGCGATAGTGTCAGAAGGGAGGCCACCGAACAGAAGGTTGCAGTAGTCGAGGCGGGAGTTGATAAGAGCGTGCACTAGGTTAATTTGCCTATTACATGCATAAACTGGAACATGTGCTATCAACATGGGTCAGTCTGGGAATCTCATTGATCTAAAATGCAGACTAGCAGGCCTCGCAAACCAATGGCCATCCCATTAACCACATCTGCTGCTTCTTTCTCTTCTATCAATGTGGCAAGTGTTCTCGCACAGTTCTCCATCAGCGGAACCTTCGCTTGTTTACTTGCTACAGTCATGGTGAGTAAGAGCCCGTCAGCTGTTACGAAAGTGGAAATGCCTGCTGTTTTTGACTGATCGCAGACACCGAGCACATCACATCTTTCTCAATCCATGATAACATCCGCACCTGCATGTCCCTCACAGTCCAGTAGTTTGTCGTGTTCACCCTACACCACCCTCTGTCAGCACAGCAGCCAGCCCTCCTTTTTGCAGTTTTACTCACGTAAAAGATTGTTTCCTCCTATAAATGGCAAAGCTAAGAGCTTTACCTTCACTATCTTCAATCTTCAAATCATGATAACCTTTATTTATATTCTGGAAACATATTCCAGTCAGCAATTCATATAAAACAGTCATAAGTTACAAAGTTAACGATAATCTAACAATTAAAGCAAAAATAATGACGATCCCGCTCATAAGAGCTTACAATCTACAATGAGGTGGGAGTGACACAAAGTACAGGTGCTTATTTACAATGATGGTCCAGCCATATTGAAGAAATGGGGGGTAGATAAAGGCTTCATGAGGTAATCACCAGCCAATAGTTGTAGTGCATTAGGGTGCAGTTGAGTTTGATGGCGAATTATGTTCAGAGAAGTAGAGAATATGCTATGTACAAAAAGAACTTTGATTAGGGAACGTGATAGGCTGCCCTAAACAGAAGCATTTTTAGGGAGCGCCTAAAAACTGTAAGTTGTGGTACTGGTTAGTCCTAATTTCATGGGGTAGAAAGAGGAAGAGGTGAGTTATCTAGTTAAGAGATTGAACAGAACCGGACAATGACCAGATCAGGGGTGTTACCATCTTTCTGCGTCTCAGAGGTTGAAAGTTGTGAGAGGCCACAAGAAGTGGGTAAACATAGAAGCTGGGATGCAGTTGGGGGAGGTGTGACTATTGAAGTCTCCCAGTATAAGAATTGGCAATTCTGAGGACATGAAATGGCGGCAGCAAGGCAGAAAAGAGGTCAAGGAAGTGGGTTGGTTAGCCTGGGGACAGTATATAACCGATACTCCGAGGGAGAGGTGATGGAAGATCCTGATGGTGTGAACCTCAAAAGAAAAGAATGGAGGTGTATAAACCATATGCTCACTGTTAGTTTTCAGATAACTATTTACTGGTAACAGCCTGCGGCCTCCTCGGTTGATCGTCGCCCAATTGTGTAATTGTCTGGACGATAGGGGCCAGCTGAGAGCTCTTTGCTTCAAAGATCACAGCTGGTGGTTCTGTGTGACTCATCGCCTGTGATCTCTATGTTAATTGGATGATCAATCTAATCTGTTGGCCACGAAAATGCAGCCTTTCCGCATTGTGGATACAGACTGATGGCTGTCGTAGTCCCCCAGTACCAGTTGCCCAGTTGCCATTACTTCTCTAAGAAAGATGTGCCTGTGCTACACCAGCATGTCACAGACAAAATCACCCGTTCCTTGAAAAAATCTATGTCTGACAGAGAGCATTTCAGCACTGACACCTGGACGAGCAAGCATGGACAGGGGCGTTACATCTCGCTGACTGGACACTGGATGACTCTGATGTCTGTGGGGTCAGGTGGGGAAGTGGCTGCTCCACAAGTCTTGGAATCCCCAAGGCTTGCAGGGTGATTGGGGATGGAGAACTAAACCACTACACACCATAAGATGGATAACTAAACTACTAGACAATAGGGGTTTGAGAACGAAACTGTAAAAGACCTAGTTTTGAAAAACTAAACCACATACCAAGGGATGGTTAAATTAAACACTAGACACCAAGTTGTCACTAAACAGCAATTCTTGGAATCCCCAAATGTATGCAGGACAAACCTGTATGTAACCCTTCCTCTAATGCTTCCTCTAATGCTTCTGCCTCCTCTACCTCCTGTAGGGCCTCAACCTGTGCCCTCAACCTCTCCCTTAATAAGACACACTTCCCAACAGTTCAGACAATATAACCCCGCCTCTGTACTGCACAACCAGGGAAAACTGCAATCAGGCAGTGTTTAAATTAATATGCCTTGGAGAACGCAGTCACACAGCTCTAACCTGGCCGAGCTTGAGCAATGGCTGTCTTTACTGAACCTGGAGTCAGTGAAGGCTGTGTGCAATGTTGCGAACCTGGCGGCGGACCCACACAGGACAACCTCACACACGTGTACTCAACCTGGTGGTACAGCAATTTCTATGCCACTATCCCAGCCTATATGCCCTGCTGTAGAAAGCATAGCTGCTGTGTGCTTGTTTCTGGTGTGTACACCACTGAGGATCTTTTGGTGTAGCTGGATCGAACTACGTGGAAGAAATTATCAAACCAGGTATTCAAAGCTGTGGGAGATAATTTGCATATTCTTGGGGCATTCTGGGAAAAGTGAAGAGTTGTGGCGAGTCTGAGGATCTTTGGGTGTAGCTAGATCGAGCTGCGTGGAGGTAATCGTCAAACCGAATCTTTGCGGTGGTTTCCATGGAATTTCATTTTGTTCATTATGGAGAAGGAGATTACCCATATGGTGTGCTGCAATGAGTGCTATATGTTGTGGTTTAGTGACCACTGTGTCCGCTAGGGGGCGCTGTATGGATGTCCTAGGAGAGAGGATGAATGGCAGAATCCTGAATGATCGTTATGTATCTCAAGGTGGGTGGCCTTGAGATGGAGACTTATGTGTGTGCTGTTTCAATGTGTGAGGGAGAAGTCTCCAGGTAACTGGGGAGAAGGGCTGGCCCAGTTACCTACAAACCCACCCAGGGGGTGTGTTTAAGAACACTATTGTAAAGTGTGTCTGAGTGGTTAAAGGACCTGCGATGAGGTCATAGCCATGTGACCCGGTGGGCATGGCTATGGACCATATAAGGTGGCCAGGGTAGGTCACAAGGAGTGGATGCTGGGACCTGGTTGGTCCATTTTGGAAGGTCCCGTCTGAGAGAGATGGGGCTGTCTTCCTGACAGCAAGTGAATGCTGTGTTAATGGCTGCACGTGCCTGATAGTTCCCTGGAGGGAAGGGACGTCTGCAGTGAGCTGAAGCAGCCATGAGGGAACCCTGATGGGTGATCTAACTGTGAGGCTGAAGAGCCTGCATGTGTAACATTGCATAACTTGTGTGACCACAGGGATAACAGAGTGAAGCTCTGTCATGGACGCTATGCTGTTTTCTATTGCTTTGATGGTTTATGATGCCTGAATAAACCGCATGGACTGTTTTGGTTTTATGGAAAACCTGTGCCGGATGTGATTTCTTGGCTGCCAAGCGAGTATACCCTACCCGAATGACAGCGCTACCTTACAATGTTTACAGACTTGCCAAAGGAAAATACAAACTTTACATTCCAGAAATGCAAACTTGTGATTCAGAGGGAAAGGTGCAAAGTCTTCAGGAGAGAATAGCTTCACTGAGGCTCAAAGATGAGGATTTCCTTGACAGAGCAGAAGGCTCTCTCCAGAATGTTCCAAGGGAAGAACTTCTCAGTGTTCCAGCAGAAGAAGAAAACTGGAAGCATATGACCCAAAGAAGCAGTAAGATGAGGAGGCAGTCAGCACCTATGCTGCTATACTGCTAAAGAACCGCTTCCAGGCTCTCACGCAAGACAATTATGAAGACGTATATCAAAAAAGTGCTTTGCTCACACAGAACACCCCAGTAAGAAATCAGAAGCCTCTTGAAGGGCGAAAAAGAAGCAATGTGAAGAAGTAAAGGAGAGTGGTGGTTGTGGGGGAACAGAAGCCTCTATCTTCCGACCAGACATTATGTCACGAGAAATGTGCTCTGATGGTATGATATGTTATGTGGGTATCATTTTGTGTCTATTTATATTTTACGGAATTCCATAGTGTTCTCCTATTGCCCTGTATCATTCCGTGTATTCCCCATATTGTCTAGCGTCTCAATTACCTTCCAAAAGTCTGATAATTGAATTAGCTCACTTACTGTCTGCAGCCTGACTGTATCTATGCCTCTTGATGAACCCCCTGCAGTGCTTTAATCCTCAAGGCACCTTTGTCAGGACTGGGAGGCATGAAAACCGCCCCAACCTGTCTGACTACCCCTGGACATAAGGAGGGTGCTGGGGAGGACAGACCCTGTGTAGTGAAGATCGTGTGAAGACGGCACATCAGAGAGAAGGGGAAGCAAATGGACGCATTTTATCCTCTGTCTGCTGGATTATTGGACTCTCATCTCCTTGGACATTCATCCTGTCACTGAACTGCATTCGTGTTCTGGACTATTGTATCCTCAGTATGGTGGATTGTTTATGGAGCTTTTAGTTTTACCTATAATAAAGGTCTTGGGGTTGTTCACACTTCCCTCGCTCTTTTGATTGTGTGGTATCAGAGAAGGACCCCGTGACAACTGGTGGCAGCTGTGGGATCAACAGAGTGTGACCCAATGGAGAACCACCCACATAGTGAGTACAGAAATTGGACTGTATCCAGTTTACAGGAGAGAGCCAGAGACCTGGGCCTGAACTACCAGAGACTGACTAAAGAAGCCATAATTGACCTACTGGTGGGTGCTAGCCTGGCCACCTCCTTCCAGATGTCTGAAGGACAAGCACTGGAGACAGGGATCTCCACCCCAAAAAGCCAGTGGTTGTTGTGGTACGTAGAAGAGATGGCGGTTCTGGGTCCAGGCGTCTCTCAGGAGTATAATGAAGAGGCTGCCCACTGGGCACAGCGGAGACGAGAAGCAATGGAGCTTGAAAGAGGGAGTAATGCAATATGGAGTGTAAACCCAACAATCCGGGAGCCTGTACGGATCACCCAGACAGAGTTTAAGCCATTTGATGAGGCTTCCAGAGATGTGGAGGGGTTCTTCAAGGACTTTGAGCAGCAGTGTGCTGTGATGGAGCCCCACTCTGACTGGATGCGTTTGTGAGTGGGACTCATGAACAGAAGCATGGCGGAGGCTTACCGAACCATTGACTCACAGCGAAATCGGGATTATAACTGTCATGGTCACGTGTGTCTGGACACAGATGTTACCGCAAGGCAAACCCGTAACACACGTGACCCTGGATACAGCGCCTCCAGTGGCGAATTTAAATAATAAGGGGGAACCTGGGAAACATTAACAATGGTGGGCCCTGCGATAGGGAATGGGGACATGGAGACCCCCTAAGCTCCCCTGAGCCAGTGTCCCTGCACTCCCCACGTTCCCCATACAGGCTCCGCACCTGTCGTCGCACGCGAACCTTAAACCATTGCTCGCCCTGACCCTAAACCCTCACTAGGGAATTGGTCGGTGCGGAGACTAATCCCACCACTGCACCAACAACACACATGAGGAAAGAAGACAATACAGGGGAAACACCACTTAGCTTTAGTCTCTGTGCTTATGCTCCTGCAACAGAGCCCACCACCTGCGTGCGTCTTCTCCTCCACCCGGATCCATCACCATCCTGGATCCTACACCATAGTGCAGCCTTGGAGCAGAGTCCATCTCCAGTTGCAGCAGTCCAATAACAAAGTCCCAAGGATGAGTCAGCCTCTGGCAAAATTCTAAGCATGCCTGAGTCCAGCTCTCGGCCACCAAGTCGAGCATGCCGAGTGCAACTCTCTCCACAGTCGCCACTCCACAAAGCCATGCATGCACTTCCCGCCGACACCACAAACTGCGACTCCTCCACGCCATGCCAGAAATTCCTGTAGACACCATTAGCTGCCACTCGTCTCCTCTGGCTGACTGCGCAGGACTCCTCTTCAGCTCCATCCTTCCACCAGGCTCTCACAAACTCAGAATCAATGAATGAATATCACCAGCAGTGATTGCACACCCTGAGACTCACTTATAGAGCCCCACACCTGATTCATAATTACGTGCACATTAAACCTAAAGTGCGATACCACTAACCACCACCGGGGACAGTCAAGTCACTTGGCACTTGCCAAAGTAAAAAAAGTTCACTCTGTGCTTTTAAAACTGTCAGATCCACTTCAGATCATGACAGTACCCCCTCCTTAATGAGGGGTCTCTGGACCCTCAAGACCACTCCTCATTAGGGAAACACCTACAGCGGGGACGCCCAGATCCTGAGTTCACCCCACCACTACCTGACACTTCAGGTTTATGACAAACGCACCGCTAGCATTGGCAATATATGTTCATTTTGGAGGCACCACTCGTCTCCACAGCGCCGAGCTGGGGAACGAGTTAATGCATGGGTATGTTTGCTATGAGCCGACCAGACTCCACAACACACCTCCACAAGATGTTTTTTGGTGGCACCCATACATGCTCGTTCACACACAGGTCCGGACCTGAACGTCCATTGCACACATTCGTTTGTCATAATTAGTGAACTCATTCTGGACTTGACAACAAGGAAGTCCCCCTGCATCACCACACTCACACCCGCGCTATTCACCAAGGGGTCACCACCCTCCAACCCTCTTCACCATGAGGTCTGCGCCTCCCAGGGTTGGTTAATGGTGAGGGTTGAGATTTGTCCCTACTCCCCCGCAGCACACCTGCTGCTCACACCAGGAGGAGAGGGAACGGATATGGAGGAAATATACACTCACTGGTCGCCTCCACACGACCAGGAGGGGACGGCATTAAAGATTTGGCGTGACAAGAGACAGAATACGAGCACGGAGCGTGTGCAAAGATGCACGACAGAGCAGAGTGCAAGTATTCTGTCTCTTGTCACGCCAAATCTTTAATGCCATCCCCTCCTGGTCGTGTGGAGGTGACCAGTGAGTGTATATTTCCTCCATATCCGTTCCCTCTCCTCCTGGTGTGAGCAGCAGGTGTGCTGCGGGGAAGTTGGGACAAATCTCAACCCTCGCCATTAACCAACCCTGGGAGGCGCAGACCTCATGGTGAAATGGGTTGGAGGGTGGTGACCCCTTGGTGAATAGCGGGGGTGTGAGTGTGGTGATGCAGGGGGACTCCCTTGTTGTCAAGTCCAGAATGAGTTCACTAATTATGACAAACGAATGTGTGCAATGGACGTTCAGGTCCGGACCTGTGTGTGAACGAGCATGTATGGGTGCCACCAAAAAACACCCCCGCTATTCACCAAGGGGTCTCCACCCTCCAACCCTCTTCACCATGAGGTCTGCGCCTCCCAGGGCTGGTGATAATGTCATGGTCACGTGTGTCTGGACACAGATGTTACCGCAAGGCAAACCCGTAACACACGTGACCCTGGATACAGCGCCTCCAGTGGCGAATTTAAATAATAAGGGGGAACCTGGGAAACATTAACAATGGTGGGCCCTGCGATAGGGAATGGGGACATGGAGACCCCCTAAGCTCCCCTGAGCCAGTGTCCCTGCACTCCCCACGTTCCCCATACAGGCTCCGCACCTGTCGCCGCACGCGAACCTTAAACCATTGCTCGCCCTGACCCTAAACCCTCACTAGGGAATTGGACGGTGCGGAGACTAATCCCACCACTGCACCAACAACACACATGAGGAAAGAAGACAATACAGGGGAAACACCACTTAGCTTTAGGCTCTGTGCTTATGCTCCTGCAACAGAGCCCACCACCTGCGTGCGTCTTCTCCTCCACCCGGATCCATCACCATCCTGGATCCTACACCATAGTGCAGCCTTGGAGCAGAGTCCATCTCCAGTTGCAGCAGTCCAATAACAAGTCCCAAGGATGAGTCAGCCTCTGGCAAAATTCTAAGCATGCCTGAGTCCAGCTCTCGGCCACCAAGTCGAGCATGCCGAGTGCAACTCTCTCCACAGTCGCCACTCCACAAAGCCATGCACGCACTTCCCGCCGACACCACAAACTGCGACTCCTCCACGCCATGCCAGCAATTCCTGTAGACACCATTAGCTGCCACTCGTCTCCTCTGGCTGACTGCGCAGGACTCCTCTTCAGCTCCATCCTTCCACCAGGCTCTCACAAGCTCAGAATCAATGAATGAATATCACCAGCAGTGATTGCACACCCTGAGACTCACTTATAGAGCCCCACACCTGATTCATAATTACGTGCACATTAAACCTAAAGTGCGATACCACTAACCACCACCGGGGACAGTCAAGTCACTTGGCACTTGCCAAAGTAAAAAAAGTTCACTCTGTGCTTTTAAAACTGTCAAATCCACTTCAGATCATGACAATAACACTGTAAGGCGGACTATCCTGGATTACCATGCTATCACCCCAGACTCATATAGGGCCAAGTTCCGAGACCTCCCATGCACCACGGGGGGATTGTTTAGGATGTACGCACATAAGATGTCCCAGGCATGCCGGAGATGGCTGGAAGCAGAAAACGCCTCTACTGTGGAAGATGCTATACAGGCGTTCAATATAGAACAATTTCTGGCCAAGTGCCCCGCAGAGGTACGGGAATGGGTCCGGGAGTGCACGCCGTGTACTGTGGATAGAGTTGCAGGCCTGGCCGATGAAGCCCTTACTATCCGACCGCAATGGAGGAGGCTTCTGGACAATGAACCAAGGCCTGCTCCCGCGCCCCGTCCCCCTCCGATTATATCTGCCCTTCCACCTGCGCAAGCCGATGACAATCACATCTCACAATCCTGGACCCCAACAGTTCCGACCACGACCTGGGGTATCACAGAGAGATGTTATGGGTGTGGGCAACCTGGACATTTGCAGTTTGGCTGTCCCTTAAGGATTCGGAGGGAGCCCCACACAGCCCCACCTCGTCCAATGCATCTTGTGCACTCCATCCCGCCTGAGGAAGAGCTACCACCACCCCCACCAGGGTGGACCACCGACCACGGCACCTTAGATGTACTGAAGTGTACAGACTACGGCCTTTGTCCTTTAGCTACCCAGAGCAACGGCAACGCCACCTGCAGGATGTCTTAATTGATTGATACAAAGTGTCAGGATTTAGAGACACAGGGGCATTCCTGACTATCACTGACCCCCGTGTGGTTCGACCCGAGGCAGTTCACCAGGGTCCGGGAATTCCCATTGTCCTGGCGGGGGGGTGCTCGCAAATATATACAGCGAGCTTCTGTGCGTTTGGATTATGGTTGTGGAGAAAAACTGTGTTGTATTGGAGTTATGGGAGGACTTCCTGCAGATATCCTCCTTGGGAACGACATTGGGGAGTTACAGTGCGAATTTGTGGGAGCAGTCAACTGACTACAGGCCCTTCAAGCACTACGTCATCCGGACCTCACCGGTGAGCAACCACCACGAACCGCATCAGAGTTGGTAAGCGATACGTTTGCTGCTACTACATTGGGAGAGTCTTGGGACAGAGAGGAGTTTAGGAGAGAAATAGAGGGTGACACTACCTTAGCAGCCCTTAGGTGAAAGGCAGAAACTGAGCACATGGGAGATAATGGGGATGGCTTCACTCGAGAAAATGGACTGTATTATTGTGTAACAAATGTCAGTGACAAGGGCAACCCTGACGCAACGACCAGGCAACTCATTGTCCCTCAGAAGTACAGGGCACAGCTACTCCAACTGGCCCATGACATCCCCTTGGCTGGACATCAAGGGAGGAAAAGGACTGAAAAGAGACTCACTCAAAGTTTTTACTGGCCTGGCATCTCGCAGTCAGTAGCCCATTATTGCAGCACCTGCGATGTGTGCCAGCGAATGCGGCATCCAGGAGCTCGATATAAGGTACCCCTGCAATTCCTGCCCATAATTGAAGAACCATTTCAACGTGTAGCTGTTGACATCATAGGTCCTTTGGCCCACTCCAGCCGATCGGGGAAAAAAATATCTTGACAGTGGTGGACTCTGCCACTCGGTGTCCTGAAGCTGTGGTCCTGTCCAGTATTACAGCAGTAAAGGTAGCCGAGGCCCTTGTTACCATCTTTACCTGGGTAGGGTTGCCTAGTGAAATATTATCGGATCAAGGCACTCAGTTCATGTCAGATCTGGTCCACTCCCTATGGAATACCTGTGGTGTTCAGGCCATTCGCACCACCCCATACCACCCACAGACCAACGGACTATGTGAACTCTTTAATGGAACCCTAAAAAATATGCTGAGGGCTTTTGCTGGCGATGAAAAAGACTGGGAAAAATACCTGCCACATCTCCTCTTCGCCTATCGGGAGGTTCCCCAAGAGTCCACAGGGTTCTCTCCCTTCGAACTACTGTTTAGCCGAAAGGTCCGTGGGCCTCTCACTCTTCTGAAAGAACATTTGGAGAGAGACATCTCTGATACCGGAATGCCCATCGTTCCCTATGTTCTAGAGTTCAGAGACCGTCTCGCCCAGCTAGCTACCTTGGCTAAAGAACATCAGCGAATGGCCCAGTCCAGACAAAAAACCTGGTATGACCGTAATGCCAGGACCCGGGAATTTATGGAATGACAACAAGTGCTCATGATTACTGCTTCCCCTGCCAACTTCAAGCAGTGTGGGAAGGCCCTTATCAGGTTGTCAAGAAAATTAATGACACTAACTACGTTATTGCCCTGGATTCTAGTGGTCGACGACATAAAACCGTCCACATTAACATGCTGAAAGAATACCACGACTGATCTCTGCCTGTTCTAGCTGTCTGCCACCCACCTAGTGATACCGCTGACGACGAATGTCTTCCCAATCTTCTCCAGGATCACTGGAACAAGTGCCCCTGGTCTCCCATTTATCGGATATACAAAAGGACGATAGTTTCGCCGTACTAAGGCCGAGGGCTGCTGCTTTCTCCTCAAAGCCGGGGAAGACTACTCTCACCAGCCACCATGTGGAAACCCCCGGACAATGCCCCATCCAACAGGCTGCCTACTGGGTTCCAGAGGCTGTTCAAGGCATGATAAAGGCCGAACTGGAAGAGATGAAACAACTGGGAGTTGTTCAGCCATCTCACAGTTCTTGGGCCTCTCCTGTCGTCCTGGTCCCCAAGAAGGATGGTACAACACAATTCTGCATTGATTACAGACGATTAAATGATGCCACCAAGAGTGATGGTCTGGCCAGTGCCCAATTTGTGACCACGTTAGACTTGAGCAAGGGGTACTGGCAAATACCCCTAACGGAGGATGCTCGGGACGCTCGGCCTTCATTACTCCATTAGGGCTTTTTGAGTTCCTGGGAATGCCCTTTTAGGATGAAAACTGCCCCCGCTACTTTCCAGAGACTGGTAGATCGACTGTTAGAATGATGTCAGGACTTTGCCTGTGCTTACTTGGATGACATTGCCATTTTTAGCACAATCTGGGAGGAGCATCTTAAATACTTGGGCATAGTGCTAGACTGTTTCCTTACTGCAGGGCTGACCATTCGCCCTGATAAATGCCTAATAGGGATGTCTGAGGTGCAGTACCTCAGGCATAGAGCATGGGGTGGGACCCTCAGGCCTGAGCCTGCCAAGGTGGAAGCCATTAGCAACTGGTGTAGACCCCAGACTAAAAAGCACACACTTGCATTTTTAGGAACTGCTGGTTACTATATAAAATGCTTTCTAATTTTACCACCTTTGCCAAGCCCCTAACAGACCTGACCCGCAAGAACATACCTAGGAATGTGACGTGGACGACTGCATGCGAGGATGCCTTTTCAGCGTTAAAGACCGCCCTCATCACTGCTCCTGTCTTGGCTGCCCCTGATTATACGCGCAAGTTCCTTGTGCAGACAGATGCATCCACCTTTGGGATTGGGGCAGTACTTAGCCAAGTGAACGCTGCCGGAGAAGAACATCCTGTTGCTTATGCCAGTCGGAAACTACTGGATCGGGAAGTTGCCTATGCCACTATTGAAAAGGAATGCCTTGCCATCATATGGGCGCTAAAAAAATTGCAGCCATACTTGTATGGCAGAGACTTTACAATTGTTACAGACCACAACCCCCTCACTTGGCTGAGCCACGTATCGGGGGACAATGGAAGATTGCTGCGGTGGAGCTTGTCCTTACAACTTCTCCATCCAATACAAGCGGGGAAGCCAACACCAGAACGCTGATGGACTGTCTCCACAAGAAGAACCATAGGCTCCCCAGGTTGACCTACCCCTACCACTGTACAAGGAACTTTAAACGATTGAGCAATGTGGACTAAAGTGAGCAGGCCAGAGTTCTGTGTAGACCTCATGGCGTGCTCACTTATTATGAGAGGGGAGAGGTTGTGATGGTATGATATGTTATGTGGGTATCATTTTGTGTATATTTATATTTTACGGATTTCCATAGTGTTCTCCTATTGCCCTGTATCATTCCGTGTATTCCCCATAGTGTCTAGAGTCTCAATTACCTTCCAAAAGTCTGATAATTGAATTAGCTCACTTACTGTCTGCAGCCTGACTGTATCTATGCCTCTTGATGAACCCCCTGCAGTGCTTTAATCCCCAAGGCACCTTTGTCAGGACTGGGAGGCCAGAAAACCGCCCAAACCTGTCTGACTACCCCTGGACATAAGGAGGGGGCTGGGGAGGACAGGCGCTGTTCAAGGCAGACCCTGAATGGTGATGATCGTGTGAAGATGGCACGTCAGAGAGAAGGGGGAAGCATAAGGACCCATTTTATCCTCTGTCGGCGGATTATTGGACTCTCATCTCCTTGGACATTCATCCTGTTACTGAACTGCATTCATGTTCTGGACTATTGTATCCTCAGTGTGGTGGCTTGTTTATGGAGCTTTTAGTTTTGCCTATAATAAAGGTCTGTTAGGCGTCAGATTCCTGGCACTGCACAGTGGGAGTCCAGAGCCAGACATCCTGCCATCTCCCATTCTTCCTCAACCGCTCCGGGTGTTGCTCAGCAAACACGGCGAGCCAGGCTTGCTGCTCAGACTCACTCTGACAGCCTGGATGTTGCTGCCACCTCTGGTGCAGCAATAGCAGCGTAACCTGCTCTGCAGGGAACTGCTCCTGAGGATAAGTCCTCATGCCGTGCTACTGGGCATGCCCGCAACTTGACCTCTCACTGGAGAGCAAAGGTCACATGCTCAGGTCCTACGTCGGATCTGATTGGTCCTTCCCAAGCTAATGGAAGGTTCCGGAAGCGCATCGCTATAAAAAGCCCACATGGCGGCTCGGCGATGCGCTAGTCTAGCATATTATGCTGTCTGTGTATGGTGACGGATGTGTGGACTGGTGACTGACGCATTATGAAACCCCTTCCCTCGGATATTACTAATGGTGACAGAGAGTTGGATAGTCAGTCTCAGCTTGTGGCAAGCTACACGCCACGTGATCCTCGCCTACACTAGCGTCCGTCGGCGCCCTTGTCTTAGCGCCGACGTCTGCGGCTTTACCTGCCGCTGCGCTGCACTAACCACAGCTACTCTTGGTCACTGTTGCAACGCCACACGGAGGCCTCTGTGACATTAACAGAGCCGCGTCTTGGCATCACATTGCCTCTTGCGACTCTGTGCCAGAACAGAGCCGTCCTTAGCGTTCGGGTGACGTTAACCCGAGCGCAGTACCTCATTGATTAGGTGCATCTGCCATTGTTCAGCAGCTGTCTTGTCACCTACCGCACGGTGGACTCCGGGCGGTGAACGCACCTCCTGTTATTTTATATTTGGTGCGTTCCGCCGTCCTAACAAGGTCTTGGGGTTGTTCACACTTCCCTCGCTCTGTTGATTGTGTGGTATCGGAGAAGGACCCTGTGACATGCTCTCTTCCAGGTGCCCAAATCAAAGATATGTCTGATAGGGTATCAAGACTCTTTAGTGCTAAAGACTAATTGTGTCTATTAATACATGTAGGAACAAATAACACAGCAAGAAAGGACCTGGAAAGTATATAAACTTTGAAGACCTAGGACAGAAATTGAAGGAATTGGGAGCGCAGGTTGTCTTCTCATCCATCCTCTCAGTGAATGGACATGTGCATTGAACAGGATTCTACAAGTGAACAACTGGCTACATCGATGGTGCCGTGACCAACGCTTTGGGTTTCTTAACCATGGAGTGAATTACCTGTTGTCACGTGGAACCATCCTGTGTGACGTGACCAGCAGGCAGGTAACTAGAACAACAGGACGTGGCACGTGATACTGTCCTGTGTGACACGGCTCGCAGGCCGGTAACTAAAACAACAAGACAAGGGGTAGGGAAACAGTTACAACGGTGGGCCCTGCGATAGGGAAAGGGGATGTGGAGACCTTCTGCACTCCCCTGAGTCAGTGTCCCTAACGCTCCTAATGTTCCCTATGCCGGTTCCGCACCGGGCGCCGATCAGGAACCTGTCGCCCTAGCACACCCTACACCTATCCCTTGCTAGGGAGCTGGGTGGCGCAGGCACTGGCCCCACCGCTGTACTAATACACACTAAGGAAAAACACAAACAGGGAAACACAACTTAGCTTTACTCTGTTGCACTTGCTCCTGGCAACAGAGTGCACCACCAGCATGCAGCTCTCCTGAATCGCTGCCACCAAGCCATGTCAGAGCTACAAGGGAATCCCCTATAACTCCTTCCACACCAGGGCTAAGACAGTGCTGCAAGGAACTCTCTCCAGCTCCTTCCTCGACCAAGGATGGTTGAAATTAACACTATCACCAACACGGATTGCAACACCTGTGACTCTTTTATAGCAGAGCCAGCAATCACACCTGCATTATAATCATGTGCACTAAACTAAAGAAAACTAGAGTGCAATGACGCTCACCACCATCGGGGCAAACTTAGAACAAACGACACCACAGTGCAATAATCCTAATGACCACCGGGGGCAAAAACCAACCTTAAGCACAGCTTAGGAAAAAAAAAAGGTTACCTGTGCTTTTATCAGTCCTGATCCAGCATGGACCATGACAGTACCCTCCCCTTAATGAGGGGTCTCTGGAACCTCAATACCGCTCCCCATCAGGGAACCACCTACAGCGGGGATGCCCAGACCCAGAGTTCTCCCCAGCAATTACCTGCATGTCAGGTTGATGAGAAAAGAGCCCGCTGGTATTGGCAACGTGTGTTCTGGAGGCAACACACATCTCCGAAGCGCTGACCTGGGGAACGGGTTGTGTATGTGTATGTTTGGTATGAGCTGGTAACACTTCACAACACACTTCCACTGGATTTTTTTGCTGGACACCCATACACGCTCGTTCACACACAGGTCCGGACCTGAACGTTTATTGCCACTCGTTTGTTTGTCACCACTTGGAGAACTCTTTCTGGGATTGACAACAGAGGCATCCCCCTGTGTCACCACACTCACACCCCCGCACCTCACCAAGGGGTACACCACCCTCCAACCCCTTCCACCACGAGGTCTGCGCCTCCCAGGGTTGGTCAATGGCGAGGGTTGAGACTTGCCCCTACTCTCCTGCAGCACATCTGCTGCCCTCACTGGGGAGGAAGGGGTCCGTTGCAGAGAGACGGCAGAGACAGTTCCTAGGCAGCAGCCCTCACACGAGTGCCCCCAGCTGACCACTTCCCTCGCCCGCTAATCTATTACCGGGTTGTGTCTCTTCAACCAAGGGAGGCCTAAAACAATTGGTACTGGCTTTCCCTCCAAGACGTAGCATGACAAGGACTCCTCATGATGTCCTATACGCAGATGGATATTCTCTACGACCTTGGTCAAGCTCCCCTGGCTCAGTGGAACAGAGTTTATGGCCTGGACGCTTATAGGCTGGGCTAGCATCCTACACCTCAGACCATGAGTCTGGACAAAGCGAGCATCCACCAGACTGACTCCTGCTCCGCTGTCCACAAACACCGGTATCACCTCTGGTACCCCGCCAGCCAAGACCTCTGCTGACATGGTACTTTGGGAGGGCAAAATGGAGGAAATGTATACTCCCTGGTCGCCTCTCTCCAAGCGACCATGGGAATGCGGCTTCTCAGATGGCACAGATAATTTGGCGCGCAATGGGCAACCCTTCAGGACATGACCAGTCTGCCCACAGTACAAACATGCCGACACCACTCCCCGAACCGTAGGCAGCTCCGAAAACAAACTAGCTCCTCCTACTTGCATAGGTTCGGCAGGAGACTTGGCATGAACTGGGCAGGCTCTCATAAAATGGCCAGGCTTCCCACAGGAAAAGCATACCCCCCCACCACGACGAGCCGCAGACACCCCCTTTTTTGTATCAACAACATCAGTTTGTCTGGGTTCCTCCGTCCGCACTGGTGGGTCCTCCTCCCTAGCAAGGACATCAGGGGCACTTTTTGTATATGACTTTCCATAAGGCGTCTCTCCACCCGGATAGCAAGGGACATGGCGGCCTCCAGCGACCTGGGGGCGGCGTACTGCACCAGAGTATCCTGCAATTTTGGAGACAAACCCTGCACAAATTAACTCCTAAGTGCAGTGTCATTCCACTGAGTATTAGTGGCCCATCTCCTAAACTCTGAGCAGTACTCCTCAGCGACCCGGGCTCCCTGTTTACACCTACGGATTCGAGATTCCGCCAGGGTGACGCCATCAGGATCCCCACACACAAGCGCCAAAGCCGCAAAGAACTCGTCCACGGACTCTAAAGATGGAGAATCATCCGGTAGGGAGAAGGCCCAGGATTGGGGATCCCCTTTAAGAAGGGACATAATGATTCCCACCCGTTGCTCTTCACTCCCTGATGAACGAGGGCGCAGCCTGAAATACAATTTACAGGCTTGTTGAAACAGCAAGAATTGATCTCTCCCTCCAGAAAATCTGTCAGGGAGGGATATCTTGGGTTCTGGCTGAGCCAGTCTCTGAACCAAGCCCCCAATAGCCACCAACTGCTGCAGTTGCTGCACCAACTCATCGCGCAGCCCCCTAATATCATCAGTAAGGGTCTGCAGCATTTGGGCAAAGGTCTGAACTGGGTCCATGGCTCAGCAGAAAAAAAATTTACGGTTGGTGATAATGTCACGTGAACCCGTCCTGTGTGACGCGACCAGCAGGCCGGTAACTAGAACAACAGGACGCGGCACGTGATACTGTCCTATGTGACACGGCTCGCAGGCTGGTAGCTAAAACAACAAGACAAGGGGTAGGGAAACAGTTACAACGGTGGGCCCTGTGATAGGGAAAGGGGACGTGGAGACCTTCTGCACTCCCCTGAGTCAGTGTCCCTAACGCTCCTAACGTTCCCTATGCCAGTTCCGCACCGGGTGCCGATCAGGAACCTGACGCCCTAGCACACCCTACACCTATCCCTTGCTAGGGAGCTGGGTGGCTCAGGCACTGGCCTGTTTTGAGTTCATTTTCTGGTCTACCAGTCAGGCTCCCTCTGGTGGTAACAGGAGTTAGTGAGGCTGATTTAATCATTAAAGATCTGCCACCTGATAATGAGGATGACGACTGGACCTCAGGAATCTCAGATTGGATTTAAGACAGCCGACGCCCTACTCTGGTGCTGGTGATTCCTGCTGCTTGTCAGGTCTTGGTTCTCAGCTCTGTTCCAGTCAGCTCAAGCTAAGTTTCTCTGCTAATGTTCACACTTGATTTTGTTGTTCTATTCAGTTTTTTGTGTGGTCAGCCAGCCCCGGCTTGGGCTGTGCTGAATTTCCACTCTTATTTATCTGTATTTGCCAATTTGCTTTTTGTCCCTTATTAGATTGGCCTCTTTTTGCTCTGTCTCAGAATATTTTAGAGTGCTGATATAGTGGGAGAAGTCTAGTGACTTCAGGGTTAATTTTGTTATCAGAAGTGTTGGACATTATTTTGAAGGGTTTTGGGCAGATTGCAGACAGTTTTTCCTTTCCTCTCCTTTCAAGTTAGTTTGGGCCTCATCGTTTTCTTAGCCTATTTTCCTACCTGTGTTTGTGTTTTCATCTTGTTTCACCGTCAATACATGTGTGGGGGCTGTCTATTCCTTTGGGGTCTGCTCTGGGGCAGTTAGTTTTCCCTTTTCTTGCTTTAGGCTTATTTAGTCCTCCGGCCGTGACGAGGCGTCTAGGTTCATCGTAGGCACGCTCCACGGCTGCTGCTAGTTGTGTGGTAGGATCAGGGATCTGCAATCTGCATAGTTACCAACCTCTCTGGTTTTTCTGGGCTTAGCATGTTTAGGTTTTTTCCTCCTCGGTGACCCATTCATAACACTGGCCCCACCGCTGTACTAATACACACTAAGGAAAAACACAAACAGGGAAACACAACTTAGCTTTACTCTGTTGCACTTGCTCCTGGCAACAGAGTCCACCACCAGCATGCAGCTCTCCTGATTCGCTGCCACCAAGCTCTGTCAGAGCTACAAGGGAATCCCCTATGACTCCTTCCACACCAGGGCTGACAGTGCTGCAAGGAACGCTCTCCAGCCTCTTGCTCCACCAAGGATGGTTGAAATGAACACTATCACCAACACTGATTGCAACACCTGTGACTCTCTTATAGCAGAGCCAGCAATCACACCTGCATTATAATCATGTGCACTAAACTAAAGAAAACTAGAGTGCAATGACGCTCACCACCACCGGGGCAAACTTAGAACAAACGACACCACAGTGCAATACTCCTAATGGCCACCGGGGGCAAAACCAACCTTAAGCACAGCTTAGGAAAAAAAAGGTTACCTGTGCTTTTATCAGTCCTGATCCAGCATGGATCATGACACCTGTATGATGGACTCCTTGCTAGAGATGGGTTGCATCTTACGAAAAGAGGAAAACACATATTTGGTAGACAGCTTGCTACACATTAGGAGAGCTTTAAACTAGAGCAATATGTGATGGAAAATATACGACCAGAAACAAATGTGCAGCTAATGAATTCTTTTGAGAACCCTGCGAAGAGAAGTGGAAAGGAAGAACAAAAACAACAAACTCTGAATGAAAATAGAGGAGGAAGAGAAGCCGACTACAAACTAAAATGTGTCTGTACAAATGCACAGAGCATGGGAAACAAGTAAGTAGAATTGGAGCTGCTAACACAGGAAGAGAGATATGATGTCACAGACATCACTAAAACTTGGTGGGATGATATGCATGTTTCGAATACAAACCTTGAAGGCTACAAATTATTTATTAGAAACAGGATTAAAAAGAAGGGAGGAGGTGTTACGTTGTATGTTAGGAAAATGTATATATCCACAGAGATCCAAGCCTCAGAGACTGGTAGCACTGTAGAAACTGGTTGGATAAGAATTAAAGGAGAGAAGAATGGAAACGACACTATTGTGGGTGTTTACTATAGGCCACCTGGTCAGACTGAAGATATGGATGAACACTTTTTACATCAGATGTCTCTGTTCTAAAAAAAATACAACATAGTGATGATGGGAAATTTTAACTATCTAGATATTTGTTGGGAATATCTCTCAGACAAAAGTACTGGGTCCAGAAAATTCTTATCTTCTCTTGCTGACAACTTTATCTTTCAAAAGGTATAAGAGAAAACAAGAGGATATGCAATCTTGGACCTAATTCTTACCAACAGGGAGGGAATGGTTGAGGAAGTAAAGGTGGATGGGAATTTAGGAGGCAGTGATCATACTATCCTCAAATTTTGGGTTACAAGACAAGGAAGACCAGCGAGGACTCAGACTTTAAGGTTGGACTTCAGAATGGCAGATTTTAATGGACTCAGAAAGAGGGTAGCAAAGGTCCAATGGCTGGATGTTCTAAAGGACAGGAATGTCCAAGAAAGATGGGAGATTTTGCTAAATGAAATTCTCATAGCACAATCTGTAACAATCCTGAAAAGAAGGAAGAATTGGAAGCATTTAAAAAGACCAGGATGAATGAACACAGAACATAATCACTTGTTAAAAAGGAAAAAATAAATGTATATCAAATGAAAAGAGGGGCCCACATCTAAAGAAAAATATAACACTGTTTGCAGGGAATGCAGGGCAAGAGTTAGAAAAGCTAAAATCCAGTAATGAAGTGAAGCTTGCAAGGGAGACAAAAAGTAGCAAAAAAGGATTTTGTGGGTATGTAAAAATCAAAAGAAAAGTCAAAGATGTTAAAGGATTTTTACAGGATGAAAAGGGTGAAGTGGTCAAAAATGATCTTGCGAAGTCCAAACGTTTAAATTCCTATTTTGCATCTGTGTTCTCTAAGAAAGCAAATGCAACATCAATTGATCTTCACGGTGCCATCGAAGGAATAAAAGAATCCACACTATCCATAAATAGAAAGATGGTCAGGGAACACTCAGCTAATTTAAATGAATTCAAATCTCCTGCTCCAGATGAATTACACCTTAGGGTACTGAAAGAGTTAGCAGAGGAAATGGCAGAACCACTAGCCAGAATCTTTGAAAAATCCTGGAAAACAGGAGAAGTCCAAGAAGATTGGAGAAGGGCAAATGTTATTCCTATCTTCAAAAGAGGAAAGAAGACGGAGCCAGGAAATTATAGGCCAGTGAGCCTTACTTCTATACCAGGAAATATCTTTGAACAAATTTTTAAACAGCACATATGTAAGCACTTCGATAAGAATACAGTAATTAACTAGAGCCAGAATGGGTTTGTAGCAAACAAGTCATGCTAGACTAATCTAATTTCTTTCTATGATGGAATCACTGACTGGGTGGATCAGGGAAATGCAGTAGATATAGTATATCTTGACTTCAGCAAAGCATTTGATAAAGTATCTCATACTATCCTTATTGAAAAAATTACCAGGGATTGACAAGGCTACGGTTAGGTGGATTCATAACTGGCTCAGTGATCGTACTCGAAGAGTGGTAAAAAATGGTTGCACATCCAATTGCAAAAGTGTTTCAAGTGTGGTACCACAAGGCTCTGTCCTGGCCCCAGTGTTGTTCAACATTTTTATAAATGATCTAGATAAGGGAACTGAAGGTAAACTAATCAAATTTGCAGACGATGCAAATCTTGGAGGGATAGCTAACACTAGAGAAAACAGAGAAAGGATTCAGAAGGCTCTAGATGTTAGGAGTGGCGGAAGGCACTAAATAAAAAATATAAATGAAGTGCCTTCGCCATTCGGGGTCCACCGTGCGGTAGATGGAGAAACCGCAGCTAAGTGACACAGAGCAATCTGGCGGTAATGTGCACAGGGTTTAGATAGCACCCAGGTGCACAAAGGTATCTCTGTTAAACACACAGAGCCAATAAAGAAAATATAACAACGCTGAGCCTGTTCAGAACACAGGAACTCAGCGGTGCACGAGCGGTATAGGGTCACGGGAGTAGATAAATAACGGCACTCGCTTCGCCAGGACCTACCGTAAACTCTCGTGGAAAACTGCGCTGCAAATGCAGATGCAAACAATAGCTGCTACAGCAGTGTGGCGTGAGACTTGCCGCAAGGTAACACAGCAACGCAAGCGCGATGTTAGACGCTAGCAGGTGCAATAGTGGAGCAATGGCGCGCTGGCGCTGTCTACTGGCTATAATTCATTCCCTCACACAACCGTAATATCCAAGGAAGGGGGTTTCAAATGAGTCTTTCGCCAGTCCATGCATCCATCCACATACACACAGCAGCAAGTATGACTATACTAGCGCATGGCGGAACAGTCATGCGTGCTTTTTATAGCAAACGGGACCTTCCAAAGGCTTCCAGATCTCTGAGCTGAGCCAATGGAATCTGGAGCAGGACCTGAGCACCTGACTCCTGAGCTCCAATGACTGATTGTCCCATGAGCATGCTCAGAAGAAGGGACGAAGGACTTAGCCTCCAGAGAGAGTTGCTGTAAAGCAATCTCCTCTGCAATCTCCTTTACATTAGACAAAGAGCAGGAGACTAAAGCATGTGAGGGTCTAGATTCCTGCTTAGTAATGGCCAACATCTGACTCCTAACACTAGAAAAGCTGGAACAATGGGCAGCGACTAATAGAATGGTATTTAACAGGGAGAAATACAAGATTCTACATTTGGGCAAGAAAAACAAAAATTACATCTATAGAAAGGGAGGAATTGAACTAAGCAAGAGCACATGTGAAACATACTTGGGTATACTAATAGATCACAGAGTACACAAGAGTCAACAGTGTGATGCAGCAGCAAAAACATGTATCTTTATAGGATGTATAAATAGATGCATAGTCTAGATCACATGAAGTAATTATCCCCCTCTACTCCTCCTTGGTCAGGCCTCATCTGATATACTGTGTCCAGATCTGGGCACCACATTTTGAAAAAGACATTGAAAAACTGGATCCAGTTCAGAGAAGAGTTACCAGGATGGTGAGTGGACTGCAAAGTATGTCCTACGAGGAGCGGTTAAAGGATCTGGGAATGTTTAGCTTGCAAAAAAGAAGGCTAAATAGCTGTCTACAAATATCTGAAGGGATGTCATAGTGCAGAGGGATTATTGTTATTCTCATTTGCACATGGAAACATGAGAAGCAATGGAATGAAACTGAAAGGGAGAAGATACAGATTAGATACTAGAAAAAAAATTTTGACAGTGAGGGTGATCAATGAATGGAACAGGCTGCCACGAAAGGTGGTAAGTTATCGTGCAATGGAAGTCTTTAGAGGCTGGACAGACATCTGTCTGAGATGGTTTAATGAATCCTGCATTGAGCAGGAGGTTGGACAAGATGACCCTTGAGGTCCATTTCAACTCTAACATTCTATGACTTACATTATTACATAGGTCTTTCGGGCTACCAGTTAACCGGCTGATATGCGCTGTGCCGACACTGTGGAATTACACTCTGCACACGTTGCAGCGACTGTGACATTAGTGTTGACCTCTGCTAAAGTATGACATTTTCCATAGTCTGGCCCTATGCAGTACGAACATGCAGGGGTGAACCTAGCCTCTGTGCTGCCTGAGGCGAAGTGCAGAACGGCGCCCCCCCATAGTACATTTTTTAAAATCAGTAGAAATTAATTTGGTTCATATCCTGTAAAAACGAGGACAATAGTGGACATTTTAATTTAGAGAAATAGAAAAAAAAGATGTCCAAATGCAAGGATGTCAAATGATCACACGCACATACAAGAACATCACAGAGGAATCCAGAACAAGGGTCATTAATGGCAGGCCTGGCGCAAGCATACATACAGACACACAATGATGGCTGGCAGAGCGGTGGCCCTGTAGGCAGACGCAGTCCTGCATCCTTATAGCACAGGGGCAGGCACTGATTGCCAACCTATTACCTCTGGCACATGCCTACAAAACTCTGGGCAGCTCCAATGTGGCCGCTGCCAGGCACTTACCAGTCAGACATGTCCACCATGCAGCACCGTGCACATACCACATGCAATGACCTGGAGTCTGTGCATCAACAAGCCGCCACTGCACTAAGCTGGTAAAATGGTGCATCTTCACCAACAGACCACGCCTCCTTCTCCCGAAACGCTTAGCCAATCACAATCACCACACACAGGGCTGTCCGGATCTAATAGCAGGGGCCTTCCTATAGGGTTGAGTAAGGGATGTGGGAGCGGGAAGGGGGACAAGTGCAACTGACGCTCAGTAGAAACATGGCTGGATGCCTGTATGTACCGAGGGGCAGCATTTGACGTGGTGTGTAAGTTATGGGCAATCAGTCGTGCAGCAGAGACATATGTGAATTCCTTACTTAACCCAAGATCTCCATGCTGACGATCTGGCTAATTATTTCAAAGAAAAAATTGACCATATACGACAGGAAATTATCTCCCAATCCCCTCATACCATGCACTGTCCTCCCTCCCCCACTGCATCTAGCTATCTCTCTAAATTTGAACCATAGAAGAAGACGTAATCAGGCTCCTTGCATCTTCTCGCCCTACCACTTTCACCAGTGACCCCATTCCATCACATCTCCTCCAGTCCTTTTCCCCTGTTGTCACCACTCACCTAACTAAAATATTTAACATAGTAACATAGTTTTGAAGGCTGAAGGAAGACCTTATGTCCATCTAGTTCAGCCTATTTTTAGTGCAGCTGTTCTGCATTGTTGATCCTGGGGAAGGCAAAAAAACCCACAGAGTAGAAGCCAATTTTCTCCATAGGGAAAAAAATTCCTTCCCCTAAGCTGGGTCAACCATCTACCTATAGTATTCTGTTATTCGTAACCTTCTCTCTGTTACTCACAAGAAACCTCTCTCTCTCTTCCGGTATCTTTCCTTCCTCATTTAAGCATGCCATCATACAGCCATTACTTAAAAAAATATCCCTCAACCAAAACTGTGCCGCTAACTATAGACCTGTCTCTAATCTGCCCTTCATCTCTAAACTCCTGGAATGCCTGGTCCACACCCATCTTATCCGCTATCTCTCAGATAACTCTCTCCTCGACCCTCTACAATCCGGTTTCCACGCTCTACACTCTACTGAAAGTGCCCTCACTAAAGTATCTAATGATCTTCTAACAGCTAAATCTAATGGTCTCTACTCCATGATAATTCTCTTGGATCTCTCCGCAGCATTCAACACTGTGGATTATCAGCTCCTCCTCACTATGCTCCGCTCCATTGGCCTCAAGGACACCGTTCTCTCTTGGTTCTCCTCCTATCTCCCTGACCGCTCCTTTACTGTATCTTTTGCTGGCTCCTCCTCCTTTCATCTTCCCCTTACTGTTGGGGATCCTCAAGGATCGGTTCTAGGCCCCCTCCTCTTCTCTTTGTATACTGCCCCTATTGGTCAAGCAATCAGTAGATTTGGTTTCCAGTACCATCTCTATGCTGATGACACCCAATTATACACTTCTCATATCATGCCTGCCTTTTTGGAAAACACGAGTGATTGTCTTACCGCTGTCTCTAACATGATGTCCTCCCTCTATCTGAAACTGAACCTTTCAAAAACTGAACTCCTCGTGTTTCCTCCCTCTACTAACCTACCTATGCCCGACATTGCCATTTCCGTGTGTGGTTCCACCATTACTCCTCAGCAACATGCCCGCTGTCTTGGGATCATACTTGATTCTGAGCTTTCATTCACCCCCCACATCGGATCACTGGCTCGCTCTTGTTATCTGCACCTCAAAAACATTTCTAGAATTCGACCCTTTCTTACTTTCGACTCCGCAAAAACTCTTACTGTTTCTCTTATTCATTCTCGTCTGGACTATTGTAACTCTCTACTAATCGGTCTCCCTCTTAGGCCTCTTTCACACATCAGGTTTTCGCCGTCAGGCGTGATCCGGCGCTTTTGACAGAAACCGGATCCGGCGAAATGCAATGCCGGATCCGGTTTCCCCCCCATTGACTTGCATTTGCGCCGGATCGCGCCGGATGGCCATGCGTTTCATCCGGTTTTCGCCGGATCCGGCAATGTGTCGCAATGTGTCGCGATCCGGCGTCTGGAAAAAACGTCTACTGTAACGTTTTTTGTCACCGGCGAAAAAGCCGTACCCGCCGGATCCGGCGCGTCCGGCTTTTTCACACAATGAAAGCCTATGAGCGCCGCAATGCGCCGGATCCGGCGAAAGCCGGATCCGGTGGCCGGATCCGGTTTTTTTGGTCTGAGCATGCTCAGTAGCTCTGCCCACAGGAGATATATAAAAGCAAGACAATGGGACCCTCAGCCACACCCAACATGCCACCCAAGCCAAGAACCAGGAGCAGGAGAAGGCAGCAGACATCTGCAGCAGCAGCACCATCAGCACCACCCCAAATGGAGCAGCATGCTGAACGGGAGGGGAGTCCAGAAGCAGATGAGAGACGGTAATTATCAAATCCCCCATTCCTCCAAACTAGGGCCATGGAATATCAAGATATTCATTGGCCCTTTGTTTCTCTTTATTCAACAGCCGCCAAAGAGATGCAGCAGCAGCAGCAGCAGCAGAAATGGCATCACTGGCAGCAGCAATACCCACAGCCATGGAGTCTGGCCATCAACAGGACAGCACATCTTCTTCTGGGAGCCCTCCCTCGCATCGTCAGCGTTTGACGGTAAGTTTTTATTTCCAAAATCCATCATCTCTGTAATATATGTCTATTCATTGCCTTTTATTTCAAAACAGGAATCACAAGATGAAGAGGAGCTCCCAGAAGAAGAAGGAAGGGGTGGACAGACACCTGGAGTGGGCTCACAATTCGTAAGTTTTTTGCATCAAACGCAGAAACACAACATCACACTACACACAACACATAGAAAACAATGTTCTGCAGACCACACACAGCAAACAAATGCCTACATCCAAAGACATAACATTTTTTGTTTTCTTCTCTAGTCTTCCCAATCTGGTGCTCGGCCAAGAGGTCCTCGCAGTGCCTCCCAGGGTCGTCGGCGACAGCAACGCGGCGGTCACCAGCGTGTAAGTATAAATATTTTTGCTTTGTTTTTTTGCACTTTTTATTTCATTTCTTTTGTGGAGGCTAATTATGTTATTTTTGTCTTTTTCTTTAACAGCCTTCACAGCGTGCTCCCGACTCTGACGGTGAGGATGGAGGGATTGATGTGGACCGCCTCATCGATCTCGTCAGAGAAAGGGAGCCGCTCTGGAATATGGCTGACCGCCGCCACGCTGACCTGATCATTACCCGACGACTCTGGGAGGAAATCTGTTCTCTCCTTGTGAGCCGCTGGGAGGACCTCGAAGCTCGGGCCCAGATTAAAGAGCGTAAGTATATACAGTAACGGTTGCTTGATGTAAACCAGTGTTTCCCGAACTCCAGTCCTCGTGGTCCCCACGGATCATGTGTTCAGGATTTCTATTTACTATGGAAATCCTGAAAACATGACCCCTGGGGACCATGAGGACTGGAGTTTGTGAAACACTGATGTTGTATACTAACCACTCCTTTCTCGTTTCAGGGAACAGAATTGTGAATCGGTGGCGGTCTGTGAGGGATCGTTTCAAGAAGGAGTTCAATAAAGAGATGTGGGCCCCGAGTGGATCTGGAGGACGCAGGAGCAAGTACAAGTACGCACAAGCCCTGTCGTTCCTCCGGGAAACAATGCTCACCAGAAGGTAAATATTACACACCACATGTGAAAAAAAATGTTAGATGTAACTTTTTTTTTTCAGCCAGGGCCATACCATGTCAGTATTTTAATTGTTTTTTTTTCTCTTTATTCCACAGCACGGTGAGCAGCACTCGGGAGCCTGCACGATTGGACCCTTCTGAGGCGATCCCTGAGGAGACCGGCACCGAGGGACACTTCGACCGCCCCGGTACATCTGCACCTTCCCAGCCTTCCCACACAGTCGACCCATCTGTCCCATCCACCAGCACAGGAGCATCGTGGCCGCCTACATTACATGAAGCTGCTGGTGAGGAGATCGCTTTCCCTTTACCCCACCCTTCTGCCCCTGCCGCCTCTAGTACACCTGCGGGTACTGGGCGGCAGCGGCAGAGGGGTCAGGAAAAGAGTTATGCGCAAGAGTTATTGCATCTGAATGCATCTTTCCAGAACTGTCTCAAAGTCTTGTCAGAGCAAATCTCCGCAGGCTTTCAGCAGATCAACTCCAGCATTCTGGAGGTGAAGACACTTCTGCAAACCATGCATTCAGAAGCAAGATCTTCGCCAAACCACACCTTTTTCAGGTCTGTTGTGGAGCGCATGGCAACACTATCTCCTACCCAGCAGATGCATGTAATGCATTCGTGCCACGGTGCTCTACAGCAGGTTACCTCCCAACCTCCACCTCCCACCACTGTAGTTCCTCCACCTGCACCCCCTCCAGCCACTTTCCATCCTCCCCCTCCTATTACATCTGCACCCCCTCCAGCCACTTTCCATCCTCCCCCTCCTACTACATACCAGCAACCTGCCCAGTACCAGCAACCTCCCCAGTACCAGTCATCTCCCCACTTCCAGCAACCTGCCCCGTACCAAACTCCTTCCCCGTACCAAACTCCTTCCCCGTACCAAACTCCTTCCCCATACAACTTTCCATCAACATCATCTGCTCCTACAGTCCCTGCCCAACCCTCCACTCCACCACCCACCACCTCTTCTGCTTCCCACATGTCCACCCATTCTGTAGTTTTTTCCACACCTTCACCTCTAACTGTTCCTTCCCCACCACGATCCCAGTCCTCTCTCCACACACCCAGTGTCGAAGTGTCCCGCAGCCCCTCCAGCAGTATTTCCACCCCACAGTACACAGAATTGTAATGTGTGTTTTTTGTAATAAAAATGCCCATTGGGTTTAAAACCTTTATTAAAAAAGTTTTTTGCACTTTAAAAACATTTTACAAAAAAAAAAAAATTTAAATAAAAGTTAAATTATCGTTTCACAATGGTTGTCTGTCATTTCTTTCTGCGGCGAACTATGTTTTAAAAAAAGGTTAAATACAGGGTATTTCAAAGGTAAAAAGGTATTCAAAACCAGGTATAACTGTGGGTAAATTTTAGCTTTTTGCCACAGTTGTGTTCCTGGTTGTGTTTGAAGCAAAGTATTTCACCGAAAAAGTTGTGTTTATTGTTGGTGATTTCCTACCAATGTACACAACTTTTGTTAAAAGGTGAAATACTTTGCATAAAACACAACCAGGTACACACCTGTGGCCTAAAGGTAAAAATAGTAAGACCATGACAAGATAGCCAACTTTGGTTGGCAAAGGTATATACTGTTGGTCCAGAAGGTACACAAGTTTAGGGCAAAAATCTCTCACACTCTGTCATCCCAGTGTACTCTGCCTTGAGGTGACATAAAGTATAGTGGAAAATTGTCCCTGAAACCGTCACAGAACTTCTAGTGGTAATTAGAGTTGAGCGATACCGTCCGATACTTCAAAGTATCGTATCGGATGGTATCGGCCGATCTTTAAAAAAAGTATCGGTATCGCCGATTCCGATACCGGAAGTCCCATTCAAGTCTATGGGACTTCCGGTATCGGAATAAGAAAAACCCTTTCCTGCCCTTGTACAGCCTCTCTGGGGTCTGTACGGGCCTTTCGGGGGGCTGTGCCGGCCTGCCAGGGGGTCTGTGCAGGCTCCGGTGGTCTGTGCCGGCCTGCCGGTGGTCTGTGCAGGCTCCGGGGGGCTGTGCCGGCCTGCCGGGGGGCTGTGCCGGCCTGCCGGGGGGCTGTGCCGGCCTGCCGGGGGGCTGTGCAGGCTCCGGGGGGCTGTGCCGGCCTGCCGGGGGACTGTGCAGGCTCCGGGGGGCTGTGCCGGCCTGCCGGGGGGCTGTGCCGGCCTGCCGGGGGGCTGTGCAGGCTCCGGGGGTCTGTGCAGGCATCGTCCGATGGGACTACAAGTCCCATCGGGCGATGCCTGCTACCATGACAGTGATTGACACATTAGCCAATGATGGGACAGTAGTAGTCCCATCATCCGGCTAATGTGTTAAATGTAAAAAAAAAAAAAAAAAAAAAAAATACTACATACATACTACATATATACTACATACATACTACATACATGCTACATACATACTACATACTACATACATGCTACATTCATACTACATGCAACATACATACTACATATATACTACATGCATGCTACATACTGCATACTACATGCTACATACATACTACATATATACTACATGCATGCTACATACATACTACATACTACATACATGCTACATTCATACTACATGCAACATACATACTACATATATACTACATGCATGCTACATACATACTGCATACTACATGCTACATACATACTACATATATACTACATGCATGCTACATACATACTACATGCTACATACATACCACATATATACTACATATATACTACATGCATGCTACATACATACTACATATATACTACATGCATGCTACATACATACTACATGCTACATACATACTACATATATACTACATACATGCTACATACATACTACATGCATGCTACATACATACTACATGCTACATACATACCACATACATGCTACATATATACTACATGCATGCTACATACATACTGCATGCTACATGCATGCTACATACATACTGCATGCTACATGCATGCTACATACATACTACATACATACTACATGCTACATACATACCACATATATACTACATACATACAATACATTCATACAATACATACATAGACATACAGTACATATAACATAGAGTAACATACTTACCAATACTTGTCACATTGTTCCCCGAAGCCATTGTCGTCTACGGAATAAATATTAACATAACAAACCACAAAAATACTCACCCACGATCCGAAGCAGTCCACGAGTGTGTCCCACGACGATCTTGGGTAGAGAACTGCAGCATCAGCTGTTGCGGCCGTTCTCTACGGGCTGCAGGAATCCAATGACGGAAGGTAGGTATCCTTCCGCACTGTATTCCTCCGCCACTTAAAAAAAAAAAAAGTCCCTAGTCTCACTTTATGCCATTGCTGTGTGGGAATTTCCCACACAGCAATGGCATAAAGTGAGACTAGGGACTTTTTTTTTTTTAAGTGGCGGAGGAATACAGTGCGGAAGGATACCTACCTTCCGTCATTGGATTCCTGCAGCCCGTAGAGAACGGCAGCATCATCTGATGCTGCAGTTCTCTACCCAAGATCGTCGTGGGACACACTCGTGGACTGCTTCGGATCGTGGGTGAGTATTTTTGTGGTTTGTTATGTTAATATTTATTCCGGAAAGACAATGGCTTCGGGGAACAATGTGACAAGTATTGGTAAGTATGTTACTCTATGTTATATGTACTGTATGTCTATGTATGTATTGTATGAATGTATTGTATGTATGTAGTATATATGTGGTATGTATGTAGCATGTAGTATGTATGTAGTATGTATGTAGCATGCATGTAGCATGTAGTATGTATGTAGCATGCATGTAGTATATATGTAGTATGTATGTAGCATGCATGTAGTATATATGTAGCATGTATGTAGTATGTATGTGGTATGTATGTAGCATGTAGTATGTATGTAGTATATATGTGGTATGTATGTAGTATGTATGTAGTATATATGTGGTATGTATGTAGTATGTATGTAGTATATATGTAGTATGTATGTAGTATATATGTAGTATGTATGTAGCATGCATGTAGTATGTATGTAGTATGTATGTAGTATATATGTAGCATGTAGTATGTATGTAGCATGTATGTAGTATGTATGTGGTATGTATGTAGCATGTAGTATGTATGTAGCATGCATGTAGTATGTATGTAGTATATATGTGGTATGTATGTAGTATGTATGTAGTATATATGTAGTATGTATGTAGTATATATGTAGTATGTATGTAGCATGCATGTAGTATGTATGTAGTATGTATGTAGTATATATGTAGCATGTAGTATGTATGTAGTATGTATGTGGTATGTATGTAGCATGTAGTATATATGTAGCATGTATGTAGTATGTATGTGGTATGTATGTAGCATGTAGTATATATGTAGCATGCATGTAGTATGTATGTAGTATGTATGTAGTATGTATGTAGTATATATGTAGTATGTATGTAGCATGCATGTAGTATGTATGTAGCATGTATGTAGTATGTATGTAGTATATATGTAGTATGTATGTAGCATGTAGTATGTATGTAGTATTTTTTTTTATTTTTTTTTTTTTTTTTTTTTTTTTAACATTTAACACATTAGCCGGATGATGGGACTACTACTGTCCCATCATTGGCTAATGTGTCAATCACTGTCATGGTAGCAGGCATCGCCCGATGGGACTTGTAGTCCCATCGGACGATGCTTGCACAGACCCCCGGACATCAGCACAGCCCCCCGGCAGGCCGGCACAGCCCCCCGGCAGGCCGGTACAGACCCCCACAGGGTGCACAGACCACCGGCAGGCCGGCACAGCCCCCCGGGCAGTCCACACAGCCCCCCGGCAGGCCGGCACAGCCCCCCGGCAGGCCGGCAGAGACCCCCGGAAGGCCCGAAATGACGGCGCATCATGATGCGCACACACCGCGCATCATGATGACGTCAGGCCGTCAATCAACTGAACTTCCGATTCCGATGCCGAATTCCGATATTGAAAAAATATCGGAAGTCGGTATCGGAATTCCGATACAGCAAGTATCGGCCGATACCCGATACTTGCGGTATCGGAATGCTCAACACTAGTGGTAATATTTCCAATGACAACATCCATCTTCGCCAGTAACTTGCTCTTCTCTCCAACCTGCACTTTCTTCTCTACAACCTGTCAAAGAAGGGCTGTAGGAACATGCTATATCTAGTTTTCCAGTAGCCAATCCCGTTCGGAAGGCCACAAGGGTCAATTTTAAAAACCGGATCCGGCGTAATCCGTCGAAAAACGGATAGAAAAACGGATAGAAAAACGGATGAACCGGATGAGACGGATCCGGTTTTGTCTGTCAAGAACAAGACGGATCCGGCAGAAAACCGGATCCGGCACTTCAGGTTTTACAAAACATTTGCCGGATCCGGCATTCCGGCACGACGCCGGATCGCGCCTGACGCCGAAAACCTGATGTGTGAAAGTAGCCTTACCAAACTCTCCTCTCTCCAATCCGTCCTGAATGCTGCAGTCAGGATCATATTCCTCACCAATCGTTATACCAATGCCTCTACCTTGTGCCAGTCCTTACACTGCTTACCCATCAACTCCAGAATTCAGTATAAACTTATTACCCTCACCCACAAAGCACTCCATGGCTCAGCATCACCCTACAGCTCCTCCCTCGTCTCAGCCTACCACCCTTCCCATGCCCTCCGCTCTGCCAACGACCTGAGGTTAACATTCTCAATAATCAGAACCTCCCACTCCCGTCTCCAAGACTTTTCACGTGCCGCGCCGATTCGTTGGAATGCACTACCCATGTTAATACGATTAATACCCAATCCCCACAGTTTTAAGTGTGCCCTAAAAACGCAATTGTTCAGACTGGCCTATCGCCTCAACACATTAACCTAACTATGCCTGTGTGGCTCATTTCACATTTTTTTACTATATCCAGGTTCCTCACATCATGTTGTCACATGCTTTTTGCATCTAATAGCCCTCTGTGTCTGTACACTGTCAGCACCGCTCCCCGTTCCGCCGCTCCCGCTCCCGCTGCCATACTCACCACCTCCGCTTCCGGTCCGACTTGCTCCTCTGACGCGTCCTGGACGCGCGCCCCCGCTCTCCTCGCTTTCCGGCGGCCGGCGTCCCGATGCTCTCCTCCACTTCCCTCGGCCGCGCGCACTATGCCTCTGCGCACGCGCCGGGGGGTTAAGCCGCGCGCCTCTGCCGTCAGCTACCCGCCTGGCGTGACCTGACCCGGACCAGCCTCCTGACCTATCAGAGCTCACCACCAGGTATTTCAGGCCGCCCTCCCTCAGTGGAGGCGCCTAACTATTGAGTTACCTCTCTTATGTCTAGGCCGGACTCTCTGCTAGTTTCCTGCAAGCTTGCGCGCTGGTTAACCCCTTGTGTCTTGTATCCCTTCTGCCTGATAATCCCTGTATCTCCCACCTGTGTCTCCTGTGTTCCCTCTGAGACTCCTGCCTGTGCCTCCTGGTAACCTCTGTGTCTCCTTCCCTTTTTAGTTTGCCTCTACCTGGTTCCCGCCATCCTCTTCCGTCCTTCTCCCTCAGCTTCTGGACCCTGGTCTCCCTGGTCTCTCTCCGGATCTTCCTCTGCTCCTCATCACCTGCTCACTCTCCTGAGCCGACCCCTGGTCCTGGCTGCCGTGGCGCTTGAACTTCCCGAGTCTGTTCCCTAACGGTCCCTGTATAGGGGTCGGTCCACTTGGTGCGCTCGCTCGGGGAGGGGTCGGCATCACGGCCCAGAGGGTCCACTCTCGCCACCGTCATCTGCAGCGTAACAGTATAGTCAGGCCATGGACCCCGCCGGGGCCGCTGCCCCAAAGGAGTTGGTTTTCCTAAGGGAGAACCAGACCCGTATTATGTCTTTTATGAAGACCATGGATTCCCGCTTGTCGGCCTTGCAGGCCGCTGACCCTGGTAACGCTTCCCAACTGGCCAGCCTCCAGCAGGAGCTGGTTCAACAACGGGACACCCAGTCCCATATTCTTTCATATATGGCTTCGGTCGACGATCGGCTGCTTTCCCTTTAGTCGGCCGCCGGACGCGAATCGTCCCGCAGCTCTGATCCCGGACCCTCCCCGCCTCCCAGGCTTGGTAGACCGCCTCGGTATGGCGGCGACCCGAAGTTGTGCAGAGGCTTCTTAAATCAGTGCAGGTTGCACTTCGAACTCCTGCCCCAACAGTACCCCACTGACCGGGCCAAGGTTGCCTTCATTGTCTCCCATTTGGAGGGAGAGGCACTCTCCTGGGTAAACCCCCTGTGGGAGCGGGACGATCCCGTAGTTTCCAGCCTCCAGACCTTCACTGACACTTTCCGTAAGGTCTTTGACGAGCCCGGACGGTTGGCTTCCGCCACCGAGTCTCTTTTTTGCCTCACCCAGGGCACTCTTACGGTCGGACAATACGCCATCCGGTTCCGTACCTTGGCCTCTGAGGTGGGGTGGAATAACGAGGCTTTGGTTGGGGCCTTCTGGCGTGGTCTCTCTGGCAAAATTAAAGATGAGCTGGCAGGGCGAGATACCCCGACCACCTTGGAAGATCTAATTTCCTTGGCCACACGAATTGACCTCCGGTTCCAGGAACGCGCTAGGGAGACTGCTAGGGACCGCTTAGACCATCTGCTTCTTTTCACAGGCCGTCCAGCCCACGTCCTCCTGGGGCATCCTCCAGTCCGGCGCCAGAGCCGATGCAGGTGGATCGGGTCAAGTTGGCAGAACAGCGCCGTAAGGAGAGACTGATGGAGGGTTTGTGCCTGTATTGTGGCAGCGCGTCTCACTTCCTACGCTCCAGTCCTGAGAGACCGGGAAACTCCTCCACCTAGGGCAGGTAAGAGAGGCCGATCTAGGTGTGTCTCACTCCTCTCATCCCCTTACCCTTTCGATTCAGCTGGTTTTGGGCCAGAGACGTGGTTCGGAGGTGGCCTATGTGGACTCGGGCGCGGCAGGGAATTTCATTAGGTTGAAGGAGGTGAAGAAGTACCAGATTCCCGTGGTTTCCCTGAAGACTCCACGTGTCATCGCCTCAGTAGATGGAAGACCCCTACGAGAATCTGTGTCCCTGGTTACGGAGGAGGTGTGCGTGCAAATCGGGGCCTTGCACCAGGAGTGGATTGCTTTCTACGTTCTTCCCAACCTTTCCCATGCTGTGCTGCTAGGTCTTCCATGGCTTAGGACACATGAACCTGTCTTGGACTCGCGTTCCGGTGAGGTCCTCCGCTGGGGGCATCCCTGCCAAGAGAGGTGCCTGGGGTCTGTCCGCCCGGCCAATCCCCCTCCAGTCTTCTCGGGTCCTGAGGCTCTACCAGCCGCATACTGGGCATTCTCTGACGTGTTCGATAAGAAGGAGGCAGAGGTCCTTCCCCCGCATCGCCCGTATGACTGCCCTATTGACCTGCGGCCCGGGACCACCCCACCTCGAGGGCGAATTTATCCCTTGTCTCCAGCAGAGACTACGGCCATGTCCCCAGCAGAGACTACGGCCATGTCCGAGTATATTCGTGAGAATTTAGCTCGAGGTTTCATACGGAAGTCTTCCTCCCCGGCCGGAGCCGGGTTTTTCTTTGTAAAAAAGAAAGACGGTTCTTTTCGTCCTTGTATTGATTTCCGGGGTCTGAACGACATTACTGTGAAGAATAAATATCCTTTGCCTCTCATTCCAGAACTCATTGACCGGCTGCGGGGAGCCCGCATCTTCTCAAAGTTGGATCTACGCGGAGCTTACAACCTCATCCGCATTCGCCCTGGTGACGAATGGAAGACCGCCTTTAACACCCGGGACGGGCATTACGAATACCTGGTTATGCCCTTCGGTCTCTGCAACGCTCCCGCAGTCTTTCAGGAGTTCGTCAATGATATCTTCTGAGATTTGTTATACTCCTGCGTGGTGGTGTATCTGGACGACATCCTTATTTTTTCCCCGGATCTGGCGTCCCATAGGAGGAGTGTTCGTCTGGTTCTACAACGTCTGCGGGAGAATCGCCTCTACGCGAAGCTTGAGAAGTGTCTCTTTGAGTGGTCTTCCTTGCCTTTCTTGGGCTACATTGTTTCTGATTCTGGGCTGGAGATGGACCCTGAGAAACTGTTGGCTATTCTGCAATGGCCCCGCCCAGTGGGGGTCAAGGCGATTCAGAGGTTCCTCGGCTTCGCCAACTATTATCGTCAATTTGTGCCACATTTTTCGTCCATCATCAAACCCATCTCCAGTCTCACTCGCAAGAGCGTCAACTCCTCGTCCTGGCCCCCGGAGGCTGAAGAGGCCTTTTCCTGTTTGAAGCAAGCCTTTGCGACTGCACCTGTCCTGCACCGACCCGAGGCGAATAAGCCATTCATCCTGGAGGTAGATGCCTCTTCCACCGGAGCAGGTGCAGTGCTCTCACAGAGGTCCCCGTCCGGCCGACTGATTACCTGCGGGTTCTTTTCAAAGGCCTTCTCACCGGCAGAGTGTAACTACGCCATCGGGGATCGCGAGCTGTTGGCCATAAAGTTGGCACTGGAGGAGTGGCGTTACCTTCTTGAAGGGTCGGTTCATCCGTTTACCATCTTTACCGACCACAAAAACCTTGCATATCTTCAGTCAGCCCAGAGACTTAACCCCCGGCAAGCCAGATGGTCTCTCTTTTTTGGACGGTTCGATTTTGAATTGCGTTTCCGTCCTGGGACAAAGAACATCAAGGCGGACGCATTGTTCCGGTCTCTACAGTCTCCTGATCTGGTGGAGGAACCAACTCACATTATCGATCCCGCCAGGATCATCACTGTGGCTCCTGTGAGATTAATTACCCCTCCTCCCGGCAAGACCTACGTTCCTGACTCTGAAAGAAAAAAGATACTGCATTGGGGACATTCCTCTAAAATTTCTGGACATGTCGGAGTCAAGAAGACGTTGCAGCTCATCGCTCGTTTTTATTGGTGGCCCTCACTCCGCCAGGATGTGACTGACTTCACGGCCTCCTGTCCCTCTTGCGCCAAGGTCAAGATTCCTAGGCAGCCACCCGCCGGTCTCCTGCTTCCTCTCCCGATTCCCTCGGTTCCATGGCAACATATAGCTTTGGATTTCTGCCTAACTCTTCCGGATCTACGACTATCCTGGTGGCGGTCGACCGCTTCTCCAAGATGGCCCATTTTGTTCCTCTTCCGGCGCTGCCCTCCGCTCCTGAGTTGGCGAAGATTTTTATCCAGCACATCTTCCGCCTCCACGGCTTCCCACGGCATATTGTTTCTGATCGAGGTGTACAGTTCACCTCTCGATTTTGGAGGGCCCTGTGTAAACTTCTGGAGGTAAAACTGGACTTTTCATCCGCGTACCATCCCCAGTCCAATGGTCAAGTTGAACGTGTCAATCTGGTGCTAGCGTCCTACTTACGGCAGTTCTCCAACGCTCATCAAGACAACTGGGTCCATCTACTCCCCTGGGCAGAATTCTCCTACAATAACCATCCCAGCGAGTCATCAGCCAAGTCTCCATTCTTCATGGTCTTTGGCACGCACCCTGGTGTCCCTCTACCTATATCCGGTTCCTCCGGTGTGCCTGCAGCCGATTCCCTGACCCAAGAGTTCTCTAGGATCTGGACCGAGACTAAGGAGGCTCTCAGGAGGTCTGGGGTGCACATGAAGAGGCACGCTGACAAAAGACGCTTGGATGCTCCAACTTACCTCCCAGGTCAGCAAGTTTGGCTTTTGGCCAAGTACATTAGGCTAAAGCTCCCTTCTTACAAGCTGGGACCGCGCTACATTGGGCCTTTCAAGATTCTCAAACGTCTTAACAACGTGTCTTACAAACTGGAGTTGCCTGCGTCGCTTCGGGTCCCCAACTCCTTCCACATCTCTCTCCTTAAACCAGTTGTCTTGAATCGGTTTCACCCGGCCCCGAACCTTTCTCCTCTTCCTGTCACGTCTGATGATGTCTTTGAAGTAAAAGACATTCTGGCCTCGAAAAAGGTTAGGGGTAAAACCTTTTTTCTGATCGATTGGAAGGGTTTTGGTCCCGAGGAGAGATCTTGGGAGCCGCAGGAGAACATCAATGCTCCACGCATTCTTAAGAGGTTTTTAGCCAGACGCAGTGGAGGGGAGGGTAAGAGAGGGGGTACTGTCAGCACCGCTCCCCGTTCCGCCGCTCCCGCTGCCATACTCACCACCTCCGCTTCCGGTCCGACTTGCTCCTCTGACGCGTCCTGGACGCGCGCCCCCGCTCTCCTCGCTTTCCGGCGTCCGGCGTCCCGACGCTCTCCTCCACTTCCCTCTGCCGCGCGCACTATGCCTCTGCGCACGTGCCGGGGGGTTAAGCCGCGCGCCTCTGCCGTCAGCTACCCGCCTGGCGTGACCTGACCCGGACCAGCCTCCTGACCTATCAGAGCTCACCACCAGGTATTTCAGGCCGCCCTCCCTCAGTGGAGGCGCCTGACTATTGAGTTACCTCTCTTATGTCTAGGCCGCGCTCTCTGCTAGTTTCCTGCAAGCTTGCGCGCTGGTTAACCCCTTGTGTCTTGTATCCCTTCTGCCTGATAATCCCTGTGTCTCCCGCCTGTGTCTCCTGTGTTCCCTCTGAGACTCCTGCCTGTGCCTCCTGGTAACCTCTGTGTCTCCTTCCCTTTTTAGTTTGCCTCTACCTGGTTCCCGCCATCCTCTTCCGTCCTTCTCCCTCAGCTTCTGGACCCTGGTCTCCCTGGTCTCTCTCCGGATCTTCCTCTGCTCCTCATCACCTGCTCACTCTCCTGAGCCGACCCCTGGTCCTGGCTGCCGTGGCGTTTGAACTTCCCGAGTCTGTTCCCTAACGGTCCCTGTATAGGGGTCGGTCCACTTGGTGCGCTCGCTCGGGGAGGGCTCGGCGTCACGGCCCAGAGGGTCCACTCTCGCCACCATCATCTGCAGCGTAACAGTCTGTTACATATTTAGACTGATAACTGGTTCATGCAGCAAAAGGAACACCCGATTCTTACATTAGGGATGGTCCAAATAATAAAAACAATTGTTCCCACTCACCTTTCGTGTCTCCCTTTTTCCTCATAGATTGTAAGCTTGCGAACAGGGCCCTCATTCCTCTTGGTATCTGTTTTGATCTATGTGATTATTGTTATGCGGTAATGTCTATTGTCTGTACAAGTCCCCTCTATCATGTAAAGTGCTGCGGAATAAGTTGGTGCTATAGAAATAAAATTATTATTATTATTATTATGTGAAAGGGACAATGCACCCTGCACCAGGGCGTACAAAGAGATCATGGGGCCCCAAATGGCTCCCCCTTCACGTTCACTAATTAAAGTCATTCTATGTGTAAGTGTATGTGTGTAGCCCATTCACTATCTCCATCCCTCACTCCCTCAAGATGGCTGGACCTTCATTGTAAATACACACCTGTACTGTGTATCTCCCCCACCTCATTGTAGATTGTGTAAGCTCTCACGAGCAGGGTCGTCTTATTTTGCTTTAATTATTGTATTGTTAACGTTGTTACTTATGACATGTGTTTTGAAACTGTGAAACTGTAAAGCGCTGCGGAATATGTTGCTGCTATGTAAATAAAGATTACTATTATTATTTGCTGCTGTTGCAAAGTAATTTTCCTCCTATTGAAGCCCCCAGATTCCTCTTTCATTGCCCCCATAAACTCTGATGCCAACAAAGGTGCCCCACAAGCAATATGACCCCCACAGTGATTCCTCCAGACGCACAATATGATGACCCTACTGTACCCCCTCAACTATCCAGCCACAGTATGATCCCCCACTGTGAGCCCCACATAGACCTCCATACTGTATAAAGTACCTACGTACAGTGTAATGGCCCCCAACACAGCCCTCCATAAAGTATAAAGGCTTCCTCTTAGCTCTTCAAGTATTATCATTCCCCCCAAATATTATAATTACTTCCATATAGTATAATTGGCTTCATATAGTCCTCCATATATTATGATGCACCCTCACAGTCCTCCATATATTATAATGCACCATCCATAGTCTTCCATATAAAATAATGCACCCCCCATAGTCCTCCATATAGTATATTGCCAGCATGTGATATTGTATCAAAAGTAAGGATACAACCTTTGACGTACATGAACGTCAAAGTTGGTGAAGGGGTTAAATTACATTATATACTTGTATACAGCACAAATAAACTGGACAACACATGCTCATTACATATACATCATACGGTCACAAACACACATCATACATGTTCTTCGTACACACATGCTATATAACACATGCACAGCAGGTACACAAAATATACACAGAACATGCATTCAGGACAAGTGTATATACACACACTTCAGTATACTCAAAAGAGAGCTAAACACACAAACAGACACAACCTACACACACACAACCCACTCACACGCAGACACATGCAAAGACACAACCCACACACAGTTAACACACACCGACACACAACAGACAACCCACACACCACACAGAGAGACACAGAGACGACACAGAGAGACACAACCCATACACCACACAACACAGAGAGACACAACCCACACACAAACCCACACCGACACACAAGAGACAACCCACACACCACACAGAGACCACAGAGACACAACCCATACATCACACAACACAGAGAGACACAACCCACATGCAACATACGCAGACACACCACAGAAACAACCCACAAGACAAAGACACACAACACACCACAGACACAACCCACACACCAAACACACAGAGACACAACCTACACACAAATACAGAGAGACACAACCCACATACACGCAGACACACACAGACAACTCACACAGAGACATAACCCACACACACAGCCCATACACAGACACAACCCACACCGACATAACCCCCCCCACACACAAAAAGACACAACCCACGCACACAACCCCCACACACAGACAACCCCCCACAGACAGAAAACCCACACACAGACACAAAACCCACACACTGACACAAACACAACCCACACATACAACCCAGTCACACAACCCCCACACACAATGACACACACAACCCACACACACATGCATAAACACAATCCACACATAGTCAGAGACACAACCCACACACACAACCCACACACCACACAGAAAGCACAACCCACACACAAGCTGACACACCAGACACAATCCACACCACACAACACAGAGATACAACCTACACACAAAGACAGAGAAACACAACCCACACACATGCAGATGCACACAGACAAAACCCACACACACGCAGACCCAACCCACAGACACAACCCACACACACACACAAAAAAGACACAACCCCCACACACACAATGACACAGACACACAACCCACACATGCATAAACACAACCCACACAGTCAACACAGAGACACAACCAACACACACAACCCTTCACCGACACACAATAGACAGCCCACACACAACACAAAGAGCACAACCCATACACCATGTAATACAGAAAGACACAACCCACATACACGCAGACACACACAGATGACTCACACCACAGACACAACCCACATCACACAAACACACAACACACAGAGAGATACAACCTACACACAGAGACAATCCACACACACGCACACACACACAGACACAATCCACAGAGACACAACCAACTCAGAGAGACACAAGAGACACAACCCACGCAGACACAACCCCCACAGACACAACCCACACAGACACAAAACAGACAACCCACACACCACATAAAGAGCACAACCCATACACCAGACAACACAAAGACACAACCCACATACATGCAGACACACACAGACACAACCCACACACACACACACACACACGCAGACCCAACTCACAGAGACACAACCCACACACACGCAGACACACACAGACAACTCACACCACAGACACAACCCACATCACACAAACACACAACACACAGAGAGATACAACCTACACACAGAGACAATCCGCACACACACAGACACAATCCACAGAGAGACACAACCCACACAGAGACACAACCAACTCAGAGAGACACAAGAGACACAACCCACGCAGACACAACCCCCACAGACACAAAACAGACAACCCACACACCACATAAAGAGCACAACCCATACACAACACAACACAAAGACACAACCCACACACACACAGACCCAACTCACAGAGACACAACCCACACACACACAAAAAGAGACACAACCCCCACATAGACACAGTACCCACACAGACACACAACCCACACACAACCACAACCCACAGACACACAGAGACACAACCCACACACAACCCACACAGAGAGACACAAGCACAACCCACACAGACACATGGAGACACAGACTCCTCTGTGCTACAGGGGAGGGAGCTGGTGTACATGTGCAGCTTCCCCTGCTCGCAGCAGCTGAGCCCCATACCCACTCTCTCTGCTGGGACTGCCCAGAAGGAGATCTGTCACCTTGTGGATTGGAGCTGCTTCTTCTCGGTATCTTTCAGCACATACAGGCTCTGGCTCTGATCTTATTTCCTGGCTCTCACTTCTTCCATTCAAAGACGCGCCATTCAGGAGGACAGAAGCACTGGCCAATCAGCTCTTCTGTCAGTGATATGAGAGCGTTCATTGGCCAGTGTTCTTCTCCTGCAGGACACCGCCCCTTTCTGAGTTTCTGAACCGGGGGGTGAAAGCTGCCGCACATCAGTAATGATAAGTGTATATTCCCCCAGCGCAGCAAGAGAGTGCAGGACGTCAGGGAGAGAAGAGCAGCCAAATGCAGGCACAAGTCGGCATCTGAATGAACGGCCCCCCTGCAGATGAAGCCCCACCTTTTTATCAGCAGGTGGCGCCGCCTAAGGCAACCGACTCAAGTTGCCTCATGATAGGTGCGCCCCTGCAAACGTAACAAATCACACTTGCAGAGTGGGCACAGATGAAGGACCAATGCACCCTTTTGCACAGTTTCGAAATGGCTAGTAAGATGGTAAGCGCTGATGTTGCCATCATCAGCAACACTATTCTGATCATCTACATGCTGGAGCATACTTTGAATAGTCTGCAGGAGGAGGTGGTGGAAAAGGAGGAAGCAGAGGAGGATGGGGAAGTGATAACAATGTATCTAAGTGTTGGACTGTCATCGCACAGGCGGATGTTTGGGAAGGTGGATTATAGCTATCGAGGGGGCTCAAGGTACCAGACAAACTGTTAGTAAAGATGCAGGAGCCGAGGAACGAATGGAGGAGGACGAGGAGGAAAAGGTGATGGGCATGCTACAGTCAGGAGATGAAGAGGATAATCATTCCCTTTCTGTTGTTCGTGGTAGGCAACAAATTCTGTGCAGCTTCTGTTTCTCTTGGCAGAGAACGCAATTGAAAATCCGTGCTGGTTTTATGCAGATTTGATGCATTTTTTATGTGAATTTTCATGCGGATTTTCTTGCGTTTTTGTAAATCCACAGAGCCAAATGAAGATATATTATAAAAAGAATTGTGATGTCATTTCCTTGTTCAACCTCTTCAGCCAGATACCCTCATTAATATTAAATAAAGAGACAGACACACACACACATACCAGCCTATGTTGGAGCATTAACATAATTAACCCACATATGCTGTAACAAAGAAACAACTGTCAGAAATCTGCGTGAAATGCAATATCTGTTTGTTTTTCAAAAAAAATTTTTAAAAAATTGCGTGGGCTCCAGGATAATTTTAATAACCAGCAGAGAGAAAGCTGACAGCTGATGGCTGATGTTAATATTCTGGAAAGGAGCCAATAGCCATAAAGATTCCTAGGCTATTAATATCAACTCACAGCTGTTTGCTTAGCCTTTACTGATTAGTTTACAGAGGAACCCCAGAAAAAATTGACATGTGGTCCCCCTATAAAATCGAACCAGCAAAGGCTAGGCAGACAGCTGCAGGCTGATATTTATATCTTGGGAAGGGGTCATGGATATTGTCACCCCCCCAGGCTAAAAACATCACCTCTCAGCTGTCCCAGAAATGTTGCATCTCATAGCTGCGCCACTTCTGGCACTTAGCCTCACTCTTCTCACTTGCCCTGTAGCGGTGGCATATGGTGTAATATTCGTGGGGTTGATGTATTGTCAGATGATATCAAGCCCATGGCTTAGTAATGGAGAAGCATCTGTAAGACACCTATCCATTACTAATGCCATAATTTTATGGTAAATAAAGATACAGCCAGAATAAAGTCCTTTATTTAAAATAATCACACAGACTCCTTTACTGAATCTTAAATAACCATACTTACGGAACGCCTAATTTCACTAAAGCCCTCGATCTCCTGCAACAAAAATAAAATAATAAACCAACATATAATACTCCATATCCGATGTAGTCCATTTACCGAGTGTCCCATGGCGATCTCACATGTAGAACAGTCACATCGGGAGATGTTTGGTGAGTATGTATATCTTATGTACTCTCCCATCATCGGCTCAAGCTGTCACAGTTATATGTGACAGCAGACATAGCCAGATAGGAGATGACATCAGATGACACCTGGGTACATACACACACAAACACATGCAGACAGACATACACATATCTGCAGGCAGACATGCACACTCGCAGACATCGACAGACACACACACACCCACAGACACACACACACCCGCAGAAAGACGCAGACAGATGCACACACAGACACCCGCAGACAGATGCACACACAGACACCCGCAGACAGATGCACACGCAGACACCCGCAGACAAACACGCACATATTCTCTGCTGACACATATTCTCCACCCACACACACATTCTCCACCCACACACTCTTCCTCCTTCTGACATCATTTCCTTTCTGCAGCGTTTTTGGCATGCAAATCGGCAAACCATTTTACATCTGCAGTTTTGACTGCGGATTTGTCTGACTCAGTGTAAGTCATTGTGTACAGAAACGCTGCAATTTTCTGCAGCATGTGCACATCAATTCTGGACTCCCATTGATCAACATTGATTGAGCAATCCTTTGCGGATTTAGTGCAATTCCACGCAGAAAAATTGGTGTGGATCTGCAACAAATCCGCAATATGAGCACATAGCCTAAATTTTTCCCCAACATCAACACACCATGTACTTGGACCTCATGGAAGTGGCCAACATATGAGTGCCTTCTTGTTGCACTATCTGCAAAATGATTGTTGGCCATATTTTTCTTAGGATTAGTAATAGTGCTGATTATTGGTTTGTCACTCTGTTAGATCTGCGATACAAGAGTAAATTTTGCCAGATGTTTCATCCCCTCAAAAGGGATGCACGAATGCTGGAGTATCGAAACACGCTTGTAGACAATCTTAAGAGTGATTTTTCACAAGACAGCAGTGAGGCACACAGTGTGAATCGCAGTTATAGACTTCCAACCTCGGGAACGTTGCGTCATCAACACAAAAACATTAGCAGCAACAGTGTAAGTGGCAGAGGTAGCACGGTGGCTTAGAGGTTAGCACTGTAACTGTTACCGCTGCTGCGCCTGCCGCCATCGCGGGTAGTGGTTCCTCTTGCTTCTCCCCCAGGTCTCGGCGCGCTGTTCCTGCACAGTCCTGCCGTGTCTCGTCTCTGCTTCCAGCCTCTCGTTCCTGCCCACATCTGTGCATGCGCCGGGTCCCTTGAAGGGCATCCGAACCTCTCTCCAGCATTATTATGTCCTTGGATGCCTCTGCCCTGTGAAACTCGGTAGCCAATCGGGGTTAGTCAGGGACTATTTCTGGACACCTCCTCTAGGGGGAGGTTCCTGGATATTCAGTCCATAACCGCTCTATAACTCGGGCCTGCGCTTGCTGCCTCATGCGCTTGCGTCTCTACAGTTTTCCTGTGCACCCTTGCGTTGCCCTGCTTGCTACTGCACTCTCGTTCATTAGTGTCCTTTGAACCCGTTTTATCCCCTTACTCTCTCCACAGCTACCTCCTGTTGCAGTCGTCCTGTGGTCCACGCCTGATGCCCACTTCCGGAGTCCCTCCTGTACCCGCCTGCGCCCTGGGATCCGTGTCTCCAGCTTCTGTTCTGTTGAAGCCACCGTCCTACTGTAGCCCCACTCAGTCTTGCTCCCCATTCTCTGCTTGAGCCTCCCCTCTTGGTATCAGCTGCCGTGGTTCTGTGACCTCTGGGCTTGCCTCCTGACAATCCCTGTATAGGGGTCGACTTCCACTAGGTCTGCTCGCCCAGGGGTAGATCAGTTCCACGGTCCAGAGGGTTCACGCTTGTGCTCACTTCTTGCAGCATCACAGCAGCCTTGCAGCACTTGGGTCCTGGGTTAAAACCACGCCAAGGACAACATCTGCAAGGAGTTTGTATGCTCTCCTCGTGTTTGCGGTTCCTCCAGTTACTCTGGATTTCTCTCAAACTCCAAAGGTATACAGATAGGAAATTTAGATTGTGAGCCCCAATGAGGAAATTGCCGAAATTGTTTGTGAGACATCATGTAATTAATGGTGCTATATGAGTGAATAAAATAACTTATATATTGGCAGGGCTCTCAGACCACCAGGCCTACACCTGTCACTCATCCACCTGTTACCGATCATTGTTTAAGCTAGAAATGCTGCTCCAAGCTATATCCTAGCCCATGTCCCATGCTGAAATGTGAAATGTGGCCTGCTGGTTGGACCACACAATTAGCACAAAGGATTTATATACTGAAATGTAACCTGTTTTATGTAGCACGCTATTAATCCAAACAATTTAGATTCAGAAATGTGAAATTACTACCGACAATTCATTCCTCACTTTTCTTCCTTGACCGGTCCCATCTCCTCTCTGATTCGCAAGGGGGCCAATCCTCATGTCTGGTCGTCGGAGGTCGAAAACGCCTTCTTCTCCCTGAAACAAGCCTTCGCCACAGCTCCCATACTCCATCGTCCAGAGGCTAACAAACCTTCCATTGTTGAGGTGGATGCCTCAGCCACCGGGGCCGGAGCGGTGCTTTCTCAGAGGTCTTCCTCCGGGCAGCTTGTCACCTGCATTTTTTTCTCCACCTCGGAACAGAACTATTCTATTGGTGACAGAGAGCTGTTGGCCATCAAGTTGGCGTTGGAGGAGTGGAGGTACTTACTGGAGGGAGCTGTACATCCTTTTAAGACCAATACGGATCATAAGAACTTGGCATACATCCGATCAGCACAGAGACTTAACCCCTAGGTGGTCCCTGTTCTTTGCCTGTTTTGATTTTGAGCTCCACTTCCGTCCCGGCAATAAGAACCTCAAGGCTGACGCATTGTCCAGGTCCTTTTTATCAGTTGATACAGAGGAGGAACCCACGCACATCATGGACCCTTCCAAGGTCATCCTGGTAGCACCCATCAGTCTAACTTTATCTTTAGCATAGGGTGCGCAGACCGTGCTCTGGTCGTGTGCTAATAGGATTTTGCGTGCGCTGCGCCCTTTTGACGGTGCGCCGAGCGCACCAAAATGCAACATGGTGCGTTCGGCGCACATCGGCGCACCGTCAAAAGGGCGCAGCTCAAAGATAGGGTTATTGCAATTATTTTTTACTCTCAAATAAATATTCCCTGAGTCTGGGAGGAACCTGTAAGGTAGTAATTAGGGATGAGTGAATAGCTTCAAATAAGTCCTTATCTCAATAGCTATAGCACTTACCAAATAGCTGCCTTGGGAACCCGGATACCTGGAGTGCTCCCGATGATCAGCTGTTTGGCACTGCAGCTACATGTGTAACGGCTGTGTGACAGTCACAGGCTCTCCATGCATGTGTTGTGACAGTCACCCAGCCGCGAAAAAAAAAAACAAAATAATATTCGTTGGAGCACAGAAAAAGTGCATCTCACAACTTTGCAGCCCTTGCAGAGAAAGTTTCCTCCTATTGGAGCCCTAGATTACATTTCATTTTCCAAATAAAGTATGATGCCAACAAAAATGCCCCCCAAACACAGTATGATGCCCACACAGTAAATTCCTACACAGTACCCTCCACATGCACAGTATGATGACGCTTATCATGACTCTACTGTACCTACCCGTCAAAGTATGGTGACTCCAACAAAGTGTGATACCCCAAATGTGACCCCAACATGGCCCTCCACACAATATGATCACACACAGCCCTCCATACAGTATAATGGCCCTCCACACAGTATGATGGACCCCACACAAACCTCTATACTGTATAACGGCCCCCACATAGCCCTCCAAACAGTATAATATTCCCCACTTAGCCCTCCAAACAAGAAAAACCCAGTTGCATACTACTTGTGAAAAGAGACACCACAATGGGTGCAATTATGCACAAGAGAAAAAAACGCTCCAAATAAACATTTGAAACAGGAGAATTTGGAGTATATGCGTTTAAAACAGCACATTTTCTTACTATAAAGAATAACAGTTTATAAGAATGCCTAGAAAAGACAGGCAGACAGATAACAACCACTGATTATCAAAAAGTATTTGAAAAATTACAGTAAATATATAATTATAGGTAGAACAAACCATGACTCAATTCTGAAGGCATAGCATAAAGTGTCTCAAGCCAAATAGGTGCAATTTACATAGTGCTTGTAGGGAGTCATCTTATCCATAAACAGAGGAAACTCAGGTTGTCATGAGAAGACAAGTATTGAAGTCCCCAAACAGTATAAAACCCCCCACATAGCCCTCTAACAGAATAACGGCCTCCATGTAGCCCTCCAAACAGTATAATGGCCCCCACATTGTCCTCCAAACAGTATAATGCCCCCCACATAGTTCTCCAAACAGTATAATGGGCCCACATAGCCCTCCAATCAGTACAATGGTGCCCACATAGCCCTCCATACAACAAATAGGCCCCAAGTAGCCTTCCATATAATATAATGGGCCCCATAAAGACCTTCATACAAGATACAGCTGTGGCCAAAAGTATTGACACCCCTGCAATTCTGTCAGATAATGCTCAGTTTCTTCCTGAAAATGATTGCAAACACAAATTCTTTGGTATTATTATCTTCATTTAATTTGTCTTAAATGAAAAAACACAAAAGAGAATGAAGCAAAAAGGAAAACATTGATCATTTCACACAAAACTCCAAAAATGGGCCAGACAAAAGTATTGGCACCCTCAGCCTAATACTTGGTTGCACAACCTTTAGCCAAAATAACTGCGACCAACCGCTTCCGGTAACCATCAATGAGTTTCTTACAATGCTCTGCTGGAATTTTAGACCATTCTTCTTTGGCAAACTGCTCCAGGTCCCTTCTCCAAACTGCCATTTTTAGATCTCTCCACGGGTGTTCTATGGGATTCAGGTCTGGACTCATTGCTGGCCACCTTAGAAGTCTCCAGTGCTTTCTCTCAAACCATTTTCTAGTGCTTTTTGAAGTGTGTTTTACGTCATTGTCCTGCTGGAAGACCCATGACCTCTGAGGGAGACCCAGCTTTCTCACACTGGGCCCTACATTATGCTGCAAAATTTGTTGGTAGTCTTCAGACTTCATAATGCCATGCACATGGTCGCAAAGCAACCCCAAAACATCAGGGAACCTCCGCCATGTTTGACTGTAGGGACCGTGTTCTTTTCTTTGAATGCCTCTTTTTTTCTCCTGTAAACTCTATGTTGATGCCTTTGCCCAAAAAGCTCTACTTTTGTCTCATCTGACCAGAGAACATTCTTCCAAAACGTTTTAGGCTTTTTCAGGTAAGTTTTGTCAAACTCCAGCCTGGCTTTTTTATGTCTCGGGGTAAGAAGTGGGGTCTTCCTGGGTCTCCTACCATACAGTCCCTTTTCATTCAGACGCTGACGGATAGCACGGGTTGACACTGTTGTACCCTTGGACTGCAGGGCAGCTTGAACTTGTTTGGATGTTAGTCGAGGTTCTTTATCCAACATCCGCACAATCTTGCGTTGAAATCTCTTGTCAATTTTTCTTTTCCGTCCACATCTAAGGAGGTTAGCCACAGTGCCATGGGCTTTAAACTTCTTGATGACACTGCGCACGGTAGACACAGCAACATTCAGGTCTTTGGAGATGGACTTGTAGCCTTGAGATTGCTCATGCTTCCTCACAATTTGGTTTCTCAAGTCCTCAGACAGTTCTTTGGTCTTCTTTCTTTTCTCCATGCTCAATGTGGTACACACAAGGACACAGGACAGAGGTTGAGTCAACTTTAATCCATGTCAACTGGCTGCAAGTGTGATTTAGTTATTGCCAACACCTGTTAGGTGCCACAGGTAAGTTACAGGTGCTGTTAATTACACAAGTTAGAGAAGCATCACATGATTTTTCAAACAGTGCCAATACTTTTGTCCACCCTCCTTTTTATGTTTGGTGTGGAATTATATCCAATTTGGCTTTAGGACAATTCTTTTTGTGTTTTTTTCATTTAAGACAAATTAAATGAAGATAATACCAAAGAATTTGTGTTTGCAATCATTTTCAGGAAGAAACTGAGTATTATCTGACAGAATTGCAGGGGTGTCAATACTTTTGGCCACAACTGTAATGTGCCACACAAAGCCTTCTATGTAATATAATGGGTCCCACATTGATTTACATATAATACAATGGCCCCACATTGCCTTCCATATAACACAATGGGTTCCATATAGCCTTTAATATAGTATAATGGGCCCACAAAGCCTTCCATACATTATAATGTGCCCCATAAAGCCTTCCATAAATTATCATGGGCCCCAAATTGCATTCTATATAATATAATCGGCCCCACATAGCCCTCCATACAATATAATTGGTCACACATATCCTTCCATACAGTAAAATGTGCCCCAAATAACCTTCCATATAGTATAATTGGCCCCACATTGCACTTCATATAATATAATGGCCCCCACATAGCCTTCTATACAGCATAATGTTCCCCACATAACCCTCCATATGCTATAATGGGTCCCACGAATCCCTCCATATAATATATTGGCCCCACATATTCCTCCATATATTATAATGGCCCCCATATTGCTTTCCATATAAGTAATGGAATATATTGGAATAAATGGCGCTATATAAATGCATAATAATAATAATAATAATAATAATAATAAAGTAATGACCCCACATAGCTCTCCATAAAGTATAATATGCCCCACATAGCCTTCTATATAATATAATGGCCCCCACACTGCTATCCATTTAATATAATGATCCCACATAGCCCTGCATATAATCTAATGGCCCCCACATTGCCTTCCATATAACATAATTGCCCCCACATTGCTTTCCATGTAACATAATGCCCCACATTGCCTTCCATTTAATATGATGACCCCACATAGCCCTCTATATAATATAATGACCCCCACATTGCCACACTGACTTATCTTTTTTATGCATGTTGTTTCTTATGACCTTTGGCATATAACATTGAATTGATTTAGTTTTTCTAGGATGCAGGTTTCTTAACTTTCTGACAATCTAACCATATATTTTTGTATCCTTAACCTACCCTGCACAGTAGAGGAGGATTGCTAATCCCAATATGGATTTTTGGTGTATATTGAGCCTTCTGGCTTTTTAATTGTTTTCAACAATTATTTTGTTTGTTTATTCATCAATACATTTTTTTTAATTTGTATAATTGGTGATCCTACCCAGGATAATTTGATTAATCCCCAAAACCCACAGTTTTAAGCGTGCCCTAAAAACGCATTTCTTCAAACTGGCCTACAGCCTCAACACATTTATCTAACTATCCCTTTGATGCCCATTCAAAATTTTCTTCATTACCAGGACCCTCGTATCATGTTTTCACATGCTTTATGCATTTAATAGCCCTCTGTGTCTGTAGTTTTACACATTCTGGTGGATTACATTATGGCTGGTCAGAACAATGAAAGCAATTGTTACTATTCACCTTTCGTGTCTCACCTATTTCCTCATAGATTGCAAGCTTGCGAGCAGGGCCCTCATTCCTCTTGGTATTTGTTGATTTAAGTGATTGTTGTTATGCTGCTTTGTCTTTTATTGTCTGTACAAGTTCCCTCTAAAATGTAAAGTGCTGGGGAATATGTTGGCGCCATAGAAATAAAATTATTATTATTTTTATTATTATTATCCTGACTACCTTAAATACACACTTCGTTTCCTTTGTCCCACATAATATAATAGTACCAAATTGCATTCAGTATAAAGCAAGGACCCCACATAGCCTTCCATATAATATAATGGGCCCTACAATTAATTCCGTACAGTATCATGTGCCCCATATTGCCTTCTATATAACATAATGGGTCCTACATTGCCTTCCATGTAATGTAAGTGCCCCACAAAGCGTTTCATATAATATAATGGCCCCACAAAGCCTTCCATGTAATTTGATGGCCCCCACATAACCTTCCATAATGGCCCTACACAGGTGCTTCTCACAAAATTAGAATATCATCAAAAAGTCAATTTACTTCAGTTCTCCAATAGAAAAAGTGAAACTCTTATTATATAGAGCTATTACAAACATAGTGTTTATTTCTGTTAATGTTGATGATTATGGCTTACAGCCAATGAAAACCCAAAAGTCATTATCTCAGTAAATTAGAATAATTAAGAAAAATACCTGCAAAGGCTTCCTAAGCATTTTAAAAGGTCCCTTAGTCTGTTTCAGTAGGCCCCACAATCATGGGGAAGACTGCTGACTTGGAACAGCTAACATAGAAAAAAATAAAAAAACACATAGCATGAGATATGGCCTTCCCAAACCCTGTCTGATGACAAATGCACATCTAGCAAGATGCAGCAGGCCTCCACTAATAAAGGCAAAGGGTAGCACAGGTGCAAACTACTGATAAAAACAGCCACCCCACACCTACCAGACTATGGAGGGGTTGGCTGCCTAGTAGAATAAATTGCACATTGATATGGCTTGCATAGGACGCCAGTCACACAGGTAAGTGTGATGCAAGTGTCTGGCTTGCAGCCTATTAATGACGCCCATAGTATTATCAGGCGAGCTGCACCAGCACTATAATATGCAACAAACAGGGACAGAAGCCACAATAAACCAAGCCAAGAAAAAGAGGCCTGGCTGCATCCTGCAAAGACTGTTATGATAAAAAGTGCAAAAAATTAATGCATATGATAAGTACATTAAATGAGGTATTGGTTGATATTTTGGCCAAAATAGATAAGCCCACAAGCCACGGCTCCTCATTTGTGGGTCCTAACACTAATATCAGAACAGCTAACATAGAAAAAAATAAAAAAAACACATATCATGAGATATGGCCTTCCCAAAACCCTGTCTGATGACAAATACACATCTAGCAGGACGCAGCAGACCTCCACTAATAAAGGCAAGGGGCAGCACAGGTACAAACTACTGATAAAAGATGTCCAGAAGTCAGTCATTGACACACTCCACAAAGAGGGTAAGCCACAAAAGGTCATTGCTAAAGAAGCTAGCTGTTCACACAGTGCTGTATCCAAGCATATTAATGGAAAGTTGAGTAGAAGGAAAAGTGTGGTAGAAAAAGGTGCACAAGTAACTGGGATAACCGCAGCTTTGAAAGGATTGTTAAGAAAAGGTCATTCAAAAATTTGGGGGAGATTCACAAGGAGTGGACTGCTGCTGGAGTCATTGCTTCAAGAGCCAGCACACACAGATGTATCCAGGACATGGGCTACAAATGTCGCATTCCTTGTGTCAAGCCACTCATGACCAATAGACAATGCCAGATGCATCTTACCTGGGCTAAGGAGAAAAAAAACTGGACTGTTGCTCAGTGGTCCAAGGTGTTGTTTTCAGATGAAAGTAAATTTTGCATTTCATTTGGAAATCAAGGTCCCAGAATCTGGAGGAAGAATAGAGAGGCCACAATCCAAGCTGCTTGAGGTCTAATGTGAAGTTTCCACAATCAGTGATGGTTTGGGGAGCCATGTCATCTGCTGGTGTAGATCCACGATGTCTTATCAAGACCAAAGTCAGCGCAGCCGTCTACCAGGAAATTTTAGAGCACTTCATACTTCACTCTGCCGACAGGCTTTTTGGAGATGGAAATTTCATTCTCCAGCAGGACTTGGCACCTGTCTACACTGCCAAAAGTACCAATAGCTAGCTTAAAAACAACACTATCACTGTGCTTGATTGGCCAGCAAACTTGCTTGACCTTAACCCCGTAGAGAAACTATGGGTATTGTCAAGAGGAAGATGAGAGACACAAGAACCAACAATGCAGATGAGCTGAAAGCTGCTATCAAAGCAACCTGGGCTTCCATAACACCTCAGCAGTGCCACAGGCTGATCGCCTCCATACCACGCACATTGATGCAGTAATTAATGCAAAAGGAGCCCCAACCAAGTATTGAGTGCATTTACTGAACATACATTTTAGTAGGCCAACATTTCAGATTTTAAAATAATTTTTCAAGCTGGTATTATAAACTATTCTAATTTACTGAGATAATTACTTTTGGATTTTCATTGGATCACTCTGTTTGTAATGACTCTATATAATATATGAGTTTCACTTTTTGTATTGAAGAACTAAAATTAATTAACTTTTTGATGATATTCTAATTTTGTGGGAAGCACTTGTAGCCTTCCATATAATATAGCGGCTCTATATAGCCTTTCATATAACATAATGGGCCCCACATTGCCTTCCATATAATATAATGAGCTCTTTATAACCTTTCATATAATATAATGTCCCCACATTACCTTCCATATAATATAATAGCACCACATTGTCTTCCTTATATTGTAAGGACCCTTCATAGCCTTCCATATAATATAACGGACCCACATTTCCTTCCATACAGTATGATGTACCTCACATTGCCTTCCATACAATATAATGGCCCCCACATTGCCTTCCATATAATATTATGAGCCCAACATAGCTTTCCATATAATATAGAGACCCCACATTGCCTTCAATATAATGTAATCGTCCCACATAGCCCTCCATATAATGGTCCCACATTGCCCTCCATATAATATAATGGCCCCATATGGCCTTCCATATAATAGTCCCACATAGCCCTCCTTATAATATAAAGTACCCCACTTGCCTTCCATATAATATAATGGTGCAGAGTCAAAAAGCTCCCTAATGCGCCTTCAACTGTATCAGCATCCAGGATGCCAATACAGTTGAAAGTGCGTTGCTGGGCGGGAGTGCCCAATACTGTTGCTGGCGCCGAAGCCCCCAGACTCACAAGCCCCATAGCTTCACATGGTCTGCTGCCATTGATGGAACGCCACTGTATATATTTATTACTGAATGTTGATACAAGACCTGAATCTATACCCCTGTTCACACCTGGCATACGTTTGTCATTTAAGTTAATTCTTTAGAGACTATTTCATTACTGGCATAGATTATCGCAAGTTGTCCACTTTCTGGTGATTATTTTAGCATGCCATAAATTATTGTTATACCACAGCATTGTTTATCGCAAAACGTCATTTTTGGCACCCTGCTGCCCATGTACACAGGGTCGCCATCAAGGCATTACTGCCCCTTCCGATGTATGAGGTCCAATTCTGCTAGTCCTATTCCTAGTCCTATTCTGCTTTAGTAACAGAATGTGCGTCCTTGGACACACAGACTGTGGAGACCTGTGTGTCTTAAACAGTGCCTTCTCTCCTTCCCACCAATCCCGTAATGAAAACACAGCCAGGCCTAAATGGGTTGAAACAGGTCAGTCACAGTTTATTAATTACTTAAGCAGGGAAAGGCAATTACATTTCGTAACAGGCGGCTCATAGCCGAGATCGTGTCCGCGATCGACAGGCGATTTGGCCAACGAGCAGTTACAAACCTTTGCCCTCCTCCACCAATCACGAAGCATCTTTCATTTCAACAGAGGTGTTCAAAAGAAGCTGAGCTATGATTGGTTGCTATGAGCAACTGTTTTCCTTGCAACCAATCACTAAGCATCTCTCATTTCACCAGAGCTGGTTAAAAGAAGCTGAGCTGTGATTGGTTGCTATGAGCAAGTTTTCCCACTTGACAACACCTCAGCAGACACTGACATGTTGGGAGAAATCTAGCATCCTTGGGAACATAAGCTCCCAGCCATTGTCTGCCCTCCAAAAAGGAGCACAGAGCACATGACAGAAATGAATCCCCCTTCCTGTGCCCATATACACATCATACATGCTCCATCATATAGGCACATCTTCTCTCTTAAAGGGATCATTGGTATGGAAGTCAGAGCAAATCCATCCAACGCTTTGGTTTTGACCCCAGGCCTCTCTTAAAGGGATCCCCGGTATGGAAGTTAGGACCGTTCCACTCAGCGCTCTGGTTCTGAACCCAGTTTCTCTTAAAGGGATTATTGGTATGGAATTTAGGGAAAATCCACTCTGCGCTTTGGTACTGACCCCAGGCCTTTCTTAAAGGGATCTCCGGTGTGGAAGTCAGGGCAATTGCCTTCAAAAGCTCTGGTACTGACCCCAGGATCTCTTAAAGGGATCCCCGGTATGGAAGTTAGGGCAAATCCATCAGCACTCTGATTCTCACCCCAGGCTTCTATTAAAGGGATCATTGGTATGGAGGACAGGGCAAATCCACTCAGCGCTCTGGTTCTGATGCCAGGCCTCTTTTAAAGGGATCCCCAGTATGGAAGCTAGGGCAATTCCACTCAGTGTTCTGGTTCTGACCCCAGGCCTCTCTTAAAGGGATCCCCGGTATGGAAGTTAGGACCGTTCCACGAAGCACTCTGGTTCTGACGTCAAGCCTCTCTTAAAGGGATCCCCGGTATGGAAGTTAGGGCAATTCCACTCAGCGTTCTGGTTCTGACCCCAGGCTCTCTTAAAGGGATCTCCTGTATGGAAGTGAGGGCAAATTCCTCAGCGCTCTGATTCTGACTACAGTGTTCTATTAAAGGGATCAATGGTATGCAAGTCAGAGAAAATCCACTCAGCGCTCTGGTTCTGATCCCAGGCTCTCTTAAAGGGATCCCCAGTATGGAAGTTAGGCCAAATCCACTCAGCGCTCTGGTTCTGATCCCAGGCTCTCTTAAAGGGATCCCCGGCATGGAAGTGAGGGCAAATCCACTCTGCACTTTGGTACTGACCCCAGGCCTCTCTTAAAGGTATCTCCGGTATGGAAGTTATGGTAAATCCCTCAGTGCTCTGATTCTCACCCCAGACTTCTATTAAAGGTATCATTGGTATGGAAGTCAGGGCAAATCCACTCAGTGCTCTGGTTCTGACACCAGGCCTCTCTTAAAGGGATCCCCGGTATGGAAGTTAGGACCGTTCCACTTAGCGCTCTGGTTCTGACCCCAGGCTGACGGGATGATGTGGGATATTAGGGGTAGTAGTCCGGTGGCTCTGGCTGATGGGACGATGTAGGATATTAGGAGTAGTAGTCCGGTGGCTCTGGCTGATGGGATATTAGTGGTAGTAATACGGTGGCTCTGGCTGACGGGATGATGTGGGATATTAGGGGTAGTAGTCTGGTGGCTCTGGCTGATGGGATGACGTGGGATATTAGGGATAGTAGTCCAGTGGCTCTGGCTGACGGGACGATGTGGGATATTAGGAGTAGTAGTCCGGTGGCTCTGGCTGATGGGACGATGTGGGATATTAGGGGTTGTTGTCCGGTAGCGCTGACTGACGGGATGATGTGGGATATTATAGTGAATGCGGCTATGCGGAGTGGGTGGGGCTCTACACTCAGCTTTATATATATATATATATATATATATATATAGATAGATAGATATAATCATTATAATTTGTTATAACTAACTGTAGTTAGTTACTATGCCTGGGCAGTGCCGGACTCTTCAGCTAGTATATATATATATATATATATATATATTTTATATATACATATATCCGCCAGTTAGTATAGCAATTTACACTCCATTGACATTTATAAGGGAAGGAGGGTGGAACAAACGCTTCCAGGTGTCCGCCGCAAGGAAAAGGAAGTTACTGCCCCAGGCCCCTGGATTTACCCCTGTAATTGTGGCCGTCAAACCTTACACTTTAATAACCATTGGACGACAGGGCATCCCAATTAGTGCTTCACCAAGGGGAGTGGTGCAAGGGGGGAAATTGGGCACTGACATTATTTTATTATCCTTAGTCATATGAGCTCCCCAGTCAGAGGCACATTCTTTATGTAGTACTGTGCCTGCCATTCAGTTGAAATCTACTGCTGTGCAGGAAGCCATGAAATCTACTGCTGTGCAGGAAGCCACCGTCAGCAGTTAACAGCCGCCAGCCAATCAAAGGATTTTTTTTGGCGGATCCGTTTTTTTCCCATTGACTTGCATTTTAGCGGCGGATTTTGACGGATGGTCATTCGTTAGATTAGTTTTTTGACGGATCCGCCAAAATTTTGGCGTCCGCTGACTTCAGTGGACGTTCAATGAAACGTTTTTTGTCTGCGTCAAAATAGCGGATAGCAACGGATCCGCCGCTATCTGTCATCTGTTATAATGGTCGCTTATGGGCGGCGGATCCGTTGCCAACCGTTTTTTGACGGAATCTGACAACGGATCCATTTTTTGACACTGAGCATGCCCAGAAGAATTTCCTTGCCAGAAATTTAACCCCAAATTCCGTTCTGGTGGCAGAAAAAGTCTCTCTCTCTCTCTCCTTTTTCCCAGACTCATTTTCCTTTAATTTTCACTCACTCACTACTAAAGCGGATCCGTCAAAAAATGGATCCGGTGGCATCCGTTTGGGCCACAACGGAAACGGATCCATTTTTTCACAACCTGGCGGATTTTGACTGACGTCAAATAACTGAAATGTAACATAGTAACATAGTTATTAAGGTTGAAGGGTATTAAGGTTGAAGGGAGACTTTAAGTCCATCTAGTTCAACCCATATCCTATCCTAACTTGCCCTAACATGTTGATCCAGAGGAAGGCAAAGAAGAACAGGCCTTAGAGTAGAGTAGGGTTCTGCCAAAAGAGCCAACCTTGTCGTAGTGGTGGCTTAAAAAATCTTTTGGCCAAAACAAAAGCTGATGTATATATCACATACTGTATGCATGTATGTGATATGGTGTTCGATGGGAACTGTTAATGTATGAATGGTGAGCATGTGGTGCAGAAGTGGAGTTTTTCCAAGAGTGGGTGGTGGGTGTCATGATCTGCTTAGTTCATGGGATTAGGTAGTTCAGAGGTTAATCTGGACGGCCTCACTCTGAGATTCTGGGAGGCTTTTTATAGCCTCATTGTGGACTCATTCCTCGTCACTTATACTCTGATCCTTGGCCGAGTGTTTGTGACCCTGGTGTGCTTTGTGATTGTGATACTCTATGCTTGTTTGGTTTTGACCCAGTTCTGTCCCTGTTACGAATTCTGCCTGTTCCTTTTGTACTGCTCTGCTATTCCCATGTATGACTCTTTTGCCTTGGACCTGACTACTCTCTGACTGCCTCCCTTGTACCGCGTTGCTATCTCTGTGTGACTCATTGCTCACGTTCTGACTATTCTCTGCTTGCTCCTCTGGTACTACTCTGCCCTCTCTGTGTTTGACCCCCCCCACTTGTCTGACCTGAGTTCCCCTAATCTTCACTCCAGGATTCCTGTAATAGAATCCTATAGTCATCTACTGCAGCAGGACGCTAAGCCACGCCCCCTGTGGTCACATAATCGTAGGTCCTGGTACTCTATACTACCTTTAGTGTTGCAGGTCCCGTGCTCAGAACTTTCCCTGCAGTTTCGGACCCCGGGCCCTCCGCCGGCGCTGACAGGATCCTGATAGTGGGACTGTGGAAGGTTTAAGCAGTGGAGGCAGAGCTGGGATGGACCATCGAGGAATCTCAAAGGGGCCCGAAAATTTTGCTGGTATGGGGCCCTGAAGCTCCTCGTGGCAGTCCTTGACTCATCCATAGGAATGACAATAGTGGAAAAATTTGATATATCTACATGACAGATCTCCCTCAGCTTCTCTACTTATGAGTAGTCCCTGAATGTCTTTGGAGCATGCTCAGATATAGGCAGCAAAATCTCAAAAAATAGACAAAGCAAGGAGATCACATCATCTAATTCTTACCCAAGTATTAGGATGCTATGCAATAAAGAGCTGGAGAAGATACTGAGGTGGTATAGCGTTTTCTAGCATGAAATACAATCATTTGTAGCATATAACATTTACCAAAAATTGTCAGCCAATCTCTTAAACAAAGACCCTAGTATATGATGTTTTGCAGAGCATTAAATAAAATTGACGCAGCTATTCTAAGTGAGGCCTGATACATCGACAGTTGTGGCCAAAAGTATTGACACCCCTGCAATTCTGTCAGATAATACTCAGTTTCTTCCTGAAAATGATTGCAAACACAAATTCTTTGGTATTATTATCTTCATTTAATTTGTCTTAAATGAAAAAAACACAAAAAGAATTGTCCTAAAGCCAAATTGGATATAATTCCACACCAAACATAAAAAAGAGGGTGGACAGAAGTATTGGCACTGTTCGAAAAATCATGTGATGCTTCTCTAATTTGTGTAATTAACAGCACCTGTAACTTACCTGTGGCACCTAACAGGTGTTGGCAATAACTAAATCATTTAAGACAAATTAAATGAAGATAATAATACCAAAGAATTTGTGTTTGCAATCATTTTCAGGAAGAAACTGAGTATTATCTGACAGAATTGCAGGGGTGTCAATACTTTTGGCCCAACTGTATAACATGCATCTGTTTGCCAAAATGTTACATATAAGTGATGTGGATGCTTGGAAAAAGAATCAAGATAGGGATACCTACTTACAAGGGTTCTCCTGGTGAGTACAAACCAATGATTGTACCTGCTTATGTATGGATGGTTTGTGATCAAGGAACTACAGTAGTCCCTTTGGGGATGGGGTAAACATCCATAACTGGACATGAAGCTGCCCCTGGACACAGACACTAATATTTGACCTGCTGAATATAACAGCCATTCATAGCTGGTGAATTAGAATTCATGAGAAGATTGATACTGACTGCCGCAAATCTTACGGCCAGCTATGTTGTTGTTGGCAGATGTAGATTATTCTGCTATTAAAAAAGTAACTCTTTAGGATCCAGAATACATACTCTTTATTCAAAATGGTTTTATGTTGGACTATAGACCAAATACAAAAATCCACACCACAGATTACTCTATACTGATCTGAATCAACCTGCATTTCTCCACTCCATTCATTGTCAGCAAGCAGTTAATCCTGAATGCTATATATGTGTTTTCAACTATGCAAGCTTATATCTGGTATATAGTTTTTTCAACTTACTCTGCTTGTCCCCTTATGTTGTGAGGTCAAGAAACTTTTCAAAGTGTTTTATGATCCATGTAGTGCTGGACATCTGTTTATTTGACCACAACATTTTATTGGGTCCTGCTGTCTCAATTTAGTTTGATTGATTAACGAGAAGAAAGCAAAAAAAAAAGTTCTAAGTCTCGGCCTCCTATATATTCAGATATAGCTTGGGGAAGCATTTATGCAGGGGGCATTTATGCACATGTAATCTAAGTACATGTATAAAAGTACTGGCAGTTATAACATGGCAGTTAGACAGGGCAGGAGACAGGTAAGACATTTATATACATCTACTCCCTGTACATTTGGAGTACAACAAATATATACCATATGCATTTGTGTCATTTATATCCTGGCTGCTGCATTCACACACATCCACCGCCCTGGCATTAACTCTTTACACTCCATCCATATCGGCCCCTCGCTCCTTTCCTCTCCTATGTATAGCACTCATGCTCTTTTCACATTGTTAAATTGCACAGATCCAGTCAGTCCCACCATTCAACATAAGAGACGCTCTCACAAATCACTTAACCATCTGCTCACTCTTTCTATCCTCCTTCTCCTAGTCGCTGGAGACATTGCTCCCAACCCTGGTCCCCCATGTTATAGAAAGTCAAACCTCCCAACTGCTACACTCAGAAACCCCTCTAATCTTATAAATATTCCCTGCATGCCATCTGTCTCTCTTAATTGTGCACTTTTGGAATTCTCGCTCAGTGTGTAACAAACTCTCCTTCACTCATGACTTTTTCGTTTCTAATTCTCTTTACCTCCTGGCTCTTACTGAAACCTGGATCCAGCAGTCAGACACCACCGCTGCTGCTGCTCTTTCATACAGGGGACTACACTTCTCTCATACCCCAAAATCAGACAATAGTGCAGGTGGAGGCGTTGGTCTGCTCCTATAACCAAAATGTACCTTTCAGGTTATCCCTCAACTACCCTCACTAGTCTTCCCTTCTTTTGAGGTCCATGCCGTCAGACTCTACACCCCCTTCTCCATGCGAGTGGCGGTGGTGTATCGTCCTCCCGGCCCCTCCCATCAGTTCCTGGATCATTTTGCCACTTGGCTTCCACATTTTCTCTCTTGTGACATCCCTACCCTCATCATGGGAGATTTCAACATCCTCATTGCTCTTCCACTCTCCCCATCTGCTATTCACCTTTTATCTCTAACCTCCTCGTTTGGCCTTTCGCAGCTTACTAATTCTCCAACGCATGAAGACGGAAACTCCCTTGACTTGGTCTTCTCTCAGCTTTGTACAGTGGATGATTTTGCAAACTCCCCTTTCCCGCTCTCTTACCACAATCTTCTTTCATTCTCTATCAAGAACTGCCAGGCTGCTCAGGTCACCCCCACTGTCCATATTTATAGAAACATACAGGCTATTAACACCCAGAAACTTATGAAGAACTTGCAGTCTTCATTGGCCCCTATCTCCTCCCTCTCATGTCCTAATTCTAACACTTCAAAGTGCCCTGGATGAATTTGCACCCCCTATAAATAGAACACCACAAAACAACCCTGGCACACCCTGCAAACATGTTTCCTGCAGCGGTGCTCCAGGTGCGCCGAACGTCTGTGGAGAAAATCCAATCTACACGAAGATTTCATCCATTATAAGTCTATGCTTCGAACATACAACACCACCCTTCACCTCTCCAAACAAACCTATTTCAACACCCTCATCACCTCACTGTCCAATAACCTGAAACGTCTCTTTGACACTTTTCATTCTCTACTCAACCCAAGAGTACAGGCCCCAACCACGGAGCTCCGAGCTGACGATCTGGCCAATTACTTCAAAGAAAAAATTGACCAGATTCGACAGAAAATTATTTCCCAATCACCTCATACCATGCACTGCCCTCCCTCCCCCACTGCATCTAGCTCACTCTCTGATTTTGAACCAGTCACAGAAAAAGAAGTAAGCAGGCTCCTTGCATCTTCTCGCCCAACCACTTGCACCAGTGACCCATTTCCGTCACATCTCCTCCAGTCCCTTTCCCCTGCTGTCACCCCTCACTTAACTAAAATATTTAACCTCTCTCTCTCTTCTGGTATCTTTCCCTCCTCATTTAAGCATGCCATCATACATCCACTACTTAAAAAACCATCCCTCGACCAAAATTGTGCCGCCAACTATAGACCTGTCTCTAGTCTTCCCTTCATCTCTAAACTCCTGGAATGCCTGGTCCACTCCCGTCTGATCCGCTATCTGTTTGATAACTCTCTTCTCGACCCTCTCCAATCCGGTTTCTGCTCTTTACACTCTACTGAAACTGCCCTCACTAAAGTCTCTAATGATCTACTAACAGCTAAATCAAATGGTCATTACTCCATGCTAGTTCTCATGGATCTGTCTGCAGCATTCAACACTGTGGATCATCAGCTCCTCCTCACTATGCTCCGTTCCATTGGCCTCAAGGACACCGTTCTCTCCTGGTTCTCCTCCTATCTCTCTGACCGCTCCTTTACTGTATCTTTTGCTGGCTCCTCCTCCTCTCACCTTCCCCTTACTGTTGGGGTTCCTCAAGGATCGGTTCTAGGCCCTCTCCTCTTCTCCTTGTACACTGCCGCTATTGGTCAAGCAATCAGTAGATTTGGTTTCCAGTTCCATCTCTAAGCTGATGAAACCCAATTATACGCTTCTTCTCCTGACATCATGCCAGCCTTTCTAGAAAAAAACGGCGATTGTCTAAACACTTAGTCTAACATCATGTCCTCACTATATCTGAAACTGAACCTGTCAAAGACTGTTTCCTCCCTCTACAAATGTACCTATACCCGACATTGCCATTTCTGTGTGTGGTTCCACTGTTACTCCCCAGCAACATGCCCGCTGTCTTGGGGTCATTCTTGACTCCGAACTTTCCTTCGCCCCCCACATTCGATCACTGGCTCGCTCTTGTCATCTGCATCTCAAAAACATCTCTAGAATTCGACCTTTTCTTACTTTTGACTCTGCTAAAACTCTTACTGTTTCTCTTATTCATTCTCGTCTCGACTATTGTAACTCTCTTCTAATCGGTCTCCCTCTTACCAAACTCTCCCCTCTCCAATCTGTCTTGAATGCTGCAGCCAGGATCATATTCCTCACCAATCATTACATCGATGCCTCTACTTTGTGCCAGTCATTACACTGGCTACCCATCCACTCCAGAATTCAGTATAAACTTATTACCCTCACCCACAAGGCCCTTCATGGCTCAGCACCATTCTACATCTCCTCCCTTGTTTCAGTATACCACCCTACCCGCGCCCTCCGCTCTGCTGATGACCTGAGGTTAGCATCCTCAATAATCAGAACCTCCCACTCCCGTCTCCAAGACTTTACACGTGCTGTGCCAATTCTTTGGAATGCACTTCCCAGGTCAATACGATTAGTCCCCAATCCCCACAATTTTAAGCGTGCCCTGAAAATGCATTTATTCAGACTGGCCTATCACCTCAACACATTAACCTAATCTATCCCTGTGTGGCACAGCCAAAAGTTTTACCATAACCAGGTTCCCCGCATCATGTTCCCACATGCTTTATGCATCCATTAGCCCTCTGTGTCTGTACTGTTACACACTTTACATTATGGCTGGTCCATACAACCAGGGCAACTGTTACCACCCACCTTTCATGTCTACCTCTTTCCTCATAGACTGTAAGCTTGCGAGCAGGGCCCTCATTCCTCTTGGTGTCTGTTATGATCTATGTGATTATTGTTATGCTGTAATGTCTATTGTCTGTACAAATCCCCTCCGAAATGTAAAGTGCTGCGGAATATGTCGGCGCTATAGAAATAAAATTTATTATTATTATTATACTGATATACAGGTACTTCTAACAAAATTAGAATATCATCAAAAAGTTATTTTTAACTTTCAGTTCTTCAATACAAAAAGTGAAACTCATATATTATATAGAGTCAATACAAACAGAGTGATCTATTTCAAGTGTTCATTTCTGTTAATGTTGATGATTATGGCTTACAGCCAATAAAAACCCAATAGTCATTAGCTCAGTAAATTAGAATAATTAACAAAAAACACATGCAAAGGCTTTCTAATCATTTAAAAAGGTCCCTTAGTCTGTTTCAGTAGGCTCCACAGTCATGGGGAAGACTGCTGACTTGACAGATGTCCAGAAGGCAGTTATTGACACACTCCACAAAGAGGGTAAGCCACAAAAGGTCATTGCTAAAGCAGCTGGCTGTTCACAGTGTGCTGTATCCAAGAATATTAGTGGAAGGAAAAAATGTGGTAGAAAAAGGTGCACAAGCAACTGGGATAACCACAGCTATTGAAAGGATTGTTAAGAAAAGCCCATTCAAAATTTTGGGGGAGATTCACAAGTTGTGGACTGCTGCTGGAGTGATTGCTTCAAGAATCACCACACATAGACGTACCCAGGACATGGGCTACAAGTGTTGCATTTCTTGTGTCAAGCCACTCATGACCAATAGACAATGCCAGAAGCGTCTTAACTGGTCCAAGGAGAAAAAGAACTGGACTGTTGCTCAGTGGTCCAAGGTGTTGTTTTCAGATTAAAGTAAATTTTGCATTTCATTTGGAAATCAAGGTCCCAGAGTCTGGAGGAAGAGTGGAGAGGCCACAATCCAAGCTGCTTGAGGTCTAATGTGAAGTTTCCACAATCAGCTTGGATTGTGTGCATCTCCACTCTTCTTCCAGACTCTGGCACCTTGATTTCCAAGGTATAGTGTGAAGTATCCACAATCGATGATGGTTTGGGGAGCCATGTGATCTGCTGGTGTAGGTCCACTGTGTTTTATCAAGACCAAAGTCAGCGCATCCGTCTACCAATAAATTTTAGAGCACTTCTTTCTTCACTTTTTGGAGATGGAAATTTCATTCTTCAGCAGGATTTGACACCTGTCCACACTGTCAAAAGTACCAATACCTGGTTTAAAAGCAACAGTATCACTGTTCTTGATTGGCAAGCAAACTGGCCCATAGAGAATCTATGGGGTATTGTCAAGAGGAAGATGAGAGACAGCAGACCCAACAATGCAGACGAGCTGAAGGCTGCTATCAAAGCAACCTGGGCTTCCATAACACCTCAACAGTGCCACGCGCTGATGGCCTCCATGTCACACCACATTGATGCAGTATTTGATGCAAAAGGAGCCCCAACCAAGTATTGAGTGCATATACTGAACATACATTTATTTCAGTAGGCTAACATTTCAGATTTTAAAATCATTTTTCAAGCTGGTGTTATAAAGTATTCTAATTTACTGAGATAATGACTTTTGGGTTATCATTGGCTGTAAACCATAGTCATCAACATTAACAGAAATAAACATTTTAAATAGATCACTCTGTTTGTAATGACTCTATATAATATATGAGTTTCACTTTGTGTATTGAAGAACTGACATAAATTAACGTTTTGATGATATTCTAATTTTGTGAGACGCACCTGGTGTGTGTAAAGGCACATGTACTGTACATGAATTCATTAATAGTCTAGGAAAAAAAAGGCAAATGAGTTTTCTAAAAAATAAACAAAGATAAAAATGTCATATGTCCTTGGTTAATTCATTTGGTATAAATGGGGATCAGACCAGTGAAGTCCACAAATTACAGACATGACTGGCTCCATGTGATTATTCACACTGAGCTGCCTGCTATTCCATGCACTATTCCGGTCCATAAAATGAACTACAATAGTGCATGCTGATTTTTTCCACACAAAACCATCAGTCTATGTGGAAAGTAACTTGCACATAATATGCAATATGTAATATTGGATGACAGACACTGTCCAAAAATATGCTGGTCTGAATGAACCCTAGTAATGGAAAGAATCTGTGGGTCAATTATACACATATCTAATTTAATTTACGTTTTCTCCACATTGTCGAGATCCAACATATACAGCGATAAGCAGGGTAACAGTTACTGACAGACATTGTGTAAGCCCCGCTAATTACTTATAGAAGAGTTGTCAACTTGACTGAGCATTAATGCTACTTTTATGATATGGCATGTCGTAAAAGTATATGTAGATTCTTTTTCGTGCCTTCTCCCAGTATGTCTGGCAGTTTATATAAGGCATGACAAGCCTACAAGGAGGTAAAAAAAAAGTATGGCAGCCCAGTATCCTTTTGGAGCCTTATTGCAAACTTACAGATACCTTTTGTTTTAGCACAGTACAGAAAAAAGTTAGATGTTTTGCCCTGCCATGGAATGGACCTCCAAAAAAGTTTAGTGCATTTTTGCCTGACTATGAGCCATGTACGGAAATATCAGCAGGTTTTTAGACCCCAAAGTTAGATCATCACAGTAAAGTACCAGTATTGATTACTTCCATACCTTTATATTCTAAGTACGCGTCTCCATTGCCAACATGTCCTACAGGTGCCAACATTCCAGGGGACGGTACATGCAGTTTTAAGTGTACTAAGGATACTATTGAATCAAATAAAATGCAGAAAAACGTATTTAAAAATATTTAAAAAATAAAAAAATATAAATGTTCAAATCCCCCCATTTTTGCCAAATTCAAAAGAAAACAATTTTTTAAAAAAAATACACATATTTAGTATTGCTGTGTTCAGAAATGCCTGATCTATCAAAATATAAAAAGAATTACCAGTAATCCAATCGATAACAAGAAAAAAAATCAAAAAGGCAGAATTCCCTTTTTTTTTGTTCACAACAACGTTGCAATAAAATGCAATAACAGGTGATCAAAACATTATATCTACCCCAAAATGGTATCAATAGAAACGTCAGCTCAGCACACAAAAAATAAACTCTCAACCAGCCCCGGATACTGAAAAATGTAACCATTTTTTTCTTTTACATACTTTGGAATTTTGCTTTCACCACTTAAATAAAAAAGAAAATAGATACCAAAACAGAGACCATGACTAAAAAGCTGCAAGGGGATCCTATACCCATGTGGGAGGGCCCAATGCACAACAAGAGAAAAGGAAACTCCAATAATGAGCAATACAATGGAAAAAAGGGAGCAAAACATCCAACAATTGATGTATAAAAAGGTATAGGTTTATTACATAAATAATATATATACCGTATATACGCCGATCCGAGTATAATCCGACCCCCTAATTTTGCCACAAAAAACTGGGAAAACTTATTGACTCAAGTATAAGCCTAGGGTGGAAAATGCAGCAGCTACTGGTGAATTTAAAAAATAAAAATAGATACCAATAAAAGTAAAATTAATTGAGACATCAGTAGGTTAAATGTTTTTGAATATCCATATCAGGAGCCCCACGTAATGCTCCATACAGTTCATGATGGGCCCCATAAGATGCTCCATACAAAATACATCCCATATAATGCTGCACAAAGGTTAATAATGGCCCCATAAGATGCTCCATAGAATAATATGCCCCATATGCTGCTCCATAAAGGTTATGGCCCTATAAGATGTTCCATATATAATGCCCCCATAAGATGCTCCATAGATTATGCCCCCATATGCTGCCCCCATAAGATGCTCCATAGATTATTCCCCGTGTGCTGCACCATAAGATGCTTCATAGATTATTCCCCCATATGCTGCCCCCATAAGATGCTCCATAGATTATGCCCCTATATGCTGCCCCCATAAGATGCTCCATAGATTATGCCCCCATCTGCTGCCCTCATAAGATGCTCCATAGATTATGCCCCAGATGCTGCCCCCATAAGATGCTCCATAGATTATGCTCCCATATGCTGCCCCCATAAGATGCTTCATAGATTATTCCCCCATATGCTGCCCCCATAAGGTGCTCCATAGATTATGCCTCTATATGCTGCCCCCATAAGATGCTCCATAGATTATGCCTCTATATGCTGCCCCCATAAGATGCTCCATAGATTATGCCTCTATATGCTGCCCCCATAAGGTGCTCCATAGATTATGCCTCTATATGCTGCCCCCATAAGATGCTCCATAGATTATGCCCCCATATGCTGCCCCCATAAGATGCTCCATAGATTATGCCCCCATATGCTGCCCCCATATGATGCTCCATAGATTATGCCCCCATATGCTGCCCCCATAAGATGCTCCATAGATTATTCCCCCATATGCTGCCCCCATAAAATGCTCCATAGATTATGCCCCTATATGCTGCCCCCATAAGATGCTCCATAGATTATGCCACCATGTGCTGCCGCCGCTGCTGCTGCATTTAAAAATTTAAAAAATGACATACTCACCTCTCCGTCGCTGGGGGCCAGGTACTGGTGTCACTGCTGGCACCTGAGATATTCACCTGTCCTGCATCCATCGCTGCTTGCTGCTGTCTGGCACGTCATCTATCAGTGACGTTCAAACTGCAGGGGGCATGGCGCGCAATAACCACGTCAACACACCCTCTGCTGTCTGAACGTCACTAACAGATGACGTGCCAGACAGCAGCAAGCAGCGATGGACCCCGGACAGGTGAATATCGCTATACTTACCCGTCCTGGCGCTGTCTCTGCAGCCCCCAGCTTCTCCTCGATCTCCCTTCCTGCCTTCAGCGGTCACGTGGTACAGTTTATTAAACTCATGAATATGCGCATATTGTTTCGCGTCGGCTTCCTCAGGAGGAAAATAAAAAAATCACTTATTTTCCACGAAAATTATATTTTCACCTCAATTTTTTTTATTTTGGCAAGAGTAAGAAGAGAAATTGGATCCCAAAAATTGTTGTGCAATTTCTACTGAGTATGCCGATATATATATATATATATATATTTGGGAAAAAACCACTGCTTGAGCACACAGTAGGGCTTGGGAGGTAAGGAGCATCGTTTGACTTTTTGAGCGCAAAATTGGCTGGAAACCAGAGTGGATGTCATGTCGCATTTGGAGAGCCCTTGATGTGACTAAACAGTGGTAACCCCCACAATGACACCATTTTGGAAACTAGACCCCTCAATGAACTTATCTAGATGTGTGGTGAGCACCTTAAAACCCAAGGTGCTTTACAGAAGTTTATAATGTGGAGCCATGAAAATGAAAAATCGCATTTATACACAAAAATAATTTGTAGCCCTAATTTTTATTTTCACAAGGGTAACAGGAGAAATTAGACCTTAAAAATTGTTGTGCAATTTCTACTGAGTAGAGTGCCTAAACAGTGGAAATCCCCCCACAAGTGACCCCATTTTGAAAAAAAGAATCCCCAATGAATTTATCTAGGTGAGCACCATGAAACCCCAGGTGCTTCAGAGAAAATTACAGCGTTGAGTCATGAAAATAAAAAAAATCACATCTTTTCCACAAAAATGTTCTAGCTCCAAATTTCTTTATTTTTATGAGGGTAACAGAAAAAAATGGACCTCAAAACCTGTTGTGCAAATTCTCCTGAATACGCTGATGTCCCATATGAGGAGGAAAACTACTGTGTAGGTGCACAGCAGGGTTTGGAAGGGAAGGAGTGATGTTTTGGAGTGGAGACGGTGACGCTAGTCACAACCCATGGACAGGCTGTGAGTCATCGAAGTCAGACATTTCGGGGTCAATACCAAAAGAGCACGTAGCAATCCAAGGGAAAATACGAAGTCGTACGTCAGGTCACATGCCAGGGTCAGAAAACCAGAGAATTAGCGGTTAAGCAAATGGGCAATAACAAATGGGTAGTCAGAACACGGTCCAAAGGTCAGCAGCAGAATATTAGATGCAAAGTGGCAATAACAAATATGGAGGGTCTGAACATGGTACAAAGCTCAGGAGCAGAAGATCAGCACTTACAGCACAGAGATCAGGCGGACACACATCAGCGAGCACAAGCTTTTGACTGGCATTGATCTGGGCAAGACAGCTCACCTAAATAGCAGGGCAATTACCAAGAACAGGGAGCACCTGTGGATATCTCTGCACCTACTAGTCTTACTGTAGATAGGTTAACCGAGCTGTCAATCAAACCACTGACAGCTCAGCACGCCCCAGTACAGGATAGGATGATGGAGCTGTCCATCATGGAGTCCCAGACACTCTGAGCAGAGAAATTGTGACACAGACTTTGATGGCATGGTCTGCGGGCATCATGTCGTGTTTGAAGAGCCCGTGATGTGCTAAAACAGTGGAAATCCCCCTCAAGTGACCCCATTTTGGAACTGATCTATTGTTTCCTGATATGTGAATTTTATAATGTGGTGGCATATGTAATTTATGTAGAGTGCATCAGGTTGGTATACATGAGTTGTGTAGTGTATGTCAGGTTGGCATACATGAGTTGTGTAAGTCAGAAATTAATTTAGTAGTCCATGGATGTGTGGTACAGTTTGAACCATTTTTTAATACACAGGCCAGGTTTGTTGGGGCAGGTGTCGCATTGACAAATGGAGTCCTTGCATATCCCCCTTCTGTAACACACTTGACACTGTAAAATAATGCTTATCCTGTAAAATACTCAGGACTAGTTACCAGATAAAAATGTAATGGTTTATTTGGATTCTTCCATCAAAGAAAAGATTATTACAGAAAAATATAAAAACAGGTGAAAGAGAGACTGTCCATTAGTTCATTGCAAAAGCTTGTCACCTTCTTTCTCTGAGATCCCACATGGCAAATGGCCTCTGTCTCTCTTAGGCTTCTTCGTAGTAAAGTTACATACCAGTTGTTCAGTTATGTCCGAGCAGAGATGTCTGTGTCTCATGATGATGAGGGAAGGAACGAGCGACCTCTACAGTTAGCCATGAATTATATACGTCTCTTAAAGCACGTGATCCTGGTATATATGGAGTTGTCCTGTATCATGAGCCAAGCTTACAAAAATAGTCTATGTCGTGTCAGCTAAAGCAATGTACAGAACTGAGTGTGATAAGAATACAACTCCATAACTAATATATATAAATCCATAACTAATATAAATCCATAACTAATAAGATTTAACAATTCCCCCTTTTGAGGGAGACAGACATTAATTGGAACCCTCAAAATATAATGAGATCTTTTTTCTTCTTCTTTGACAAAATAATTTAATATCAATAATAATAATAATAATAATATCAGATTACTGTTATAAGTACTCAATGACATAATTGATGTGAATTCATGTTATGGTAAGCCGTGAACAATGTTCATATACAATATGTATAATTATACTTCCCTAAATCTAAATTGAAGCATCTCTGGTCCAGTCATCATCATCTGATGTCATCTGGTCTTCATTTTGATGTCTTCTGTCTTCTTCTTGGTTCTTTTAGAAACACAGTTTTTCTATAGCATATAGATGTTGTAGAAATCGTGTTGTGTATCAAATCAAAGTCCATAAATTCAAATGTTAATAAGAAACAAAGTCTATAGATGAAATGCAGCTTTAATATCTGTGCAGTGTCATCTTTAAAAACCTGGACTTACATTGGCTCGCCTTGGATATTCTGGAATCCTCCATCGGCACTGGTCCTTGAACAGGTGTCACGTCTTTGGTCAGCAAAGCAAGGGTTAAAATGACTCTTCCTTGCTAAACATAGCACCATAACCAGTCCTTGTCCTAATGCACAGGACATATGTCAGGGTTGTAGCTTCCTGACAATTACCTTATTGTTCACCAGCCTTCATCGAAGCTTTACAGGTGATTGAAACCACTGGAACTTGATAAGAACGTGATAACACCATTCATCTCAGCATCATAGGATCATCGTCCTCTGGTTGTCAGGTTAGACACTTTAATTGTGACTGTCAGTGGTGGATACTGCACTTGTAAGTAACACAGTCTATTACTCAGTAACCATAGCTTTGTTACCTTCTGGGACTTCTGGATAGCGGCATTCTTCTTCTTGCAACTGATAAGAATCAATAAAGTTTAGAAATATAAAAAGTCTTTATTAACGTAATTTCAATATCTTGCTTGAAGTCTTCATTCCCTATTCTATACCAAATCTGGTAATTTTCCTATCCTATAATATCACAGCGTACCATAGCAATCAGTAATATTATTATCAGAATTTGTACCGTATATGGATTTTAATGATTGAAATAATAAACCAATAATAAGTGATAATACATTATTATCCATATTTTTTCATGTGATAGAACATTTTTTTTTATGTCATAGGTGTAATTACCTTTTTCAACCCATAGGTGTCACTGTGTGTTTTATGTAACCAGTGTTTTCATCTTTATTAATAAGGAATATATTTATTATATCAATAATATGTAGTAATGTATAGCCATGAACCAAAATAAGAATATACGAGTGAGCGAATTAATGAATAAAAGAATTGTTGCATATAACTCAGAAGTGAAACATTTTTCTTTGTAATAGAACCATATCATCGCTATATTTAATGAAGCAATATTCTCAGTAGATATTACTTTACTAAATATTGATGAAAGAAAAAATAAAAATTTAAGAATTATAATAAAAATAGAATAAAAAATTGAAAATTAAAAATAAGAATAAGAATAAAAATAAAAATAAGAATAAGGCCTTTATGTTGATGCAGAGTAGTTATGTCTTCAGTAACATATACCCTTAATATTTCCATGATCTGGATTATTTCATAATTGTCATAAACTTGTGTTACCAAAATATTCAAATTATGCAACTTTGTATGTAATACTCCTTTTAGTGTAAAGAAATGACTCTTTATATACTTGTTATTATACCCAATATTATACCATTGTACCTTATTAATATTTGTTCTTTTCTTTTAAAATGTGTGAAGAAGAGGTATTAATCAAATGTGATGATGTAGTCAGGATCAAAAACATATTTTCCCCCTTAATACCAAAAAATATTGTTTCATGAAATAATTATTTTATCAAAACCAAAATTAAAATAATTAATTTATAAATTATGTGAATTTATACTTGCTTATACCATTATTTGTCTGAAGATGTGTAACCATTAAAACTAATTTGAATATCATAAAATTATCTTTTGGAAAATTAATTTAAATGTAGATTTTCTTCATAAACCATTTTGATGTGCGATTGCACTTATCCACAATTAACTAAGTCAAGAAATAATAATTACTATAGAAATATAGAAATATATGTTGTGTAGATAATATTTCATTATATATCCTAATATTCTAATAATTTAACTGATCTGCATATTTCTCCTAAAGATAAAGATTTTGGGTTTTTTTTTTTTCTCTCTTGCATTCAGAATCCTGAGGCCTCACATACAAACGTATCACATTACTCGCTCAGCAGCTGCTCATACACTCAGTCACTGTCATTCAGACTGTGTCACATATATTCCCACATACGAAAGTGTGATGAATACACATATTTTAACCCAAATTATCAATGCATTGTAAACTATTTAAATTTAGTCTTAATATTTCTTTGAATATTCCCCAAATACACATGACATAAATATATGTTGTATAGCTATACTTGACATTTAGGCCTGAAAAAAAATTCCATTGGTTTGCAAAAGTTGAGACCCCCTTAAAAATTATTTTCCTAAAGAACAGGGACGTAGTATACTGGTATACCTATTATTAGAACAAGGTTCAAATTTCACATGCTGTGGTTGTCATGTCATGCCATGCAGTAAAGGCACACACAGAACACATTTAAAATGCAGTTAGTTATTTTCTTTTTAAGTGTTAAATATAAAATCATGCAATTGTTGCAACCTCCTGTGTAAATAAAGGCATAAATCCTTGTAAGAGAATTTTTCCCGATTAAGTCCTGCTTTGAAATGAAAATTCTAAGGAAAAATAAAAGATAAGGTTAATATCATATTCATAATTCTAAATATTATTACTGAAGTAGATTACTTCTACAAACACTATATACTGTATGGATATGTATCTATCCACAAACCATAGAACTACAGGATTATACTCTATAAAATAATTACATATAACTAATACATTGTATAACACTTTTACACAACATATAATTACTTTTTTAGCCAATTCCTACACCCACTCTTTCCCTGTAAAAGATGTCTTTAAATATTCTTGCTACTTTGAAGTTAACGGATTTTCTGAGCTGCTCAGATGGACCCTTCAGCTCAAAGTCAATGATGTCACTCACCACCTGCTTCTGTCTGTCAAATTCGGCCATCTTTTTTACAGAAGGAAGAAGATCAGAACTTTGAATTTTCCTTAATTCAATCTGTGTTTTTTCGGTGGTCCTTTGCATCATTCCATATGGCTTAAAACAAACATGTGATTTTCTTCGTTCTTCATAGATTTGATTTTGGGGAAAACTCATTTTAGAAGGCTTTGCTAATACAGGCTTCTGATAAGATTTTACTCTGCCTGTCTTCACAAAACTAGCACAATTTACTTTCCTTTCACGATTCTCGTGTTTTCTGACAAAATCAAGGGATTGCGCACATTCAAATAAAGAATCTTTTTGTGACGCAATAACACGAGATGCAGGATTTAGAAACCAAAATTTGCTTACAAAACTCCTTATGAGGGACGGTGTTTTGACATTCTCACTCAGCATTTTCTACAGACGTTCATATATGGACATAAACGTAAAAGTACATTCCTTCCGACCAATCCTTAATTTTTGAAGAATATCAATATCTGGATGATTTTCATTTGAACAAAAAATGAGAATTTGTAATCTATCCTTATCAGATAAATTATCATGTTTTTCACCAGATAACTTTAAAGTCAATCTCCTAGCAAAATTCACAGGGATCCACATTTTGAACAACTGATTCTTCTCCTCGTTAGATAAATCAAATTTGTCAACACAGCTTTCAAAAACCTCAGAGTTTCTACAAACATGGATTTTGTTATCATATGCAGGAATGATTTTGCATATTTTTAGCAAACTTTTTCTTACGTTACTTCGAAGTTGGGCCTGTGAATTGTCTATTTTTAATGGTACGTCTTTCCCCTGTACGTCCTCTACGTCAGTTCTGAAGTCTCCTCCTACTTCTCCATTTTGTTCCACGTCTGCAAGGTCACCTTCAATAGCTGCTGCTACTTGTAACTGTTTCTCCACATTACAGTGAATCTCGGGAACATCACTATTTTCCTTCACACAATCATTTTTGGATTTCTCTGACACAGATCTATGAAATATATCTACCATCTGTAGAATATTTTTTAATTTATCTCTTTCTCTGTTGAAAAACTTAGAATCTAACTTCTGATTCTCTTTTTCACACTCGGCATATAAGCTGAGCCATAAAACGTCTACATTAGACTCATCTACAGACTTAAATTTCAATTTACTCTGCTTAGCATAAGAAGTAATGACATCCATTTCTCTTACCTTGAAATGTCTCAGCTTGTTCCTATGATGGACAACGCTGGGCTCTTGTCTTCACACGTCTGGCTTCAGCACGTCTGGCACTTTGGCACTTAATAATAATAATAATAATAAATTTTATTTCTATAGCGCCGACATATTCCGCAGCACTTTACATTTCAGAGGGGATTTGTACAGACAATAGACATTACAGCATAACAATAATCACATACAGTAGATTATAACAAATACCAAGAGGAATGAGGGCCCTGCTCGCAAGCTTACAGTCTATGAGGAAAGAGGTAGACACGAAAGGTCGGTGATAACAGTTGCCCTGATTGTATGGACCAGCCATAATGTTAAGTGTGTAACAGTACAGATGCAGAGGGCTAATGGATGCATAAAGCATGTGGGAACATGATGCGGGAAATCTGGTTATGGTAAAACTTTTGGCTGTGCCACACAGGGATAGATTAGGTTAATGTGTTGAGGCGATAGGCCAGTCTGAATAAATGTGTTTTCAGGGCACGCTTAAAATTGTGGGGATTGGGGACTAATCGTATTGACCTGGGAAGTGCATTCCAAAGAATTGGCGCGGCACGTGTAAAGTCTTGGAGACGGGAGTGGGAGGTTCTGACTATTGAGGATACTGACCTCAGGTCATCAGCAGAACGGAGGGCATGGGAAGGGTGGTAGGCTGAGACGAGGGAGGAGCTGTAGGGTGATGCTGAGCCATGGAGTGCTTTGTGGGTGAGGGTAATAAGTTTATACTGAATTCTGGAGTGGATGGGTAGCCAGTGTAATGACTGGCACAAGGTAGAGGCATCGGTGTAACGATTGGTGAGGAATATGATCCTGGCTGCAGCATTCAAGACAGATTGGAGAGGGGAGAGTTTGGTAAGAGGGAGACCGATTAGAAGAGAGTTACAATAGTCGAGACGAGAATGAATAAGAGAAACAGTAAGAGTTTTTGCAGAGTCAAAAGTAAGGAAAGGTCGAATTCTAGAAATGTTTTTGAGGTGCAGATGACAAGAGCGAGCCAGTGATCGAATGTGGGGGGCAAAGGAAAGCTCGGAATCAAGTATGACCCCAAGACAGCGGGCCTGTTGCTGGGGAGTAATAGTGGAGCCACCCACAGAAATAGCAATGTCGGGTATAGGTACATTAGTAGAGGGAGGAAACACCAGGAGTTCAGTTTTTGACAGGTTCAGTTTCAGATATAGTGAGGACATGATATTAGACACAGCGTTTAGACAATCGCCGGTGTTTTCTAGAAAGGCTGGCGTGATGTCAGGAGAAGAAGCGTATAATTAGGTGTCATCAGCATAGAGATGGTACTGGAACCCAAATCTACTGATTGTTTGACCAATAGGGGCAGTGTACAAGGAGAAGAGGAGGGGGCCTAAAACCGATCCTTGGGGGACCCCAACAGTAAGGGGAAGGTGAGAGGAGGAGGAACCGGCAAAAGATACAGTAAAGGAGCGGTCAGAGAGATAGGAGGAGAACCAGGAGAGAACGGTGTCCTTGAGGCCAATGGAACGGAGCATAGTGAGGAGGAGCTGATGATCCACAGTGTCGAATGCTGCAGAGAGATCCAAGAGAATTAGCATGGAGTAATGACCACTTGATTTAGCTGTTAGTAGATCATTAGAGACTTTAGTGAGGGCAGTTTCAGTGGAGTGTAAAGAGCAGAAACCGGATTGGAGAGGGTCGAGAACAGAGTTTTCTGAGAGATAGCAGATAAGACGGGAGTGGACCAGGCGTTCCAGGAGTTTAGAGATGAAGGGAAGATTAGAGACAGGTCTATAGTTAGCGGCACAGTTTTGGTCGAGGGATGGTTTTTTAAGTAGTGGATGTATGATGGCATGCTTAAATGAGGAGGGAAAAATACCAGAAGAGAGAGAGAGGTTAAATATTTTAGTTAGGTGAGGGGTGACAGCAGGGGAAAGGGACTGGAGGAGATGTGACGGAAATGGGTCACTGGTGCAAGTAGTTGGGCGAGAAGATGCAAGGAGCCTGCTTACTTCTTCTTCTGTGACTGGTTCAAAATCAGAGAGTGAGCTAGATGCAGTGGGGGAGGGAGGACAGTGCATGGTATGAGGTGATTGGGAGATAATTTCCTGTCGAATCTGGTCAATTTTTTCTTTGAAGTAATTGGCCAGATTGTCAGCTCTGAGCTCTGTGGTTGGGGCCTGTACTCTTGGATTGAGTAGAGAATGAAAAGTGTCAAAGAGACGTTTCGGGTTATTTGACAGTGAGGTGATGAGGGTGTTGAAATAGGTTTGTTTGGAGAGGTGAAGGGCAGTGTTGTATGTTCTAAGCATAAACTTAAAATGGATGAAATCTTCGTGTAGGTTGGATTTTCTCCACAGACGTTCGGCGCACCTGGAGCACCGCTGCAGGAAACGTGTTTGCACCGTGTGCCAGGGTTGTCGCCGTCTGCGTTGTGGTGTTCTATTTATATGGGGTGCAAATTCATCCAGGGCATTTTGAAGTGTTTCATTGTAATGCTTCAGTGCAGAATCAGGACATGAGAGGGAGGAGATAGGGGCCAATGAAGACTGCAAGTTCTTCATAAGTTTCTGGGTGTTAATGGCCTGTATGTTTCTATAAGTCTGGACAGTGGGGGTGACCTTGGTGGCACTTGTAGTACTTCTCAATCTATCTGGCACTTCTTAGTCCTCACTTCTAGATTCTGTCTGATTCTTGTGAGTAGTGGAGTTACTGATAACTTGCACATATGACTGACGTTAGCAAAGTTCAATCCCCCTTTTGGGAAAGTTGAAGGAAATCCGCAAAAAAAAAAAATACAAAAATTCAGATCTGGCTGGCTCTCCAATGTAAAATAATGCCTATTCTGTAAAATACTCAGGACTAGTTACCAGATAAAAATGTAATGGTTTATTTGGATTCTTCCATCAAAGAAAAGATTATTACAGAAAAATATAAAAACAGGTGAAAGAGAGATTGTCCATTAGTTCATTGCAAAAGCTTGTCACCTTCTTTCTCTGAGATCCCACATGGCAAATGGCCTCTGTCTCTCTTAGGCTTCTTCGTAGTAAAGTTACATACCAGTTGTTCAGTTATGTCCGAGCAGAGATGTCTGTGTCTCATGATGATGAGGGAAGGAACGAGCGACCTCTACAGTTAGCCATGAATTATATATGTCTCTTAAAGCACGTGATCCTGGTATATATGGAGTTGTCCTGCATCATGAGCCAAGCTTACAAAAATAGCCTATGTCATGTCAGCTAAAGCAATGTACAGAACTGAGTGTGATAAGAATACAACTTCATAACTAATATATATAAATCCATAACTAATATAAATCCATAACTAGTAAGATTTAACAGACACCTTTACATATTTTTGTTAGGAGGGCATCACCTATATACCACCATGGGATCAACTACTTCATATCAATTATAGTATCACAGCAAAAGATAAAAAGAGATATATAGACATTTGTGATCACCTTACAATATTTTTATTGGTTACAACAAAATAAAACAAAACCAAACCACAAAATGTTTTTTAAAAATATTTTAAAAGCACAACATTTTCTGTAATACAACAAACGCCAAACACCAAAACAGTCTATATGAAGACAAGGTGTGTCTATCTTGCAGCTTGCAACTGTTAGGAATCTGTGTCCTGCCATACATATGCAGAGATTCAGATCCTCACATTTGTCTCCAGAGGCTAAGTCCTTTCGGCCAGCTTCTGAGCATGCTCGTGGAATGAGTTCCCATTGGAGTTCAGGAGTCAGGTGCTCAGGTCCTGCTCCTGATTCCATTGGTTCAGCTCAGGGCTCTGGAGATTTCCGGCAGATCCCGTACGCTATAAAACGTGCGTATGGCCGTTCCGCCATGCGCTAGTATTCTCATACTTGCTGCTGTGCGTAGGGTGATGGATGCTTGGACTGGTGGATGACTTATTATGAAACCCCTTCCCTCTGATATTACGATTGTGTGAGTGATTGGGCAGCCGCCAGAAGCAGCGCTAGCGCCAGCGCACTCCAGCTATACCTTTTCAGCAGCTTAGCGTCTGCATTGCGCCAGCAGTTTGCAGTGTCTTGCCTGCGGCCCTCGCCGCGCTGCAGTTGCAGCCTATACCCGCGTCCGCAGTTGCGACGTCTCGTGTCTTAACAAACGGTAGGTCTAGAGGGAGTAGTCCTGCTGCCGAAGGCTACTTCTGTGACTGTAAATACCGTGACACTTTCGCTGAGACTCTGTGAGTCTAAAAACAGACTCAGCGTTATTACACATGTATGTATGCTTGCAGCTCTGTGGGTGAAACAGAGTTTGTATGTGCTTGCAGCTCTGTGAGTGAAACAGAGCTTGTGTATGCTTGCAGCTCTGGGAGTGCAACAGAGCTTGTCTTTGTGTTTGCAGCTCTGTGAGTAAAACTGAGCTCGCTCCAGCATTACTTTATATGTCTTTATGCTTGCAGCTCTGTGTGTTCAACAGAGCTTGCTTTCTGCATCTGGGTCTCGTCCAAACCCTGTGCACTTCACCGCCTGATAGCTCTGCAACCATCTAGCAGCGGTTTTACCAACTACCGCACGGTGGACCCCGAGCGGGAACGCACTTTATTTATAATTTTATTTAGTGCGTTCCACCGCTCATAACATAATACTAGCGCCAGGGTCTGGCTAGAGATGGCAGACCAGCAGCAGCTGTTACAGGTCGTGCGACAGCTCGAGGCTCTTCTGGCTACCCTTGAGAGGTCTCTCGCAGCTGCGCAGGCCACAGATGCTGCTGTTCAGGCACTCACAGAGGCGGTAGACCGTATGTCCATGTCCGTCCCTGCGCCGACAGTTACCCGCCTCCCGTTGCCCGATAAATATTCTGGGGATGGCACCTCCTGCAGGGGTTTCGTCAGCCAGTGCTCGATACACCTGGAGCTGCTGGCTGCTCAATTCCCCACGGAGCGGGCTAAGGTGGCCTTTATTGTCTCCCTACTGTCGGGCAAGGCGCTGGAATGGGCTACGCCTCTGTGGGAATGTGGTGATCCTGAGATTCGGACCGCTGCCAACTTGCTTACAGCCATCAGGCAAGTTTTTCCCGGTCCTCGGGTCACTCACGACACGTCTCTGCAATTACTCGCCCTTACCCAGGGGTCACTCTCGCTCAGTCAGTATGCCGTTTGTTTTCGGACACTGGCGTCCGAGTTGGAATGGTCCGACAGGGCCTTAATCCCCGTCTTTTGGCGAGGTCTAGCAGAGCATGTGAAGGATGCTCTCTCTACTAGAGAGATCCCTGTTATGATTGAGTCACCGTAGGAGGCAAAAATAGAAATGCTAGCTAAGTCCAGAAAACCAGAGAAGTTGGCAGCTATCGGATTGCAGACCCCTGAACCTATCAACACAACTAGCAGTAGCCGTGGGGGGCTCCTACGATGCCCTAGGCCCCTCGATCACAGCCGGAGGACTACATAGCCTAAAGACAGAAAGGGAAGTCTAAACTGCCCCAGAGCAGACCCCAAAGCAAAAGGCAGCCCCCCACATATAATGACGGTGAAGCAAGAAGAAAGAACAAAACACAGACAGAAAGATAGACTGAGCAAAGATGGGGCCAACGCTAGCTTAGATAGGAAAGGACAGGAAGGCTGCTGTCTGCAATCCGTGAAAAACCCTATGAAAATAAGAGCCAACAAACTGACAGTAAAAAAGGCCCTGAAGACGCTAGGCTTCAAAAAAGCTATGTCAGTACTCAGGAATATTCTGAAGACAGAGCAACAGGCAAAAGGAGATTCAGCTCACCCCAGCAGGGAATGGCAGAATCCAGGAAAGCAAGGAAAACAAAACACTCATGCAAAAAGGCAAAGCAGAAATCTTAGCTTTAGATGAGCAGGAATCAGACTGGTTTCCTAGAAGTCCACAGAGAAATCACCCGCAGGCCAGAAGGGCGTCGGCAGCCTTATATCCAGTCATTAACTCCACTCAGCCAGTCATCATCATCAGCCCCAGGTGTTTGACAATCAGGCTCACTATCTTTCTTCACCAGAAGAGGGAGTTCCTCGGGCCTCAGTAGTGAAGGGGAAAATGAACTCACAACAGTACCTCCCCCTTGAGGAGGGGTCACCGAACCCTCAATCACGCCACCAGGGCGATCAGGGTGAGCCCGATGAAAGGCACGCACCAATCTTTTGGCATGAATATCAGAGGCAGAGACCCAGGAATTATCCTCCTGACCATAACCCTTCCACTTAACCAAATACTGGAGTCTCCGTCTAGCCAGACGGGAATCCAGTACTTTCTCTACCTCATATTCCATGTTACATTCAACCAATACAGGGTCTGGAGGTGCAACCCCTGGAACAACAGGTTCAACAAACCTCTTCAACAAAGATTTATGGAACACATTATGGATTTTAAATGTGACAGGAAGAGCCAAACGAAAAGAGACCGGATTAATAATCTCCAAAATCTTGTAAGGTCCAATAAATCTAGGCTTAAACTTAGGAGAAGCCACCTTCATAGCAATATTTTTTGATGATAACCACACCATATCACCAACCTTAAATTGGGGACCAATGGTCCTATGTTGGTTGGAAAACCGCTGGGCCTTTTCCTGGGAGAGAGATAACTTATCCACCACTTGGTCCCAGATCTGGTGCATTCTCTCCACCACAGTGTCAACCCCTGGGCAGGCAGAGGGCTCCACCTGCCCTGAAGAAAATCGAGGATGAAACCAAAGTTACAAAAAAAAGGAGACATCAAAGTGGCAGAACTAGCTCTATTATTTAAAGCAAATTCGGCCAAGGGCAAAAATGAAACCCAATCATCCTGATCAGCAGAAATAAAACATCTCAAATATGACTCCAAGGTCTGGTTTGTTCTCTCTGTCTGCCCATTGGTCTGAGGGTGAAAAGCAGAGGAGAAGGACAACTGAATTCCCAGCTTGGAACAGAAAGTTCTCCAAAATCTATACACAAACTGAACTCCTCTGTCAGATACAATGTTCTCAGGAATCCCGTGCAAGCGAACCACCTGTTGTAAAAACAGGGGCACCAATTCAGAGGAAGACGGCAACTTAGGGAGTGGTACAAGATGAACCATCTTAGAGAACCTATCACAAATCACCCAAATAACAGTCATCCTTTGAGAGACAGGCATATCAGAGATGAAATCCATTGAAATATGGGTCCATGGCCTCTTGGGGACAGGCAAAGGCATCAACAACCCACTAGAGCGAGAACACGATTTAGACCGGGAGCACGTCCCACAGGACTGCACAAAATTCCTGACATCACGAGACAAGGAGGGCCACCAAAAAGACTGACTCACCAGATCTCTAGTACCAAAAATACCTGGATGACCAGCCAAAGCAGAGCAATGAACTTCAGACATCACTCTCTTCTTCCACTGGTCAGGAACATACAACTTTCCACTGGGACAACGCTCAGGTTTGTCCTCCTGGAACTCTTCCAGAGCAAGTCTCAAATCGGGCGAGATGGCAGAAAGAACTACCCCTTCGCCTAAGATGGTAGCAGGCTTGGTCACCACAGGAGAATCAGCAAAGAAGCTCCTAGAAAGGGCGTCAGCCTTGACATTCTTAGTTCCAGGAAGAAAAGAAACCACAATATCAAAACGTGTAAAAAACAAGGCCCACCTAGCCTGTCTAGGGTTCAAGCGCTTAGCCGACTCTAGGTAAATCAAATTCTTGTGGTCAGTGAGGACCACGACTTGATGCTTAGCTCCCTCCAACCAATGTCTCCACTCCTCAAATGCCCATTTCATGGCTAACAGTTCCCGATTCCCCACATCATAGTTACGTTCAGATGGAGAGAATTTTCTGGAAAAGAAAGCACAGGGATTCATTTTAGATGTTACAGGATCCTTTTGGGACAAAACAGCTCCTGCACCAATCTCAGAAGCATCCACCTCTACCTGGAACTGAAGTGAGACATCAGGTTGCCGCAAAACCGGGGCGGAGGTGAATCTTCGCTTCAGCTCCTGAAAGGAAGAAACAGCCTCCGGAGACCAATTTAACACATCAGCACCCTTCTTAGTCAAATCAGTCAATGGCTTGGCAATACTAGAACATTTTGCTATAAATTTCCGATAAAAATTAGCAAAACCCAAAAACTTCTGGAGGGCCTTCAAAGAAGTGGGCTGAACCCAATCGTAAATGGCCTGTACCTTGGCCGGGTCCATTTCAATAGTTGACGGGGACAAAATAAATCCCAAATAAGAAATCCTCTGTACTCCAAAAAGGCATTTAGATCCTTTGACATACAGGGAATTCTCCCTCAAGATCCGGAACACAGTCCGAATATGTTCCACATGAGAATCCCAATCCTTGGAGAAGATCAAAATATCATCCAGATAGATAATCAAAAATTTATCGACAAAATCTCGGAAAATATCGTTCATGAAGCACTGGAAGACAGAAGGGGCATTAGTGAGCCCAAAAGGCATCACCAGGTACTCAAAATGTCCCTCCGGAGTATTAAACGCCGTCTTCCATTCATCCCCATGCTTAATGCGAATAAGATTATACGCCCCCTGAGGTCAAGCTTGGTAAACCAGCAAGCACCTTTAACTCTGGAGAATAGATCAGAAATCAGGGGTAACGGATACTGATATTTAACAGTAATTTTGTTGAGAGCACGATAATCAATACAAGGTCTTAATGATCCATCCTTTTTGGCTACAAAAAAAAAACCGGCACCTAAGGGTGACGAGGATGGTCTAATATGACCCTTCTCCAACGCCTCCTTAATATAGGATCGCATAGCCTCGTGCTCGGGTACAGATAAATTGAAGAGCCGACCCTTGGGAAATTTACACCCCGGGCTCAGTTCAATAGCACAGTCATAACTCCTATGAGGAGGCAGAGACACAGACTCATTCTCACTAAATACATCATAAAAGTCTGCCAAATAATCAGGAACATCATGTGACTGAGGAGAGGTGGAAAACACCGGCGCCTCGCTAAAGGCACACCGACAACCCCAACTCACCACAGACACAGATTTCCAATCCAAAACTGGATTATGAATTTGTAACCAGGGAAACCCCAGAACAATAGTATCATGCAGATTATGTAACACCAAAAACCTGCAATTTTCTTGATGGTCTGGGGCGACCCGCATTACCACCTGGGTCCAAAACTGAGGTTTATTTTTAGCCAAAGGAGTAGCATCAATCCCCCTCAAATGGATAGGCGTCTGCAGAGGTGTCATCGGAAATCCACAACGTTTAGCAAAATCCAAGTCCATTAGGTTTAGAGCTGCTCCCGAATCCACAAAAGCCTTGGCGGAAAATGTGGACAGGGAGCAGATCAGAGTAATAGCCAGAAGAAACTTAGGTTGAACACCACCAACAGAAAACGCGTGTGCAAAGCGTTTCTCGCGTTTAGGACAGACAGAAATAATATGCAAGGCATCTCCACAGAAAAAACACAACTTATTACGCCTTCTGAACTCCTGACGCTGCTCTCTGGAAAAAACTCTATCACATTGCATAGGTTCAGACATCTGTTCAACAGGTGGCAACACCTCTCGTGCAGCTCTGCGTTCGCGTAAACGCCGATCAACCTGAATGGCTAAAGACATAGAATCGTCAAGACCAGAGGGAACAGGAAATCCCACCATAGTATCTTTTATGGCTTCTGACAACCCCTTCCGAAAGAGAGCAGCCAAGGCATTATCATTCCAGGTAGTAAGTACTGCCCACTTTCGGAATTTTTGACAGTACAATTCTGCAGAATCACGACCCTGGTTCAATGCCAGCAGGGTCTTTTCAGCCTGATCAATGGCATTAGGTTCGTTATATAACAACCCCAAGGCCTGAAAAAATGCATTCACATTAGTCAGAATAGGATCATCTGGTTTCAAAGAAAACGCCCAATCCTGGGGATCGCCACGCAGCAAAGAGATGACAATTTTAACCTGCTGCGCGGAGCTCCCTGACGAGTTAGGCTTCAAGGCAAAAAATAATTTACAATTATTTTTGAAATTCAAAAATTTAGACCGATCCCCAAAAAATACGTCAGGTGTAGGAATCTTTGGTTCAGCAGCATGTGAATGAGCAAGGTAGGCGTAAATTCCCCGCACTTCCGCAGCGAGCTGCTCCACACGATCAGACAATTGCTTTATCTCCATTGAGAGAAAAAAAAATTCCCCCTACGGCCTCAGAGATATAGAGGAAAAAATATACACACTTTTTTTTTTTTTTAATACAATTCTTTCCTGCTATTGAGTACCCTAGAATCTGCGGTATGGCGGGTGATTCTGTTATGATTGAGTCACCGTAGGAGGCAAAAATAGAAATGCTAGCTAAGTCCAGAAAACCAGAGAAGTTGGCAGCTATCGGATTGCAGACCCCTGAACCTATCAACACAACTAGCAGTAGCCGTGGGGGGCTCCTACGATGCCCTAGGCCCCTCGATCACAGCCGGAGGACTACATAGCCTAAAGACAGAAAGGGAAATCTAAACTGCCCCAGAGCAGACCCCAAAGCAAAAGGCAGCCCCCCACATATAATGATGGTGAAGCAAGAAGAAAGAACAAAACACAGACAGAAAGATAGACTGAGCAAAGATGGGGCCAATGCTAGCTTAGATAGGAAAGGACAGGAAGGCTGCTGTCTGCAATCCGTGAAAAACCCTATGAAAATAAGAGCCAACAAACTGACAGTAAAAAAGGCCCTGAAGACGCTAGGCTTCAAAAAAGCTATGTCAGTACTCAGGAATATTCTGAAGACAGAGCAACAGGCAAAAGGAGATTCAGCTCACCCCAGCAGGGAATGGCAGAATCCAGAAAAGCAAGGAAAACAAAACACTAATGCAAAAAGGCAAAGCAGAAATCTTAGCTTTAGATGAGCAGGAATCAGACTGGTTTCCTAGAAGTCCACAGAGAAATCACCCGCAGGCCAGAAGGGCGTCGGCAGCCTTATATCCAGTCATTAACTCCACTCAGCCAGTCATCATCATCAGCCCCAGGTGTTTGACAATCAGGCTCACTACCTTTCTTCACCAGAAGAGGGAGTTCCTCGGGCCTCAGTAGTGAAGGGGAAAATGAACTCACAACAGATCCCCACCAGTTTAGAGGAGCTAATCTCCGTCTCCTCACGGATTGACCTCCGTTTTTCAGAGCGCTGTATGGAGCCGGCGCACTCCAAGCGCAAATCCGTTTCAGCTCCCAAATTTTTTGAACCTCCTGAGCTGGCGGAGCCAGAGGTTCTACCTCCTGAGCCCATGGAGATATCTCGTACCAACCTTAATTCAGACTCCGACCAGGAATCCATTTGCGGTTGTCACCATGTTTGTGCGGTTTCTTCGGAAGCCGTCTCCCCGCAAAAGGTGGAGTCTGAACCGGTCATCGAGACTTTTGTGCCTCCTCATCTCAGGGCTCAGGTGCTCGCCTGGGCACATGCGCCCAACACGCACCATCATCGGGGCTATATGCAGGTCTCCAAGCTACTGGCTGGTGCGTATTGGTGGCCCCATAGAGCTCGGGACATTAAAAAGTTTATTCAGGCTTGCACCTTTTGCGCTCAGCCTAACTATCCCAGGCAGAGCGTGGTGACATCTGCCGACACGCGGCGGCGTGCCTCGGCCATTCCCGCTCCTGCCATCTCCCAGGTGTCCCTCTTGAAACCTGGTGACCTCGATTCCACTGATGCCTTCCAGGTGTCTCGGGTGACTGTAACACCTACCTGGACACCAAGCTCGTCCTCGGACGAGTTTGAGCCCTGTGCCATCGTAGGGCACGGGTCAGTCTCCCGGAAGGTTCAGGGAGGAGGGGGCCTTAGGAGGGGGGGTAATGTTAGGAATCTGTGTCCTGCCATACATATGCAGAGATTCAGATCCTCACATTTGTCTCCAGAGGCTAAGTCCTTTCGGCCAGCTTCTGAGTATGCTCGTGGAATGAGTTCCCATTGGAGTTCAGGAGTCAGGTGCTCAGGTCCTGCTCCTGATTCCATTGGTTCAGCTCAGGGCTCTGGAGATTTCCGGCAGGTCCCGTACGCTATAAAACGTGCGCATGGCCGTTCCGCCATGCGCTAGTATTCTCATACTTGCTGCTGTGCGTATGGTGATGGATGCTTGGACTGGTGGATGACTTATTATGAAACCCCTTCCCTCTGATATTACGATTGTGTGAGTGATTGGGCAGCCGCCAGTAGCAGCGCTAGCACCAGCGCGCTCCAGCTATACCTTTTCAGCAGCTTAGCGTCTGCATTGCGCCAGCAGTTTGCAGTGTCTTGCCTGCGGCCCTCGCCGCGCTGCAGTTGCAGCCTATACCCGCGTCCGCAGTTGCGACGTCTCGTGTCTTAACAAACGGTAGGTCTAGAGGGAGTAGTCCTGCTGCCGAAGGCTACTTCTGTGACTGTAAATACCGTGACACATTCGCTGAGACTCTGTGAGTCTAAAAACAGACTCAGCGTTATTACACATGTATGTATGCTTGCAGCTCTGTGGGTGAAACAGAGTTTGTATGTGCTTGCAGCTCTGTGAGTGAAACAGAGCTTGTGTATGCTTGCAGCTCTGGGAGTGCAACAGAGCTTGTCTTTGTGTTTGCAGCTCTGTGAGTAAAACTGAGCTCGCTCCAGCATTACTTTATATGTCTTTATGCTTGCAGCTCTGTGTGTTCAACAGAGCTTGCTTTCTGCATCTGGGTCTCGTCCAAACCCTGTGCACTTCACCGCCTGATAGCTCTGCAACCATCTAGCAGCGGTTTTACCAACTACCGCACGGTGGACCCCGAGTGGTGAATGCACTTTATTTATAATTTTATTTAGTGCGTTCCACCGCTCATAACAGCAACCATCATGTATTCATGGGTGTCCCTGATATATCACCATACATAACAAAATTTAAAATACACTAGATTTTATGAAGGATATATGACACAATAAATGTAACCTTCCCAGCTGGCAGACACTATAAAAGATCCCACGCACAATATATATGCAGGTATGATCCATACATACACACAGGTCTCAGTATAAACAGATTATTATCAATTCATTTTAGAAATGCGTATATTAAGCAATAATCCTACAAGTGTTTTGACAATGGTCCCATATAGAAAATATAAGCGGAATTGATCCTTGTGCACAGTACGTATTAACTGTAAGTTATATTATCCAGAGTACAAACAATTAATGTGCAAGGTGCAAACATACTTTCATATATGACATGCTTGATATCAATGCAAAAGAAATTCTATGCTCATGTAACATGAATATACATTGCATTCTGCATTTGTCCCTGAAGAAGCCACATTGGTAGCGGCGATACATGTGGTGAAGCATGTCTGTCTGTGTTGCACCCTCCACAGCAGTTTAATATGATACCCTTCTCAAAACTTTCTTGGTCTTGCTGGTACAGTATATTAATTTAGACAATATATCATGGTCGATCACTGATGTGTGTCAGTAATCAGCGATCGATGGCTATAGGACGCATGTATGGTTTTTTTTTTCTGCTCTGACACTAGCTCATGTCAGTAAAAAATCCTGTAGTAGACGCAGATTACTACCCCCTTAGTGACCGGGCCAATTTTTTAAAATCTGACATCTGTCACTTTATGTAGTAATAACTCTGGAATGCTTCAACATTTCCCATTGATTTTGAGAATGTTTTTTTCATGAAACATTATACTTTATGATAATGATAAATTTAAGTTGATATGTTTTAATAAATTTGCAAAAATTTCTACATTCCTGTTTTTCGTCAGTCAAGATAGGGTGCAGAGTGTACATTAGTGAGAAAAAATGAACTTTCTTGAATTTATCAAATGACTGCAATGAAACAAAATGTGAAAATTTAAAAGGGTCTGAATACTTTCCTTACCTACTGTACATTTTTTAAAATGAGCAATAATGCCACATGCAAGGGACAAATACAGTCACACAATGGTCGGCCCACATATTACCACCTCATAGTGACCGAATAATACCACATACAAGGAACAAATACCACCACACCATGACCAGACCACATATTACCACCACATAGTGACCGAATAATACCAATTACAAGGAACAAATACTGTCACACCATGACCAGACCTCATATTATCACCACACAGTGACTGAAAAATACCACATACAAGGAACAAATACTGTCACACCATGGCCAGACCAAATATTACCACCACAGTGACTGAATAATACCCCATACAAGGAACAAATATCACCACATAGTGACTGAATACTACAATACTGATCATTAATAAAAATAAAAACAATACTAATATTACCATAAGTTTCATACTACACAAGAGCTCTTTTCATAGTAAACACTGTATAGTGTCAGTGTACAGGTAATAGTGACTCACCAGTGACATTATACACAGGAGCTCTGAATGTATATAGTGTCAGTGTACAGGTAATACAGAGATCACCAGGGACATTATACACAGGAGCTCTGTATATAGTGTCAGTGTACAGGTAATACAGGGATCATCAGGGACATTATACACAGGAGCTCTGTATGTACAGGGTGGGCCATTTATATGGATACACCTGGTTGGGCCATTTATAAAGTTGGATCCAAAATGGCTGTCTTCAAAATGGCCACCATGTTCACCACCCATCTTGAAAAGTTTCCCCCTCCCATATACTAAAGTGCCACAAACAAGAAGATATCACCAACCATTCCCATTTTATTTAGGTGTATCCATAATACATGGCCCACTCAGGTGTATCCATATAAATGGCCCACCCTGTAGTTTCAGTGTACAGATAATACAGGGATCACCGGTGACATTATACACAGGAGCTCTGTATATGGTGTCAGTGTACAGGTAATACAGGGATCACCGATGACATTATACATAGGATCTCACTATATACTATATAGTGTAAAGTGTAAGTGTACAGGTAACACACTGACTCACAAGTGAAGACTCTAGTTGAAGATATTCATCTTTGCGTTGCTTCTTCATCCAGTACAGACCACCTTTACTTCTTCGAGCTAGGACTTGTCTCTGTAGAAAATAACAGTTGTTTGTTCATTTAATTTAAAAGTCATTTACTTTAAAAGTCAGATCAAATTGCAAGTAGATTCAAATTACTTTCACAGATTTCATCTAATTTAGTATAATCTTAAAAATGGTTGTCCAGTGATAAGTGATAACTTGCTGATCGGTCAGTGTCCCAAAATGGCAGGGCAGGTCACATGACTGACTGACTGACCCACAATTCCTTCATTCCTTATGAGTCCTTTTGAATAAAAGTTCTTTCTTCCCAATACATGTGGGTCCAAGGGGTCGGACCACCACTGATCAACAATTTATCACATATCCTTGTTTTCACTGGACAACCCCTTTTAAAACTTACATTAAAATTTTCATTGTACAACCCCTTTAAAAGGAACCAGATAAGTCGGATAGCGCTATAAATCTGCCGATATAGGGATAATCTGGAAGAATTATTAGTGTTTTGAAGGTGCCTGGCAGCAGTACTGAAACTTTATTCCTCTTGGGTGCTGCCGGTTTTCAATCATCATTCACTATACCCTGAACGGTGGCTTTAACCACGCCTCTGTACTTTGATCGTCAACTTGCTCAGCAGTGCATATGTGCATAGCTGACTGTCAGTCAGTGCCAGGATGTGATTACAGCCGCCGTTCACAGTATATAGAGTGGTGACTGAAGCTTTTGAAACTTTTTGATGATATTCTAATTTAGTGAGAAGCCCTTGTATGTGTACAAGTATACAGTGGGTACGGAAAGTATTCAGACACCTTTAAATTTTTCACTCTTTGTGTCTTTGCAGCCATTTGGAAAATGCAAAAAAGTTCATTTTTTCTCATTAATGTACACTCTGCACCCCTTCTTGACTGAAGAAAACTGAAATTTAGAAATTTTTGCAAATTTATTAAAGAAAACCTGAAATACTACATGGTCATAAGTATTCAGACCCTTTGCTCAGACACTCATATTTAAGTCACATTCTGTCCATTTCCTTGTGATCCTCCTTGAGATGGTTATACTCTTTCATTGGAGTGTAGCTGTGTTTAGTTAAACTGAAAGGACTTGATTTGTAAATCTGTCTATATAAGACCTCACAGCTCACAGTGCATGTCAGACCAAATGAGAATCATGAGGTCAAAGAAACTGGCCAAGGAGCTCAGAGACAGAATTGTGGCAAAGCACAGATCTGGCCAAGGTTGCAAAAGAATTTCTGCAGTACTCAAGGTTCCTAAGAGCACAGTGTCCTCCATAATCCTTAAATGGAAGAAGTTTCGGACCACCAGAAGTCTTTCTAGATCTGAACGTCCAGCCAAACTGAGCAATCGTGGGAGAAGAGCCTTGGTGAGAGAGGTAAAGAGGAACCCCAAGATCACTGTGGCTGAGCAAAGTCAACTATCACTGCAGCCCTCCACCAGTTACCTGGATACGGAAACCTGGAGAGGCGTACAAGCCACAATATCTTACACCCACTGTGAAATTTGGTCGAGGATCAGTGATGATCTGGGGATGCTTCAGCAAGGCTGGAATTGGCCAAGTTAATCTTTGCGAAGGACGAATAAATCAAGCCGCATACAAGGTTATCCTGCAAAAACAGTTGATTCCTTCTGCTCAGGCAATGGTCTCCAACTCCGTGGACTGTTTTTTTCCAGCAGGACAATGCGCCATGCCACACAGCTAGGTCAATCAATGTGTGGATGAAGGACCACCACATCAAATCCCTGTCATGGCCAGCCTAATCTCCATACCTGAACCCCATTGAAAACATCTGTAATGTAATCAAGAGGAAGATGGATTGTCACAAGCCATCAAACAAAGAGGAACTGCTTACATTTTTGTACCAGGAGTGGCATAAGGTCACCCAAAAGCAGTGTAAAAGACTGGTGGAAAGCATGCCAAGTCGCATGAAAGCTGTGATTAAAAATCATGGTTATTCCACAAAATATTCCACAAAATATTGATTTCTGAACTCTTCCTGAGTTAAAACATTAGTATTGTTGTTTCTAAATTATTATAAAATTGTTTTCTTAGCATTATTTGAGGTCTGCAAGCTCTGTATTTTTTGTTATTTTGACCATTTCTCTTTTTCTGAAAATAAATACATTTAGTGCTTGGAAATTTGAAGACATGTTGTCAGCAGTTTATAGAATTAAAGAGCAATTTACATTTTACTCAAAAATATACAGTGGGGAAAAAAAGTATTTAGTCAGTCAGCAATAGTGCAAGTTCCACCACTTAAAAAGATGAGAGGCGTCTGTAATTTACATCATAGACCTCAACTATGGGAGACAAACTGAGAAAAAAAATCCAGAAAATCACATTGTCTGTTTTTTTTTCATTTTATTTGCATATTATGGTGGAAAATAAGTATTTGGTCAGAAACAAAATTTTATCTCAATACTTTGTGATATATCCTTTGTTGGCAATGACAGAGGTCAAACGTTTTCTGTAAGTCTTCACAAGGTTGCCACACACTGTTGTTGGTATGTTGGCCCATTCCTCCATGCAGATCTCCTCTAGAGCAGTGATGTTTTTGGCTTTTCGCTTGGCAACACGGACTTTCAACTCCCTCCAAAGGTTTTCTATAGGGTTGAGATCTGGAGACTGGCTAGGCCACTCCAGGACTTTGAAATGCTTCTTACGAAGCCACTCCTTCGTTGCCCTGGCGGTGTGCTTTGGATCATTGTCATGTTGAAAGACCCAACCACGTTTCATCTTCAGTGCCCTTGCTGATGGAAGGAGGTTTGCACTCAAAATCTCACGATACATGGCCCCATTCATTCTTTCATGTACCCGGATCAGTCGTCCTGGCCCCTTTGCAGAGAAACAGCCCCAAAGCATGATGTTTCCACCACCATGCTTTACAGTAGGTATGGTGTTTGATGGATGCAACTCAGTATTCTTTTTCCTCCAAACACGACAAGTTGTGTTTCTACCAAACAGTTCCAGTTTGGTTTCATCAGACCATAGGACATTCTCCCAAAACTCCTCTGGATCATCCAAATGCTCTCTAGCAAACTTCAGACGGGCCCGGACATGTACAGGCTTAAGCAGTGGGACACGTCTGGCACTGCAGGATCTGAGTCCATGGTGGCGTAGTGTGTTACTTATGGTAGACCTTGTTACATTGGTCCCAGCTCTCTGCAGTTCATTCACTAGGTCCCCCCGCGTGGTTCTGGGATTTTTGCTCACCGTTCTTGTGATCATTCTGACCCCACGGGGTGGGATTTTGCGTGGAGCACCAGATCGAGGGAGATTATCAGTGGTCTTGTATGTCTTCCATTTTCTAATTATTGCTCCCACAGTTGATTTTTTCACTCCAAGCTGGTTGACTATTGAAGATTCAGTCTTCCCAGCCTGGTGCAGGGCTACAATTTTGTTTCTGGTGTCCTTTGACAGCTCTTTGGTCTTCACCATAGTGGAGTTTGGAGTCAGACTGTTTGAGGGTGTGCACAGGTGTCTTTTTATACTGATAACAAGTTTAAACAGGTGCCATTACTACAGGTAATGAGTGGAGGAAAGAGGAGACTCTTAAAGAAGAAGTTACAGGTCTGTGAGAGCCAGAAATCTTGATTGCTTGTTTCTGACCAAATACTTATTTTCCACCATAATATGCAAATAAAATGAAAAAAAAACATACAATGTGATTTTCTGGATTTTTTTTTCTCAGTTTGTCTCCCATAGTTGAGGTCTACCTATGATGTAAATTACAGACGCCTCTCATCTTTTTAAGTGGTGGAACTTGCACTATTGCTGACTGACTAAATACTTTTTTTCCCCACTGTACCTACGTATAAAGAGAAAAATCAGACAAACTGAAAATTTTGCTGTGGTCTCTTAATTTTTGCCAGAGCTGTATATTGGGGTATGTTCCCACGGTCAGTAAATGATGCGGGTTGGACGCTGTGTACATCTGCAGCATCAAAACAGCATTATCTTTCCTAGTGACATGCGTTTTAAGTGCGGGAATGCAATTTACTACGCATGTGTACTAATTTTCATAATGGTAAATCTTGTGAGACACAGCCAGAAGTACACAACACAAAAAGTGGAGGAAAGCATAGAGAGAGGTCCCCTCCTTTTTAATAAATAGTAATTGTAAAAAAAAAGCGTGGGGTCCACCTATACATGTTAGGCTACTTTCACACTTTTTTTGTGGTGCGTTTTTTGCACATACAAATGCTGCGGTTTTTTTCAAGCAATTTTATGCGCATGCAGGAAAATAACAGCGTTTGTATGCGTTTTAGTGCGCTTGCGTTTTTTTGCACATTGTTTGTCCTCACCCCAAAAAAATCTAGATAACAATCTTGCAACACACACGACCAATGGGACGTCAGTGGCGGTGTGGTATGTTAATATATAGACCCTGTCTACAGTATTCTTCACATTTGCTTGATTTTTCTCGTGTCAACATGGCTCTGCGCTGGAAGAGTTTTCACTTCAACTTGGATTTGGACATCGCGATGGCTAGGGCATATGCAGTTGCTTGCCATAAACAAAGGAAGAGAGAGACAGCGAAGACGGCAGCGGCATCGGCGTATGTGGATACATCCGATTGTTGAACTCCAGGAGAGCCGTGGGGCGTACCACACCCTCTACAGTGGGCCACAGGCAAACCCGGAGAAATTTACAGATTATATCCGGATGTCCCAAGAAAGCTTCAGGGATTTGCTTGCTCGTGTCCAAGAATCCATCCGGAGACAGGAAACACAGCTGCGTCGTGCGATTCCTCCTGAGGAACGGCTCCTGGTGACATTACGGTACGTAATATTTAAAAACCAAGGGGTGGGGTCTGATGTTTTTTTTTTTTACATGTACTATCCAAAACCTGGGCTAATTATTTTACGTGAATGTACTAATTTTTTATTTTATAGTTTTAAAAAAACCATATACAGAAATATTAATTTTACTTCTTTCTCTGTTTCGCAGATTCCTGGCGACTGGAGAGACCCTATCTTCACTGCACTTCCAGTACCGTATTGGAATCTCTACCTTGTCTGGAATTGTTGCGGACACCTGCCGGGCTCTCTGGAATGTTCTTTGTCCAGAATTTATGCCCCTGCCCACCACTGAAAAGTGGATGGAAATTGCTGACAAATTCTGGACAGTCTGCAATTTCCCCAACTGTTTGGGAGCTGTTGATGGTAAACACATACGGATCATCAAACCCAAAAGAACTGGATCTGAGTACTATAATTACAAAAAGTACTTTTCAATAGTACTCATGGCCATTGCGGATGCCGGATGTATGTTTGTAGCAGTGGACATTGGAGCATTTGGCTGTGGTAATGACTCCCAGGCTTTTAAAAACTCAGACATGGGCCGGAGGTTGTATGGCAACCAATTTAATTTCCCTATGCCACGGCCTCTTCCCCACACCGAAGCTCCGCCACTGCCCTTTGTAATGGTTAAGGATGAGGCTTTTCAAATGTGCCAAACCTACTGAAACCCTACTCCAGCTGTGACTTGGACCACATCAAAAAAATCTTTGATTACAGGCTGACCAGGGCCAGAAGAACTGTAGAGTGTGCTTATGGGATTATTGTCTCCAGATGGCGAATTCTTGGCACAGCCATTAATCTTAAACTTGAATCAGTGGATGAGGCGTGTGTGGTTCTACATAATTTTGTGATGGCTAAAGAGCACCCGACCTTTGAATTCGATGATGCTGCTCCTAACCCATTGCCTGAATTCACTCAGCACCCTCTCAGGTCATCCGTTGAAGTTGGCCAAATGAGGGACCAATTTGCGGCCTACTTTATCTCTGATGTAGGACGGGTGCACTGGCAAGATGAAATGGTGTAAAAATGTTTTCGTGTGTATATGTGTGACGAGTGTCAGCTTACGCTGAGTCGTTCTTCTTAAGAAGAGTGGACCCTCTGGGCCGTGGCACCCACCCACCTAGGGCGAGCTGACCTAATGAGAACCACCCCCTATACAGGGAGTGTCAGGGGCAAGACCAAGGGGGTGAGCCACCACGGCAGCTGGACGAGACGGCCGGCTCAGGGAAACAAGACAAGGCAAGACAAGTCGTTAATTCAAAGTAACTTCATTAAGGAAGACTTCAGGTACAACAGGTGCAAAACGTGAACACACAGAACATAAGACAAGGTGCGTGCAAGGGCACGCCGAGGTCCAAGACATGAGGAACTCTTCAGGGTGCAACAGGAGCAAACGTGAACACACAGAGTTAATGAAACAGGGTGCGTGCAATGGCACGCCGAGGTCCAGGTATGAAACGTGCAGATGGTACACGGACATCGGACTCCGGACAACAGTCCACGATCAACCAGGGCATGAGGGTCTGTAGCTCAGAGGGTGATCGGCTGGATCCGGACATCCAGAAGTTAGCCAGGGTTCCATGCAAGGAAACAAGAGAGTTAGTGACATGGTGCGTGTCAACGGACACGCCAGGATCAGGCTCACAGGACAGAGACCTGCGCATGCCGCGGGGCATGCCAGGGACGGGTCAGGTTCACAGGACGGTGGCCTGCGCATGCCAAAGGGCATGCCAGGGAGAGGCACAGAGTACGGTGGCATTGGAATCCAAATGCTGGCATCGACCGACAGGGTCCAGGTATCTGGCTACGGACATCAGCTCCGGACATCAGGCCGCAGTCATCTAGGTCCGGACCTCTGGCAGCGGTCGGCAGGTTATGGAATCCGGCAGGCAAACTAGGGTACAGAAAGGAGCAAAAGGAGACAAAGGCTTTGTGCAAGAGTAGCACGAAAAGGCACAGTGCGAGAACTAGCGTGAGTGCAAGGAAGCACAGAGACCACGGCTGGGAGCACCGGCAGGTGGTACCGACGATGGCAATTGCAAGCGGGCACGACTAGAGGCGGCACCGCTGCGGGGCCACGCAGCCAGACCACTATAGCACTGGACAGGGCATGGCTGGAGCACACAGGCGAGCACGGCTAGAGGCGGCACGGCTGAGGCACACCAGGTAGGCACAGGCAACCAGGCACATGCACGGAGGCACGGAGCCACAAGGCAGGGCAAGGCAAAGGGTACAGGACAGAGCCACATGCGAGACAGAATGGCAAAGCCTAGTACAAAATGTGCAAGAGCGCACGAAACATCAGGGACAATACAAAGAACGAGGCAGAGACCTGCGCCTGCAAAGAGCATGCCAGGGACAGGGACAGTCTAGCAGCGGAGTGTAGGCCGAAGCCCAGAGCCGGGCCAAGGAAGGACCTTGGGACTAGACAGGGTACAGAGCGAGGCCTGCACGTGTAGAGACACGCCAGGGAGAGGTTCAGAGCGGAGGCCTGCACGTGTGGAGACACGCCAGGGAGAGGTTCAGAGCAGGGGCCTGCACATGTAGAGACACGCCAGGGAGAGGTTCAGAGCGGAGGCCTGCACGTGTAGAGACACGCCAGGGAGAGGTTCAGAGTGGAGGCCTGCACGTGTAGAGACACGTCAGGGACAGAGACAGAGGCAGGGTACCTGAAGCCACGAAGCAGAGCGAGACAGGAAACAAGGAACAGAATCAGAGCAAATTAGGATTACAAGGCAAAGCAGAGCAGGGACAAAACATGGCACGAAGGACAAACACTAGACAAGACACAAGACCAGAGACGGAATACGAGCACGGAGCGTGTGCAGAGACACACGACAGAGCAGAGTGCAAGGGCACAGAATAGAGGGAGCGCCCCACAGACCAAGCAGCCATGCCGGGACACCACACAATACTCAGGCCCTGAGCATAGGAAGGGGCAGCCTGATATAGGGCATAGCACCTCCTCTTCCAGGTCAGGACCAGGGGAGCACTTCCGGGTTCAGATCCACAGGATAACAGAGCGTAGTCACATGATCGGAGTTCCAGACATGACGAGACGACTGCAGAATCAGTGCTGAAACCTAGACAGGTCACATGATCAGAGTTCTAGACATGACGAGATGATTACCAAACCAGACAGTGCAGGATCCTAGGAAAGGTCACATGATCAGCGTTCCAGACATGACGAGATAATTGCAGAACCAGACAGTGCAGGATCCAGACAGGGACACCTGATCAGAGATTCTAGACATGACGAGAATATAACAGAAGACAGAGCAGAAACGCAGGCATCCTGCAGCTCAGACATGAGGTGAGTGTGCACACTGCTCTAGGGAACGAGCAGGATAGCAGACAAGATATGCGCATGCACATCGCTCCAGGAGTTCTTGAGAGAAAACAGACAGGGCAGACATGATAGACATGGCGGACATGACAGTATGTTAATAAAAAACCTGTTTTGATACCAGTACCGAGTGCACTATGTTTTTTACACTCCAATAAAATAAAAAACTTCCCATGTATACCTCTGAATTCATGATGTTCTCACACCTGGGCAGGTAAATACACATATGAGCTAAACTGCAGCATCGCTAGTCTGCGTGAAATATATTGGTACGTAAGCAACGCTGCAGGTTAAATATGATATGTGTATTAACCAGGCCATGATTGATAAATAGTTATGATTAGAGTTGAGCGACTTTGGTAGGATTGGGTTTCATGAAACCAAATTTGTTTCAAATGAAACGGGTCCGACTAGTAAAAAAAAAGTCGGAGTTCTGTTCAAAACCCGACCCCATCAGGAACAAGAGTCAATGCGGCACAATACAGCAATACAATACCCAAAGCAGTCACTGTTGAGCCAGATGACACTGTTGGGTTTCCTGCTAGAATATATCTAGCACGAAACTCAACAGTGCCATCAAGGACAAGAGTCACTGCGGCATAACAGAGCAGGGAAATACTTATTAAACGCCTTTTTGGAGGATGCAGTGGCGCTGTCCCATCCATCCATCAACGCTGCGGCCACCTCATTCCATAGCCTCCGGGTCACCACATTGTCCTTGTACAGCCGGTCAAGGCTGTCCCACAACGGGGCACGCTCCTGGACCAGGCGGATAAGGTGCTCATTATCCAGGTAGACGTCTTCATCCCGTTGTGGAACCTAGACAAAACACATTAATTAGAATATTCGAATTTTGTGTGAATAAAAAGTTACAAAAAAGATCCAGAAAAGAGGAAATATAGAAGATAAAAAATAAAGAACATTACAAATTATTTGATACTTACATTCCGTATCACCTCCGGGACTTGGCTTGGCTGCTCATGCTGTTCGCCCTCACTAGTCGCGTTCGCTGAAGATGACGATGTCTGAAAAAAAAACAACAAACATTAGAGATTTTGAGAAGCAGCACATATACTTACCAAACGCACGAAAATATTCACCTTACGGTCTGCTTGCGCCAGTTCCTGCCGGGATGGTGAATATTTCAATTCCGAAGACATACTGCATGTAAAAATAATACAAAGCATTAGTACATATACAATTTAAAAGGACAGGAATACATTTTTTAGATGTAATAATACTCACATTCTTGCCGCTGAAGCTGGAATTGAAAATGGGGTCTTCTTTTGCAGTCTTTCTGCTCTCCACGCTGTCTCTATAGTTATGGTACAGTGCTGGCAGACACCTCCTTTTATATAGACATGAAGTTTTTTTAGGTGGGGATTTTTATAACTAGTCTAACCAATGGACACCAAAAAAACGCATGCGCAAAAACCCCGCATACATGCGCATGCCAATGCGCACGTATGCGCACCCATAGACCATAATGGTATTTTTTTGCGCAAAACGTGCGCATACGTGCGCATGTGTTTTTTTTAAGCGGTTGGGCGGACCAAAAAATGCAACATGTAGCATCTGGAAATTAAGGACACACACCATAAAAAAAAGCAGAACATGAAAAACGCATACGTGCGCATGCCAACGTGCACGTATGCGCACCCATGTTAAATATAGGGGAAAAAACGCATGCGCACAAATACGCAAATGTGAAACCAGCCTTAGCCAGCCAGAGTAAAGCACACTACTGGGACTGGTATTTCAGGCTGGTAAGGAACCAATATCCATGAACCTTACCAGCCTGATAATACCAGGCCACAGCAGTCTGCTTACCTTGGGTGGTTAGCAAAAATAGTGGAATCCCCTCCCAAAAAAATGGCATGGGGTCCCTCTATATTTGTTTACCAGCCAGAGTAAAGCAGACAACTGGGACTGGTATTTCAGGCTTGTAAAGATTCAATATCCATTACCCTTACCAGCCTGATAATACCAGGCCACAGCAGTCTGCTTACCTTGGATGGTTAGGAAAAATAGTGGGATTCCCTCCAAAAAAAATGGCATGGGGTCCCCCTATATTTGTTAACCAACCAGGGAAAAAGCAGACAGCTGCGGCCTGACATTCTCAGGCTTGCAAGGCCCATGGATTTTGGCCCTCACCAGCCTAAAAATAGCAGCCCGCAGCCGTCCCGCAATTGGTGCATACAAAGATGCGCCAATTATGGCACTTTTCCTGGCTCTTCCCACTTCCCCTGTAGCGGTGGCAAGTGGGGTAATATTTGTGGGGTTGATGTCACCTTTGTATTGTGCAGTGACATCAAGCCCACATCTTAGTAATGGAGAAGCGTCTGTAAGATACCTATCCATTACTAATCCTATAGTCACACTGTAATAAAACACAGACACCCAGAAAAAAGTCCTTTAATTAAAATAATGACACAGACTCCTTTTGATATTCTAAATTAAACCATAGTTTCTGCATCACCTAATCCAAGCGAAGCTCTCGATCTCCTGTAATAAAAATAAAATAAAAAAGCAACAGTATACCATACCTGTCCGCCGAGAAGATATACATTCAGTCACTAGACGAGTCCAGCACTGCTACATCTGGATGCCTTTGGCTGAATGAGAGCATTATGCCACGACTCAGCCTGACATCCAGACATAGCAGAGCTTGCAGTTGATCACCTGAGGCAAGTCTGTCCCCGGAGGTCACCTGCACTGCAGTTCTCACGATCAGCTGATCAGCTGACCGTGAGAAGTTGCCTATTGACCGAAGATAACCCCGGCACTCACGTGCACCACAGTTCTCGTGGTCAGCTCAGCTCATCGCGAGAAATGCAGTGGACGCGAACTTCCAGCTAAGGCAGAAGGTAAGACAGTATTTAAATTAGTTCACATGTGTAGTAAGCTGCGTTCCCGCACTTAATACGCATGTGACTAGAAAGATAATGCAGTTTTACAGCATCTAATGATAGTCTATGGGTAATTTATGCTGCGGAGACGGAGCGTCTCCACAACATAAATAGACATGTTGTGAAGACGTGCGGCATGTCCGTTTACGCAGGGATGCCGGAGGCATCTCTGAACGCATAGTGGAGATGGGATTTCTTGAAATCCCATCCACTATGCTGTAACATCTGGACATTGCGGGATGGATGGTGCGGATGAACGCAGCTTCAAACCCGCAGCGTTTACTGACCGTGGAAACCTAGCCTTATAGGCCTTCCACCTCACCATTCGCCGTGGGATTTTTCTTTGTTAAGAAAAAAGATGAAGGTTTGCATCCTTGTTTAGATTTTAGAGAGATTAATAAGATTACTGTATGTAATCCATACCCATTACCTTTTATTCCTGATCTGTGTAATCAACTAGCAGGACTTGAGAGATGGATATAACCTTAAATGTGTTTGGGTCACTTTGAGAATTTGGTGATGTCATTCCTTTTGACCAATGCTCCAGCTATATTTCAGAACTTCATAACTGATATTTTTTCTTCTTTGGTGGGTAGATTTACAGTGATATACAGTGGCATGTAAAAGTTTGGGCACCCCTGATCAAAGCATTTTCTTTGTATATTATAAAAACACAAATTATATATATATATATATATATATATATATATATATATATATATATAAAAAGGAAACAGCACAGTACTTAGCTTCGGGTGCACGGCCCTTGGCAGAAAGTCCTATTTTCAGCCACAATTTCAATATTCATTCCAAAAAAAGGCAGCACTCCATAGTAAGCCTTTCTCAAGCCAGTATATATATATATATATATATATATACACTCACTGGCCACTTTATTAGGTACACCATGCTAGTAACGGGTTGGACCCCCTTTTGCCTTCAGAACTGCCTCAATTCTTCGTGGCAGAGATTCAACAAGGTGCTGGAAGCATTCCTCAGAGATTTTGGACCATATTGACATGATGGCATCACACAGTTGGCGCAGATTTGTCGGCTGCACATCCCTGATGCGAATCTCCCGTTCCACCACATCCCAAAGATGCTCTATTGGATTGAGATCTGGTGACTGAGGAGGCCATTTGAGTACAGTGAACTCATTGTCATGTTCAAGAAACCAATCTGAGATGATTCGAGCTTTATGACATGGCGCATTATCCTGCTGAAAGTAGCCATCAGATGTTGGGTACATTGTGGTCATAAAGGGATGGACATGGTCAGCAACAATACTCAGGTAGGCTGTGGCGTTGCAACGATGCTCAATTGGTACCAAGGGGCCCAAAGAGTGCCAAGAAAAAATTCCCCACACCATGACACCACCACCACCAGCCTGAACCATTGATACAAGGCAGGATGGATCCATGCTTTCATGTTGTTTACGCCAAATTCTGACCCTACCATCCGAATGTCGCAGCAGAAATCGAGACTCATCAGACCAGGCAACGTTTTTCCAATCTTCTACTGTCCAATTTCGATGAGCTTGTGCAAATTGTAGCCTCAGTTTCCTGTTCTTAGCTGAGAGGAGTGGTACCCAGTGTGGTCTTCTGCTGCTGTAGCCCATCTGCCTCAAAGTTCGACGCACTGTGCGTTCAGAGATGCTCTTCTGCCTACCTTGGTTGTAACGGGTGGCAATTTGAGTCACTGTTGCCTTTCTATCAGCTCGAACCAGTCTGCCCATTCTCCTCTGACCTCTGGCATCAACAAGGCATTTCCGGCCACAGAACTGCCGCTCACTGGATTTTTTTTCTTTTTCGGACCATTCTCTGTAAACCCTAGAGATGGTTGTGCGTGAAAATCCCAGTAGATCAGCAGTTTCTGAAATACTCAGACCAGCCCTTCTGGCACCAACAATCATGCTACGTTCAAAGGCACTCAAATCACCTTTCTTCCCCATACTGATGCTCGGTTTGAACTGCAGGAGATTGTCTTGACCATGTCTACATGCCTAAATGCACTGAGTTGCCGCCATGTGATTGGCTGATTAGAAATTAAGTCTTAACACACAGTTGGACAGGTGTACCTAATAAAGTGGCCAGTGAGTGTATATATACAGTATATATAGTCATTTTTTACATTTTAAAAATTACAAAAAGGAAAATGGGCTGATGGAGTTTTATGTGTTCAGATAAGTTTGACCAAGGTTTCAGACCTTAATTAGCCTGTTAGGATTATGGCTTGTTCACTATCATCATTAGGAAAGGCCAGGCAATGCCAATTTCCCAGCTTTATAAAAAAAACAGCCCCCTCTAACCTTGTACCAAAAAACAGCAGCCATGGGTTCTTCTAAACAGCTGAATAGCACTCTGAAAATGAAAATAGAGCAGGCCCACAGAAAGATTTAGCAAACTCTGGAGTTGTGGAACATAATTTTAATCAGGGTGCCCAAATTATTACACACCACTTTACTTGGATGATATTTTCATCTACTTAGGTTCTCAGGAGCATCGGGAGGATGTTCGACCGGTACATCAGGTTCTTTGTGACAATCATTTGTCTGCCAAACTAGAGAAGTGTCAGTTTGATGTACAGCAGAATCAGTTTTTAGGTCATTAGGTTTCTGCTGAAGGTTTTCAGATGGATCCATTTAAGGTACAGGCCGTCCTTGATTGGGTGCAACCTACTAATCTTAAAGCTTTACAGAGGTTCTTAGGTTTTGCTAATTATTATCGTAAGTTTATTAAAAACTTCTCAGTCATAGTCAAATATTTTAGTGAAAACCGAAGAAAAAAAACTGAAAGCTTTATACCATATAATAAATCCAAAATTTATTCAAATCAATATATGCAACAATGCAAAAATGTAAAAAGGGGGGACAACATACACAAAAAAAGCAGCTAAAAATTCATGGTATAAATACACAAAATATTTTCATTGCACAAAGATATATAGGCCCAGATATTAAAAAGATAATAATTATGAAGTGCAAAGTAATGCCTCTTAATCATATACTTGTAGGCCTAAGAGGAAATAACTGATGATTGTTACACTGGATTTCCTTTAGTATAAAGTAAAATGCAAGTGCAAAAAATTAAGGAAATTCCCATATACCAACAAGCTACAATAAGGGAGAATCTAAAAAAAATGAACAATAAGGTGCCTGTGCATCAATAAGAGAGGATCTCAAATAGAAAGTTAAAAAAAGGTTGATTTGCTTTCCTTAAAGATGTTCATATAACGTGCATATGCAAAAAAATGGGGGAATATTCCAAAGGCATCCAGTGGAAAGTATGGAGGTTTAAGCCATAACACAAATGCCGGTGCAAAAACAAACATCAGTAATTCAAAGGGTTAATGTGCTAGGTAAAGGTCCATGTATATACCTGAAAGCAGCGGGCACCCCAACGCGCGTTTCGCACTTGGCTTTGTCCAGGGGAGGTGTATACATTGTTGCATATATTGATTTGAATAAATTTTGGATTTATTATATGGTATAAAGCTTTCAGTTTTTTTTTCTTCGGTTTCTATATAATTTTTTAGAAGCACCTATTTTATAGGCATATTATATTTATCTGATTTCTGAAACCTTTTACTGATCTGACCAATAAATGCTGACTTTACCTCTTGGTCTTCTGAGGCTGCTGATGCCTTTGCTGCTCTCAAATTAGCCTTTTCTAAAGCTCCTCAGTCAACCTGATGTTGATTTGCCTTTTTTGGTTGATGTGTACGACTCTTCTGTAAGGATGGGTGCTGTTCATTCACTGAAAAAGGTTGACTACTTTCATCCTTGTACATTGGTTAGGTGGGGCTAATATCTAGTAATGGTCTTTACTGTTCACAAAAATGTACTTTATGTTGACATTGCTGGGTGCCTGAATACTAGACGAGATCAGTGGGCAATCTTTTTCTTTGGTTTGATTTCTCTGTGACATATCTCCCTGATACTATGAATGTTAAGGTGGATGCCTTATCACATCGTTTCATTTCACAGTTGAGGGATAAAAATCCAGTCAAAATTCTTAGTGAAGGGGTAGTGGTGGGTGCTTCAGGTATTGATCTCAGACAGCGCATTATGGAAGTTCAGGATGGTGCTTTGGAGGGCTTTCCAACCAGCAAGTTATTTGTGCCTTTCTCCCTACACACTGATCGTCTTAATGAAGTACATGACTCTGTGATGGCTGGACATCCTTGTTCCTCTGCCACTTGTAGAGCTGTTTCCTTTTGGTGCCAGAGTGCTCGAAAAACTTTGGACAAATATTTCTGTAGTACAGGATTTGTGCCACTTCTTAAGCCTCTCACCAGGCCCAGTCAGGATTTATTTTGCCTGAAGGGGTGCCATCTTGACCTTGGAACCACTTGTCTATGAATTTTGTCATGGATTTGCCTAATTTTGGTGGTAATACTGTGGTATAGGTGGTAGTGGACGATTTTAGTAAGATGGTTCACTTGGTACCCCTACCATAATTGCCTATGGCTTCTTTGTCTACTTCTCACATCATTAAGTTATATGGTGTTTCAAAGAGGGGTTCAGTTTGTGGCTAGGTTTTGGCGATGAGAAACAAAGAAATGGGGGCACCGCCGAAAGGATAATTAAGGGGATCCAACCTAGACCTAAATAGTACATATGTTTGACAAAAGGAGAGAAAGAAATAGGCCATGAGCAGGGGATCACCCTGAATAGGACATAGCATATATAATACAAATTTTATTAAGCACAGCAAACAGCAAAAATTCTTAAAAACATTAAAAATGGACACATACACAAATAATACAATGCTCATAATAGAGCAACCCACCTGCTACCAACTATCACCCTCACTGAGAATAATGCCTATATCCCTAGGTCCATGTCAACAGGATTCTCAATAGGAGAATTAGTAAGCCCACACATAGGTAATATAGAGCATATGAGTCAGAAACACCATAATATACAAATACAATGAAAAAATGATGCAATTCCAACCCAATAATTACAAAAAACAGTACAAGGGATAATGTAAACCCAAGAAGATGCTGATCACTATGAGGTGTACAGAAATGCACACTAAATAGACCTCATATATGCGTAGAGGTACCCCAGCCCAAGATCAGGCATAGGGAACTTCAAGGACCAGATCAGCCAGACCATTAGGGGCTAGAGAGGGTCTAAGTGGACAGAGAAAATCTCCATAACCACCCCAAATGATAACCACACATACAATTCAGCACAATACAAAACCCATGAGAAGTGAAGTGGGGCAGGTAGAGCCAGAGACCCGACGCGTGTCGCCACTCTAGGTGGCTTCGTCAGGGGACTAGTTTGTGGCTAGGTTTTGCCATAGCGTTTGCTCTAGGTTGAGAATAATCTTTCGTTCTCCTCAGGTTATCATCCTGAGACTAATGATAAGTCAGAGAGAATGAACCAGGAATTGGAACAGTATTTAAGATGATTTGTCTCATCTAATGAAGATGACTGGGTGGATTTTCTTCCTCTGGCTGAATATGTACTTAGTAACCGCACCTCTACTGCTACCGGTAAGTCGCCTTTTTTTGTTGTGGGGTTTTCATCCGGTTTTCTGGTTTGCAGTCTGAGTTCCTAGAGGAGGAAAGATATTCTTATTGTTTTATCACAATTTGGAGAGAAGTTAAAAGAGGTCTTTTGATAACTTGCAGTCGGATCAAGAGAACTGCCAACTGTAGACGGAAGGCTTTTACTAGTATGAAGAGGGATCTGTCAGATACAGGTATTTATCCCCCTGGTTTGTACGCTACCCGTGTGAATGTGCTTTAGTAGTCATAACACTAATGCGGTCCTGTGTCAACCTTGGACTCATTTGTTCAAGAATTTCATTACAGATTTGCCTAATTCAGGTGGTAATACTGTAGTATGGGTGGTGGTGGACTGTTTCAGCAAGATGGTTCACTTGGTTCCTCTACCAAAAATGCTTACGGCCAAAAGTTTAGCTACATTGTTTATCTATCATGTTGTTAAGTTACATGGTGTTCCTAGAAACATTATTTTTGATAGAGCGATTCCGTTTAGGGCTAGCTTTTGGCATAGCTTTTGCTCCAGATTAGAAATTAAGATTTATTCTCCTCAGGTTATCATCCTGAGACTAATGGTCAGACGGAGAGAATGAACCAAGAATTGGAACAATATTTAAGATGTTTTGCTTCATCTAAGCAAGTGGATTAGGTGGATTTTCTTCCTCTGTCTGATTTCGCTCTCAATAATCTCACCTCTACTGCTACCGGTACGTCGCCTTTTTTGTTGTGAGGGTTTTCATCCAATTTTTGAAAACATTTCTGGTTTGCAATCTGTGGTCCAAAAGAAGGAAAGACATTCTTCTTGTTTGATTACAAACTGGAGAGAAGTTGAAAAAGATATTTTGATAACCTGTGATTTGACCAAGATATCTACGAACCACAGACATAGGAGAGCCCATGTCTTTAAGGTATGAGAATTTGTTTGGGTTTCCTCAAAAAATCTTTGTCAAAAGGTTCTGTCAAGAAAATTTGATTCAATCCTGTGACGGGCAAGCTTCAACTCCCGTTTGCATGGAGGATTAATAATTCCTTTCCATTCCTCTCTTCTTAAAAAGATTGAGGGGGCACCGGATCCTCATGATATCATTGAAATAGACTTGGAGGATGACAAGGAGTATGAGCTGGAACACGTTTTATGTTCCAGATGTTACAATGTCGACTACAGTATTTTGTCAAATGGTAAGGTTTCGGTCCAGAGGATATTAATGCGGAAGAGTTTCATGCGGATCGCCTAGTGAGGTAGTTCTGTCAGTGGCATCAGTGGGTTCAGAGACCCCTCAAAGAAAGGGGGTACTGTCATGAGTCTGGGCTCGGAACATTGAGCCTGTGCTTTGTGTTTGGCTTCTCTGTCCTCTGAGCCACAGAAGTTACACCTTTTCTCTGGGTGTTTATTGTCTGGTATCCTTGCCTTAGTCTTTTTAGGTTAAGAGATGTTTTAATTTATTCATTTGTCTACCCAATCATCTTTCATACGTGCAGGGCCGGCGTTAGGGGCAGGCAGACCAGGCTGCTGCCTAGAGCCTCCATTCCCCCAGGGGCCCCCAGCTAGCGGCACATCATGCAGCCGATATGGGGCCCATGAGGCAGGAGGGCCCGTCTACCGCCAGCGCCGACTACCCCCGCCGCATTGAACTATACTGGCTTCTTCCGGTACAGTTCAAAGCAATGATGGAGGAGAGAGCATCAGCTGACGCTCCCTCTCCCTTCATTCCCCGCTCTGCCTCTGACACTGCGGGTGCTCTATGACATCATCGCGCACTTACTGTGTGCCAGGCAGAGCATCCGCTGAGACAGGAGCTGGGAGCAGCGCAGGCACGAGGAGAGGTGAGGAGTGTTTTTTTTACTATAACAGTGAGTACTGGACTGTGGGGCCATTCTCGGGGGGGAGATGGGCTGTGTTATATACTATGCAGGATGTGTTATTTACTATTGGGGGGTATATTATATTCTATGGGGGAGGCTGTGATATATACTGTGGGGGGTACATTATATTCTATGTGGGAGGCTGTTATATACTATGGGGAGGTGGGCTGTATTATATTCTATGGGGGCTACATTATATTCTATGGGGCTGTATTAATTTATTATATTCTATGAGGGGTGATTGCATCATACTCTATGAGGGGACTACATTATACTATAATAGGGGGGCTGCATTATTTTCTATGGGGGTTACATTACACTCTGTGGGGTGTCTGCATTATACTCTGTGGGGTGGCTGCATTATACTATATGTGGGCTGCATTATACTGTATCGAGGACTATGGGGAATACATTATACTATATGAAGAACTATCGGGTGCATTATACCATGGGAAGTGAATTGTACTACATGGATGACTGGCGGTGCATTATACTATATGGAGCACTATGAGGAGAGTATTATACTATGTGGAGGACTGAGCAGTATATTTTAATATATGGACTATGAGGAGTGTATTATACTATATGGAGGACTATGGGAAGTGTATAATACTATATGGAGCACTGAGGAGTTTATTATACTATATGGAGCATAATGGGGCATATTATATTATATGGAGGACTATGGGTTGTGCATTTTACAATATGGAGGGCTGTGGTGCACATTATAATATATGGAAGACTATGGGGTGTAAAATACTAAACAAGCAAAATGCTGCATATTCATCGAGTGATTGGATTGTTTATGACGGAACAAAAATCATTGGTCTGTAGATGTGCTGCTGATAACATGACACTGTATCGTGATCTGTTAGTGATCCATTAGTGATTGTTCTGTCCCCATCATTATTCCTCAGATTGGTGAAAAGAGGCCGGGAAACAAGTCACTTCAATATTGTCGATGACACTCGTTTAGGCTGGTTTCACATTAGCGCTTTTGTGTGCAGCGCATCGGGCGCACCAGTGCGCATGCGCACTGCGCACCTATATTTTACATGATGTGCGCATGGTCTTGCGCATATTTGCGCTTTCGTGCGCATGCGTTTTTTTGTCTTTCGCGCCAGGCGCGTCAGACGCAACATGTTGCATTTTTGGTTCCGCCCTGTCTCGTTAAAACAACGCATGCGCACGGAATGCGCACGGAATGCGCAAAAACACCACATTGGAGCCTATGGGAGCGCAATACTTGCGCATGGTCTTGCGCACGCTTGCGTTTTTATGCGCATGCGTTTTTTAAATAAACATGACTGAAATTTGGTCTAGACAGTAAAAAAAAAAAAAAAAAACAAGGTGATAAAATGGTGTGGGCACTGGGATTCCACAATACTTTAAGGATTGCTCACTAGTGGACACACAGCACAAGCTGCACCAATGTAAGTATGAAAAACCTAATGTCTGGCTGAAATTTCAATACATTTCTATGTACTTATGTCTCTTTTTTTTTTTATTGCAGCATGTCTTCATCTGGTGAAGAATATGTCCCCGGGACAGGGCAAGAGGCAGAAGAAGTGAGTACTATGCTTCCGTATGGATTTGAAAAAATAAACACATGTGATTAATTTTTTCTGTTTAATTTTCAGACCTCATCCTCCATCACGCCACCACCACCGGAGGAACGGCAGGAGCAGCAAGGCCAAGTGCGGGCGGGTAGACGTGATGTAAGTACAGACGGACTGTTTTTTTTTTTTTTTTACTTATTTTCTAGTCTGGTTTATTTATTATTTTTTTTTTTTGGTATTTTTTTTTTTTTTTTTTTAAATTTTCATGGTTGTTTTTTTCGATGTTTGTTGCTTTTTTTGCATTTATTTTCATTTAAAACAAATAATTTTTTCATGGCTTGTTTATCAATATCTAAAGCTCAAAGTGTGTATGTGTGTGTGTGTGTTTGTGTGTGTGTGTGTGTGTATGTTTGTTTGTTTGGGTATATGGGCACGGGACTATGGGATGGAGGATATATATGATGGGTATATGGGCATGGGATAGAGGATATGTATGATGGTATATGGGCACGGGACTATGGGATGGCGAATATGTATGATGTGTATATGGGCACAGGCATATGAGATGGCGAATATGTATGATGGGTATATGGGCACAGGACTATGGGATGGAGGATATGTATGATGGAATATGGGCACGGGACTATGGGATGGAGGATAATTTTAAATTTCTATAACTAACCACAGTAGTTACTATGCCCGGGCAGCGCCGGGCTCTTCAGCTAGTTTTCGATATTTTTTATTTTAAAATCTTTCAAAGATTAATGTTTGTCTTTCTTTTCTAGGCTCCACAGCGGGAGGAGGACCTCGCCCTGGACAACGACGAGCTCATCCGTCTAGTCCAGGAGCGAGTCCCGTTGTGGGACACCCGTCACCAACTGCACTCGGACAACGTGGTGATCCGGCGGCTCTGGAACGAGGTGGCCGCATCGCTGATGGATGGCTGGGACAACGCCTCTCCCCGGGTCCGCAAGGATTTTCGTAAGTATTTAAATGCAGTGTGATGCAGCAGTGATCTTGGCCGGGATCACCCAACTGTGTGTGATGCTATTAACTCCATGGAGTTTCTATCATCACACACAGTTGGATGATCACAGCCTCCAGTGCATAGTCTTACTTTTTTTCTTTTTTTTTTTTTCCATCACAGTGAACAAAGTCAGAACCCGTTGGCGCTCGATGAAGGACCGCTTCAACAGGGATATCCGTCAGGAGAATAAGGTTCGCAGTGGTGCTGCGGCAAGGACCGGCACGAAGTACAGATACCATCGTGCCTTGGCATTCTTAAGACCGGTCCTTGCCTCCCGAACGTAAGTATTTTCTAGTTGTATTGTGTTTTATTCTGTGCTTTTCTATTCCACAGGAGTTGGCGATTGTTAATTTATGGTAGTAATTTCTTTCTTTTCTTTTCACAGCACCTGGAGCAGCACCCTACAACCTGGTCCCGAAGCGGTCCTTCATCAAGCTGCCCCGGACCCCTCCCAGCCATCCATCAGCGAGGAAGCACCTTGCAGGTCTGCACCACAGTCATCTGGAGACCAGGAAGCTGGTCGCTCAGGTGTTCCCCTGTCCCAGGTCTCTGCCACTGGTTTTGCGGGCACTTCCCGCCAGCAGCGGCAGAGGACCTTGGACAGGCCTCTCATGCCCGAGTTCGTTGAATTGAGCTCGGTCTTTCAGAGTAGCCTCAAGGCACTCTCCGATAGACTTGAGAGTGGTTTCCTCCTTTTGGACCAACGCTACAAGTCTATCGAGGGTCGCCTTGAGCGCCTGGAAGTCGACCTCGCCAGACCAGCGCATCATTTTTATACCCAAATAGCTCGGGACACGGCGGAACACCTTACCCCTGACCTCCAGTTGACTGTCATGCAGGCCTGCAACAATGCTTTTATGCAGGCTATGCAGCAGAGTAGGATTATGCAGCAGTCAGTGGTGGCATTTCCACCGGTGCCACCACTGACTCGTTTTACAGCATTACCTACTTCTGCTGCATATCACTGCACAGCCACCACACTTCCAAGCCTCGCCGGACACCAATATACCGCCACAAGTCCGAGTGCAGCTGGACACTTACCCGCCAACACCATGCCAAGCGCTGCTCCTGCCTGGCCCACCACTGCTGCCGCCACCACCACTGGATGGCCCGTCGTCACCACCCCTGCCTGTAGCGCCGCCACCACCACCACCAGCGGGAGGACCACCCCGGTATGGACCGCCACAGCCACCACGCCTGCATGGCCCGCCACCACCACCACCACCACCACCACCTCGGAGCAGCATCAGCTGGGGGACCCGCATTCAATATTTACGGCCCCTGCCAGGACATCCACCACCACCAGCATGCCACAGCTGGAACAAGATCCTGGCAGGCGGTCCACAAGCGCCAGGCGGTCCCCCAGCTCCAGCCAGTCCACAGCCTCCAGGCGTTCCAGAGGCTCAAGGCGGTCCAGAGGCTCAAGGCGGTCCAGAGGCTCAAGGCGGTCCCCGGGGTCTAGCCAGTCCTCAGGCTCAAGCGAGGACAGCAGGAAGACGACGGGCCACCGTCCTAAAAAAACAAAGAGGAGGACTCTTACCCTCCCTCCTCCCTCACCTCCCACTTCACAACTTTCCTTGCCTCGGCTCCCTTCCCCCACTTCTTTGGTTCCTCCTTCCCCTAGAACCCCTTACTCCACCCAAAGCCGTTCCTCATCCCTCCACACCCCCCAGTTTCCAGCAACTAAAAAATAAGTTAAATAAATGTTATATTTTTTTTTCAAAAAATAATTCATTTTTTATATATATATATATATATATATATATATATATATACACTCACTGGCCACTTTATTAGGTACACCTGTCCAACTGTGTGTTAAGACTTAATTTCTAATCAGCCAATCACATGGCGGCAACTCAGTGCATTTAGGCATGTAGACATGGTCAAGACAATCTCCTGCAGTTCAAACCGAGCATCAGTATGGGGAAGAAAGGTGATTTGAGTGCCTTTGAACGTGGCATGATTGTTGGTGCCAGAAGGGCTGGTCTGAGTATTTCAGAAACTGCTGATCTTCTGGGATTTTCACGCACAACCATCTCTAGGGTTTACAGAGAATGGTCCGAAAAAGAAAAAAAATCCAGTGAGCGGCAGTTCTGTGGCCGGAAATGCCTTGTTGATGCCAGAGGTCAGAGGAGAATGGGCAGACTGGTTCGAGCTGATAGAAAGGCAACAGTGACTCAAATTGCCACCCGTTACAACCAAGGTAGGCAGAAGAGCATCTCTGAACGCACAGTGCGTCGAACTTTGAGGCAGATGGGCTACAGCAGCAGAAGACCACACTGGGTACCACTCCTCTCAGCTAAGAACAGGAAACTGAGGCTACAATTTGCACAAGCTCATCGAAATTGGACAGTAGAAGATTGGAAAAACTTTGCCTGGTCTGATGAGTCTCGATTTCTGCTGCGACATTCGGATGGTAGGGTCAGAATTTGGCGTAAACAACATGAAAGCATGGATCCATCCTGCCTTGTATCAACGGTTCAGGCTGGTGGTGGTGGTGTCATGGTGTGGGGAATTTTTTTCTTGGCACTCTTTGGGCCCCTTGGTACCAATTGAGCATCGTTGCAACGCCACAGCCTACCTGAGTATTGTTGCTGACCATGTCCATCCCTTTATGACCACAAT